>NW_006160147.1:3220336-3240980 GCF_000334495.1 Tupaia belangeri chinensis
CTTTCCTTCACTCTTCCCATCCCACACTTTCCTTCCACTTTGTCTCTAGTGTCCATGACATTTTTTAATGCTTTTATGTTCCCTAGAATTTCAGTCTCTACTATAGAGTGCAGACAGTTGGTATATGTTAAGTGGAGACATACAATGTCTCTCTTTCATAGTCTGACTTACTTCACTCAGCAACAGATCTTCCATATTTGTTCACTTTCTATCAAATTCCAAGGCCTTATTGTTTTTGATGGCTGAATAGTATTCCATGGAGTATATGTGCTACTTTTTCAATCCATTCATCTGTTTGTGGACATTTGGGTCAGTTCCATGTCTTAGTAATCATGAATAATGCTGCAATAAATATTGTGCAAATGATTTTTTGACTGAGCATTCTCCTGTCCTTTGGGTAGATACCCAGGAGTGGAATTACTGGATCTTATGATAGTTCTATTTGAAGGTCTTTGAGGAGCCTTCATATTGTTCTCCATAGTGGCTGGACCAATTTACATTTCCACTAACAATGTACGAGTGTTCCCCTTTGGCCATATCCCCTCTAGTACTTATCATTATTTGTTTTTTTAATCTCTGTCATTCTGACTGGAGTTAGGTGGTATCTCATTGTGGTTTTGATCTGTATCTACCTTATGATGATGGATGTTGAGTATTTTTTATATTCTTTTTGGTTGTTCACATGTCTTCCTCAGAGAATGGTTTATTCCTAGGTATTTTATTTGTTTTGTGGCTTTTGTAAATGGGATTGCTCTCTTCAGTTCTGTCTCGGTATGTTGGTACATTAAAATGCTATAGATTTTTGTATGTTGACTTTGTATTCCGCTACTTTACTAAATTCATTTATCACTTCTAGGAGTTTTTACATGGATTCTTTTGGAATCTGCAAATGGGATCTGCAAATGGGAATAGTTTGGCTTCTTTTCCTATCTTAATTCCCTTTATTTTGCTCTGTTGTCTCATTGCATGGGCTAGGATTTCCAATACTATGTTGAAAAGGAGTGGAGAACGTGGGCAACCTTGTCTTGTTCCAGTTTTTAGTGGAAAGGCTTTCAGCTTTTTCCCATTCAGTATGATGTTTGCAATGAGTCTGTTGTATATGGCTTTTATTGTGCTGAGGAATGTTCCTTTTACCCCTATTTTGCTGAAAGTCTTGATCATGAAGAGATGTTGTATTTTATCAAATGCTTTTTCTGCATCTATAGATGATTTTCACCTTTCTTTGAGAATGTGATGTATTACATTTATTGTTTTGTGCATGTTGAACCATCATTGTATCCCTTGGATAAAGCTTGCCTGGTGTGCAATCTTCTTAATATGCTATTGGATTTGGTTTGCTAGTATCTTGCTGAAAATTTTTGCATCAGTATTTATCAGGGGTATTGGGCTGAGGTTTTCTTTTTTTATTATTATATCTTTGTTTTTTTCATAATTTATTATTATTATTATTATTTATACATTCAATTGTTATATATCATACATCATTTAGTTTGTAAAGAGACTTTACCCAGCATGATATACACCAAACAGCAGGTGAGTTGAGAATATTATACACAACATCACCAACAGACCACAAACCATATCTGTATCCCACAAATGTCTTACTTCTCTATTTTTCCCCAAATTTCCCTTCCTGCACTCTTCCCCTCTCCTACTCTCCTTCCACTTTGTCCTCAGTGTCCATAACAATTTTCAATGCTTTTATGTCCTTCAGTCTTTTAGTCTCTACCATAGAGTATAGACAGTTGGTATATGTTAAGTGGAGACATATAATGTCTCTGTTTCATAGCCTGACTTGCTTCACTCAGCAATAAATCTTCCATGTTTGTACACTTTCTATCAAATGTTGTGTTTTATGGTTGAATAGTATTCTATGGAGTATATGTGCCACACTTTTTCAATCCATTCATGTTTATGGACATTTGGGTTGGTTCCATGTCTCAGCAATCATGAATAATGCCATAATAAATATAGTTGTGAAAGCACTTTTCAAAAAAATATGGAACACTTCATGAATTTGCATGTCATCCTTGCACAGGGGCCATGCTAATCTTCTCTGTATCATTCCAATGTTAGTATATGTGCTGCTGAAGCAAGCACCTCTTGTCTGTTTTTATATCAAAGTAGAGGCTTCATAGAATGAGTTTGCAAGGATTCCTTCCTTTGAAATCTTTAGAAATAGTTTGAGGAGAATTAGAGTTAACTCTTCTTTAAAAATTTCGTTGAACTCAGAAGTGAAGCCTTCTGGACCTGGACTTTTCTTTGTTAATTTACTATTACTGAATCGATTTCATCGCTTGTTATTGATCTTTTTGGACTTTCTATTGGGTCATCTGAAAAGTCATGACGTTATTTTCGCATAGAAAAATACATGAAGACTTTTCTAACAACCTGATATTTCATCCTGATTCAGCCTAAGTAACTTGTACATGTCCAGGAGTTTGTCCATCTCATTCATGTTTTCTAGTTTGTTGGCATACAGTAGCTCATAGTTATCTCTTATATATTTTTTATTTCTTTGTTTATTCTCTCCAAAAAGCAGCTTTCATTTAGTTGATTTTTTGTATAGTTCTCTTTTTCTCTATTTCATTTATTTTAGCTCTAAATTTTACTATTCATCTTTTATTTATTTATTTTGTTGTTGTTGCTTTTCCAGTTCCTTAAGATACAATGCTGGGACCAGCAGTTGGCGTAATAGCTATGTCATTGAACTCCCATAGAGTTGACTATGGTTTGAGTCACGGACCCGGTGGCTTAAACTCATACTGGGTGCATATGTGTGCATGCCCAAGATCCTGAGAGGAGAATGGAGAAGGGATTGTGATGTGGCCATCCCCCTTAGGGGGTGATTTCTCGCTTTCTGTCTCTCTGTCTCTCTCTGTCCTTCTGGTGAGCACATGCACTCTATAGCAAAAACCTCTCAGAAAAACATTTTTTTTAAAAAAAGATGCAATGCTAAATTATTTATTTGCTACTTTTCTATTTTTTTCTTGTGAGCACTAATGGCTATGAATGGCTCTCTTATGACTGCTCTCACTGTGTCCCAAAGGTTATGAAGAGTGGTATGTTTATTATTGTTGGTTTCAATGAATCTTTTTACTTCAGTAGTTTGAAAATCATTCAGGAGTAGATTGTTTAGTTTCCATGTTTTTCTGTATCTTCAAGGGCTCTTTCTGTGACTCTCTTAAGAGTTTTATGATTTTAGTTCTTATATCTAGGTCATTGATCCATTTTCACTTAATTTTTAATATGATGTGGGCTCCAACTTTATCTTTTTGCAAGTGGAAATCCAATTGTCCCAGCACCATTTGTTGAAGAAATTTCCACCATTGAATGGACTTGGTACTCTTGTCAAAATTAACTGGCCATAGACATATGGGTTTATTTCTGGACTTTTAACTAAATTCCTTTGGTCTATATGTCTCTCTGTCCACCACTGCCACACTAATTTGATTATCATAGCTTTGTAGTAAGTTTTGAAGTCAGAAAATGTATATCTGACTTTGTTTTTTCTTCTCAGGACTGTTTTAGCTATCCAGAGTCTCTTCGGCAATCTCATCGGAATTTGAGTACAATCGTTCTTGAACATATCTTTCTATGGACTTAGGTACTGATTTCTTTGGGCAAATACCTACCAGAAGAACTGCTGGGCTATAGGATATTAGAATGTTAAGCTTTAGTATACACTATCAAACATTTTTCCAAAACAGTGTGCCAATTTACTCTTCTTTTTTAAAAAAATTTGCTATAGGGTGAGTGTACTTGCCAGTGAGTCACAGAAAGAGAGAGAGAGAGAAAGTAAGATAACACCTCTTCTCCTGGGAGGGGATGGCCATGCTGCAATCTCCTCTCCTCCATCCTCCTTTCAGGATATACACACACATGTACCTGTGTGTTTTCCAAGCTGCTGGGTCCAGGATTCAAAGAATGCAGTCAACTATGTGGGATCCAGCTATTTTAACCACCATCAAGTGGCCCTCCAATTTACTCTTGCACCAGCGTCGTATAAAAGTTCTAGTTGTACTACATCCTTGCAAGCTTTGAATATGTCAATCCTTTTGTAAAATTTTAGTCTTTCTAACAGATTGGCCCCAAATTATGAGTTAAATATTGTTTCCTTCTTCAAGTATAGTATACGCATCCTGTCTTTCTCCTGGCACCAGACCCGGGAGAGTTCTACTTGCTCTCTTGCCCATTTGTACCAGCTAGGGTCTGGCTCAGTTCTGGGGGCTTGAGATCTGGTTGGTAGGGAGGCAGAATATCTTTGTAGCTTTATAACACAAAAGCTCAGCTCACCCAAGAGAACCCTTAGACTTGGAGTATTTATATAGTGGGGACGGAGAGGATGATCAAGAGTCGCTAAAGGAAAATCGGTAATTGAACGCCTGTCTTGGCTGCAGGAGACGGATTTGAATTCCACTGTGGATGGGGCTTTTGGAGCTGTGCCAAGCCCTTGAGAGCGGTCAGCTGTTAGGTAACCAGCTTCATGAGATGGGGACACTGGCAGAGCTGTCCCATTTGACCTCGGCATTTGCTCCCAGAAGAGGCTTCATTAGACACAGACTGTGTCCAAAAGCATAAAAGGCTTTTCCCAGCCCCGCAGCACACCAGGGCGAGGGACTCTCAGGCCTGTGTCTCCTACTTGCCCTGCTCTAAAAGGACCAACCCATGGCAGAGAATGCTCTTCTCCATTTCCAACTTGCTGTTCAGCTAACCAAATCGGGTAGATCAGTAAATGTTTACTGCAGGCCTGGGTTCAGGGCTGGACTAGGCACTTGGAAGCTGTAGGGGACAGGATAACTCCATGATTATAATTTATTCATCCTCTGATAAGGTAGGGTTTGTCTGTATGCATTTCGCAATGAGGAAGAATAATTAGCAAGGGATATACATAACGTGGCCTGGAAGCCAAGGCAGAAGCATTCACACCCAGGTGAAGAGTGGGACTGGCTTCCTGGAGGAGGTGGCCTTGGCACTGGCCTTAGAGGGGAGTAGGATCTGTTAGGCAGAGATGAGGTAAGGGAATTCTAAGCAAAGAAGCAGGGAAAGCAGAGGTGTGGCAGAGCTGCTGGGGAATTGGAGAAAAGCAAGTGCAGTCAGCTCCTGGATGCTGACAAGGAGCCCCAGACGTGAGCCCTGGGGAGCTGGAGCCCATTCTGTGGGAGCCCTCACAGAGTGCATGTGCCGATCCATCCAATGCCATCACTGACCGGGAAGCATTCTTGTAACAGCTGGGAAACCATGGGACCTCCTTTCCCTCTCCAGCTTCTGCTTCTCCACACACACACACACACACAGAAACACAAAGATGCGATGTACGTAACAAGACAGACATGGGTATGTACACACAGGAACTAAACACATTGAAACTCACATCAGAACACATATCCATATATTGGAACTGATTGCATGCGCACATGTGCACACACACACACACACACAGAAACACAAAGATGCGATGTACGTAACAAGACAGACATGGGTATGTACACACAGGAACTAAACACATTGAAACTCACATCAGAACACATATCCATATATTGGAACTGATTGCATGCGCACATGTGCACACACACACACACACACAGAAACACAAAGATGCGATGTACGTAACAAGACAGACATGGGTATGTACACACAGGAACTAAACACATTGAAACTCACATCAGAACACATATCCATATATTGGAACTGATTGCATGCGCACATGTGCACACACACACACACACACAGAAACACAAAGATGCGATGTACGTAACAAGACAGACATGGGTATGTACACACAGGAACTAAACACATTGAAACTCACATCAGAACACATATCCATATATTGGAACTGATTGCATGCGCACATGTGCACACACACACACACACACAGAAACACAAAGATGCGATGTACGTAACAAGACAGACATGGGTATGTACACACAGGAACTAAACACATTGAAACTCACATCAGAACACATATCCATATATTGGAACTGATTGCATGCGCACATGTGCACACACACACACACACACACACACAAGCACAGAGACATAAGCCCAAGAACACACATTCAACAGTGCACACACATACTGAGACACCTGTAGACACACGGACAGGTACATACACTCACTGAGTTACACTAAGGCACACATACACACCGAGACAGACAGACACCCTGGGACAGACATACCATGTGCCGGCGAGCCAGGTAGCGCACATGTACATTGTGACTTACACGTACACTGGCCGAGATACTTTCACACACCCACGGCCGAGCAGAACGTGGGGTGTTCACACTCACTGGGATGTCCACAGGGAACTGAAACCCCTCCCCAGAGACACGCACTGAGGCCTTCACACTGACTCACAGTCACACGTCACACACCGCAACCACAGACAGACCCACACAGCAGTCACACCACAGCAGGCAGAGACAGCCCCGGCGGGCACAGAAGCAGGCGCTCTGCCCCAGCTCCTTGCGCTGTCCTCACAGGCTCGCTTCCCCACAGCTTGCTTCTGCCCGGGTCTCCCTTGGCTCAGCCTGGACAGCTGAGGGTAGTCGCATGTCACCTCCCTCTCAGCACTGGGATTTCTCTGACAGAGTCACCCAGCTCTGCTTAACTGCTGCAGACAAAATACTTCACGACTGCAGGTTTCCTGCAAGATCAAGTTCACTCTCAGGCTGGGAATGAGGACCATGTGTCTAGAGATCAGACTGGACCCTTTGCTGCCAGTGACAGTTAACAGATGTGGATGGGGACCTCTGGCTTGTCCAGCCCACCTTGTTCCCTTGGTCCCTGGAGGCAGCCCACGGCTACAAGGTCCACAGTCCCCAAGTCCTTGGATTGCTGCTCTAGTCTGGCATGGACGAGCGGGTGGGCCAGGCTGGGCACACCAGGATAACTAGGAGGGAGCTAGGCTGGCAGGGAGGGGTACCAGGGGTGGAGAGTGGCAGAGAGCTGACTTGGCCACCCTGCTTGGGGTGTGATGACACTCTCTCCCTGGCATACTTGCAGAGCAATGGCCTCCAGCACTGAGCCGACTCAGAGCAGACCCAGTACAGGAGGGGGTGGCCTGGGACAGCTGGAGGCCTGCTGGCCCGATGCTCTCAGAACCTTATCTCCTCTTTTCCTTGCCTAGGTGGGGAGATCGTCTCTCCATTCACCTTCTCTAGTCTGCTGATATGGGAGAGAGGCTCTTCTGCCTGGCCATGCGACCTGAGTCTTAGCGCTAGCACCTTCCACCGTGGCACTCCCCTCACCCCTGTCCCTCCTGTGTGCTTACAGATGCCATTGGTCCCATGTTCAGTGGAGGCCAGAGGAGTGGCTCAACAGTGGGCCTGTGACAAGGCCTGGCTGGGGCAAGATGTGAGGCTGAGGGAGCCAGGGCCAGGAGCTGGGCTGTGCATTTGAACTCAGTCTGCACCATCGGCACAATGCGATGGCAAAGGAGACAGCACAGGAGGCCAGCAGTGGTGTGGTGGTAAAGGCATCGAATCCCACATGGCTGACTACATGGTTTGAGTCCCAGACCCAAGTGGCTTGAAGAACACTCAAGGATGGGACTAACAAATGCCATAATGGTTACGTCGCTGGACTCCCACAAAGTCGACCACAGTTTGAGTCCCAGACCCGGTGGCTTAATATTCACACCGGGCATGTGTGCATGTGTACCCAGAATCCCGGAGGGAGAATGGAGAAGGGATTGTGGTGTGGCCGTCCACCCTGAGTGGATGAGAGTGACTTCTCTCTTTCTGTTTCTCTCTGTCTCTCCAGCGAGTGCACAAGTCCTACAGCAAAAATCTCTTAAAAAGACAAATGAAAGAAACATACCTGACATGTGTACAGTGTGCCCTAAATCTTGACATGAGGGGGAGAAGGGATTGCGGTGTGACCATTCCCTTGTGGTGAGCTTTCTCATCCTCCCTCCCACCTCTGTTTCTCTCCAGGGAGTACACATGCCCTCTAGGCAGTGTGAGATGAGCCTGTCCCAGAGGAAGGGCAGGATCTGGATCTGGTCCAGGACTGCCCACTGCCCTGTGTTGGGGTGTTACACCTGCTCTGAGCACCTCACACTGCAAGACTTTTTCTTGTTAATCAAAATAGTTGATGTTCTTTACAGAAAGTTGAGCAAATACATACAAAGGAAAAGTGCAAATTATTTCTAACTTCACTACTGAAAGATAGCCATTCTTACCCTACTTTTATCATCTGCCTTTTCACTTAGTCTTCCATGCGTTATAATCTCTTGTCATTTCATCACTCTGGTAGCTGTAGGACAGTAGTAAAAACACAAACTCTCTGAGCACATACCGTGATTGTTGGGCACCGCCATTTAGCGAAGCCCTGTGCTTAGAGATCGGTACTGTGACTACTCCACTTTTAGAGCTGAGGAGGCTGGGGCACAGAGGGACTGAGTAACTTGCCTCAGGTAATAAAGCCCGTAAAGGACCGAGCCATGTTTTGAACCCAGGTCATCTGGCTCCAAAATTCTCATATCTCTACTCTCTACTGCCTGGCAAATCCAGGCTGTGCCACAGGTAGTCATTTCCCCTACCAATGGCTGTTTAGGTTGGTTCTATTTTTTTTTTTTATATATATATAAGATAGATTTTTCCTATAGGGCGCATGCACTTGCTGGAGAGACAAAGAAAAACAGAGACAGAAAGCGAGAACTCATCCCCCAGGAGGGGACGGCCGTGCCACAGTCCCTTCTCCTTCCTCAAAACAGAGTTTTGGCCATGCACACACACACATGCCCAGTGTAAGTGTCAAGCCTCCAGGGCCAGGATTCAAACCATGGTCAACCATGTGTGAGTCCAGTGATGTAACCATTATACCATCTGCTGGTCCTAGGTTCTAATTGTTTTTAAATAGCACTGTAAATGATATTCTAATATGCATTCATGTGACTTAATTACTCAAATACTCTGATTATCCTTGATCATTTATGAAGGCACTTAAAAAAATTCATGAAAAAGTGGAATTAAAGTACTCGTGTATTTATTTATTTATTTGCCAGAGGGTGCATGCACTCGCCAGAGAGGTACAGAGAGGGAGAAAGAGGAGGGAGGGAGGAAGCACCCTCCATGGGGTGTGGTTGTGCCGCAGTCCCTTCTGTTCCGTTTCTCTGTCCTGTCAGGATTTTAGACATGTACACACATGTGCACCCAGTGTGTCTTTCAGCCACTGGGGCTGGGATTCGAACTGCGCAGTCAGCCATGTAGGATCCAGTTTCTTTAACCAGTAGGTCATGGAGCTGGCCAGTCCTAGTAATCATGGTACAAAAACATTTTGAAATTCATATATAGTTTTTTCATGATACACATTTTCCATGAAGTTCTTGAAGACCCCTTACATTTAAAATTAATTTCCAGAACTTCCTGGAACCCAAAGCAGGAGCATTTTTAAGATGTTTAAATGTATCACCAAACTTCTCTCCAGAGACTGTCTAGGTGAACTCCCACCAGCGGGACAAGGGAGCTGGGCCTTAGGCTCTAAGAGCAGCCCTAACCTACTGAGGTGTGTTTATTCAAGGGGGAACAGGACGGGGTGAGTGAGATAGTTTATCGGGACCAGTGAAGTGAGCGGGGAGGTTAGCCTGCAGGTTTGGAACATGGGGTGGGCCAGCACTCATGGCTGTAGTCAGACTTGTGTTGGGCTGTCAAGTGGGAGAGGGAGAGGTTTGTCCTCAGGCAGCAATGACAGAACCATTGCCCTGTGTAGGGCCAGCACACAGCCTTGGACAGCACCGGGTGGGTGTTGAATAAATGTCCCTCGACCGCTGCCATTCCTGGCTCGTGTTTGTGTAGGATGTGATCAGGGGAAGGCCAGTACTGCCCCTGCCATGCTGCTCCCCCACAAACATGACGTCTCCAAATTGTAACTGAGGGGGTCTGCTCCCCCACCACCCCCGCCTTGGAGAGCCTGGCCCAGCCTGGTACCTCTCTCCGTCTTTCCCCTCAGAGCTGAGGAGTACAGCCTGGCTTGTGTCATGGGCCACACAAAATTACTCAAATACTCTGATTATCCTTGATCATTTATGAAGGCACTTAAAAAAATTCATGAAAAAGTGGAATTAAAGTACTCGTGTATTTATTTATTTATTTGCCAGAGGGTGCATGCACTCGCCAGAGAGGTACAGAGAGGGAGAAAGAGGAGGGAGGGAGGAAGCACCCTCCATGGGGTGTGGTTGTGCCGCAGTCCCTTCTGTTCCGTTTCTCTGTCCTGTCAGGATTTTAGACATGTACACACATGTGCACCCAGTGTGTCTTTCAGCCACTGGGGCTGGGATTCGAACTGCGCAGTCAGCCATGTAGGATCCAGTTTCTTTAACCAGTAGGTCATGGAGCTGGCCAGTCCTAGTAATCATGGTACAAAAACATTTTGAAATTCATATATAGTTTTTTCATGATACACATTTTCCATGAAGTTCTTGAAGACCCCTTACATTTAAAATTAATTTCCAGAACTTCCTGGAACCCAAAGCAGGAGCATTTTTAAGATGTTTAAATGTATCACCAAACTTCTCTCCAGAGACTGTCTAGGTGAACTCCCACCAGCGGGACAAGGGAGCTGGGCCTTAGGCTCTAAGAGCAGCCCTAACCTACTGAGGTGTGTTTATTCAAGGGGGAACAGGACGGGGTGAGTGAGATAGTTTATCGGGACCAGTGAAGTGAGCGGGGAGGTTAGCCTGCAGGTTTGGAACATGGGGTGGGCCAGCACTCATGGCTGTAGTCAGACTTGTGTTGGGCTGTCAAGTGGGAGAGGGAGAGGTTTGTCCTCAGGCAGCAATGACAGAACCATTGCCCTGTGTAGGGCCAGCACACAGCCTTGGACAGCACCGGGTGGGTGTTGAATAAATGTCCCTCGACCGCTGCCATTCCTGGCTCGTGTTTGTGTAGGATGTGATCAGGGGAAGGCCAGTACTGCCCCTGCCATGCTGCTCCCCCACAAACATGACGTCTCCAAATTGTAACTGAGGGGGTCTGCTCCCCCACCACCCCCGCCTTGGAGAGCCTGGCCCAGCCTGGTACCTCTCTCCGTCTTTCCCCTCAGAGCTGAGGAGTACAGCCTGGCTTGTGTCATGGGCCACACAACTCCTCCATTATGCATGAGGGGGACCCAGCGGTGAGCGAGTGAGCAGCGGGCAGAGGGAGGGACGAGTGGTTATTAATAAACAAGTGTATTGTGTGGAGTCCCATTCACGGCACTCTCGGAGGACGCGGTGGGCTCGAGATAATAAAGGCCTGTTTATGCCACAGAGGGCCGGGAGGTGGCAAGCAGCTGAGAACCAGGAATGATTTTGATTCCACCCAGGGCAGGGCTGCTGTGGCTGCTCTGAGGCCAACAGCCAGGGGAAGACAGTCTAGTTGGATTTTGCTCAGGCCTAAATCTGTCCACTGGGATGGCCTGGGGCCTAAGAGATGCCTAGCTCTCCATCCCCACCTGTCCCCATGGACGGAGACTGAGAAGCTGCTGGATACATCAGACTGCAATTCCTTCAGGAGAGGTAGGACGGGGCCTCTGTCCCCACCCCAGCCCTCCTTCTGCTGCAGCCTCTGCAGGCTGTGATTGGCTGTGTTAGGAGGGGACACAGTCTCCTGACGATACCGGCATTGTGTTTGTGTACAAGGTCTGCTGGAAGCGTCCTAGCCCAGGGAGTGGACCACACTGGGCTTGGGCTCTGGAGTAGGAAGCAGACAGGCTCAGAGGGAGAGAGGCGATGACAATGCCTCACACCCTCAGTGAGATGGAACTTTGGGAGGAAGAAGTGAGAGACTCGGCTCCAAAGCTCTGGTAAGGGTGGAAGGGGACTTGGTCTGAGAGCTGAGGGCCGACCAGGGGGCAATGAGATGCAAAAGCGCATTTTGATAGAGGGAACATTTGAGCTGTGCATCTGAAGTCTGCGGCTGTTCCTCTTCCCTGTTCCTCTGCTCTAGTTCTCTCCCCAGCCCTGTGCGCTGGCCCCACCAGCCCAGACCAGCCCTCCTCCTCCAGCCCATCCCATCTGGGCCAGCCATGGTGTCTCTGGTTCTGGGGCCGGAAGCGCAGAAGCTGCTGGTTGGAAAGAAGTGAGAATTGTCTATTTGGCCGTCAGCTGGTTTCTAGGGGCAGCATGCAGGTTCTGGGTCAATGGAACCTTGGTTCTATGTCACTTGTTGCCAGAGGTTGCACAGGCCTGAGTCCCCTGTTCTGTCATGATCCAGTGATACTCGCTTTGGCCTTAGAAGTGGCTGGGCCCAGAGTGCGCACTCCCCCTGCCCCGAGTTAGCAAACAGCTCTGCCTAGCGAGACGGAGCTGGTGTGGTTGGGAGTTGGAAGGGAAAAGGAGAGCGGTGAAAGGGACAGGCTGTCCTGTTCTCTCTGTGGCCACAAGGCTCCCTGAGGCGGGGGTTTGGACCCAGTGACTTTAGCATGTTTATCTGGGTTGAAGATTCAGTGACCCTCTGACCCTCTTTAACCCTGGAGGGTTTGAGGCTGCAGTGGGGCCAGGATGGACTGATCTCAGGCTTTCGGAAGAACATCACATCCCTGGCCCAAACAGAAGGGTCACCCTCCCTGTAGGCAGTGAAACCTCCCAGAGGGCAGAGTCAGGACAAGGGATTGGGGGATGCTGTGTGGGGGTGGGGAGGGGGTCCCTCAGCTGCGGACACAAAACAGGCAGTCCAGGGTTCCCTGACACTGTTCCCTGGCCTCTGTGCCATGGGGGTGAGGAGTCGCTGCAGAGCTTCACGGCTCCCCCCAAGGCTCCTCGCTTCTGCAGACACTGTGGACACTCGCCTCCACAGTCCCAAGAAGCAGTAGCTATTTTTAGAGGCAACTGCCTGCTTCTGGGAGTGCTGTTTCTGTGACTTACATGCTGGGCTCTGGGTGTACAGAAGTTGGCGGAGGGGCCAGCAGGTGGTGTGGTGGTTAAGGGTGCTGGGTTCCCACATGGCCCTGTGGTTCGAGTCCTGGACCTGGTGACTGGCTTGCTTTCCCTTTCTCTCTGTCTGTATGTCTGTCTCTCTCTTGTTAAATTAAAAAATAATAATAACAAATGGAATTAAATAAATAAATGCTTCTTTAAAAAAAAATAAAAAGAAGTTGGCAGAACAGCTGGGGTGGGCAGCGCCGGGCGGTGGGTGGGAATCGCGCCCTGGTGCGCGGTCAGCCCACTTGCAGTCAGCAGAGCTGGGCACCTGACCTGGAGGAATGACCCAGTACCCTCCACCAAGCTTTTCAGGGCATCCTGCTGTCTGCATCACACCATCATCAGCTGCCGTGAGAGGTTCCTGGAGGCCCCGGAACGGTGACAAGGGCCTCGCTCACAGAGGTGAGCAGACGGAGTCACCCTTGGCACCCACCTCTCTGAGGCCGATGTGCTCACAGTGCACTGGGAGGGACTTCCCAGATGACTTTCTCAGCGATGGCAACACCATCAAGAACCACGACAACGGTGACTGTCCCCTGAGCACTTGCTCCACGAGGGGCACTACTTGAGCACGGGATGTCTGTCCTTGCCTGTAACCCCCAACAGCCAAGGAAACAGACTAGAGAAGTCAACTCCATCTCTGTGTCCCACTGCCGGGGCTGAGCCGCGCATCCGCCCAGACCTGAGAATCCGTGCTTGCAGAGCCCTTATGCTGTGTGACCTCTGAGCAGAGGCAACCAAGAGGATTATTTTGGTGGCCATAGGTCCGAGGTCAGATGGAAGGAGAGACTTTGTGACAGTGAGAGGGGACCGTGTGGAACGAGCTTCCCTAGAGACCTTGGAAAAGCATCTTGCGTTTCAGGAAGGGGCTGCCCTGCAGTCTGCGATCTGGACTGATGACTGCTCCAGGGGTTTTCTGCCTTGGGATCTTGACAGCTCCATTTCCTGGAGCTCGGACCAGCCGCGGGCTGGTCTCAGAAGATACTGGACTATACGGCAATAAGCAGAGAGCACAAATAGCCCACAGCCTCCGGGCACGCCAAGGGCCGGGCTGGAACTTGGGATCCTGAGAAAGGCCAGGGAGCTGGAGAATGAGAAACTATCCCCGGGGAGCTTTGGGGCAGCCTGTGGTCTAATGGACAAGTCGTTTCCGCCTATGGACCTGATGGGCCCGTGATCCCAGAAGCCAGGGCCTCCATTCCTGCGCCTCCCCGCACAGAGCTCAGGAAGAGTCAGACAGGGCCCAGGATGCTTTGTTCTCTGCGTAATCCTGTGTGGTGGGGACAGCTGCTGGAGCCTCTCCAAGCTGAGGCAGTGCAGAGAGCAAAGAGCCCTTCGGGGTGAGGACACAGGTTCTTTAGCCACCAACTGGGTTCCTTCCACTTTGCCACCCTGATCTATACCAAAGCAGAAAGCTCAGAGAGGAATGTGCATGGGGTGAGGTGGGGTTCCCTTCTTTGGGGGAGCTATAGGGAGGGGTGGGGACAGCCAGCAACCTGAAAGTAGGAAGGTGGAGTGGTCAGACAGGTGGTCAGACTGCCTGGGTTCCAGTGTCCATTCTACCCCTGGCGGGGTGACCTCCCCGTTTCCTCCTCTGTCAAATGTGTCATTAATGACACCTGCCTCTTGGATTTTACAGAGACAAACAAACTCATCCATGCGATCGTTAGTACAGGAGGGAGCAGGAGGAGGCTCCCCTCGTCCAGGCCCGTGCAGGTGTCTCGTTCTCTCCTCATGCAACCATGCGGTTGAGGTGTCCTCACTGTGGACTGTGGCACTGTCCCTGCTGCTCTGCTGGGCTTGGGTCACAAAGCCCCACAGCCTCCTCGTTGCTTCCAGCCACCAGCTCTGTAGTCGAAGGGGCCAGTGCTAGGCCGTGCACCTGAGCTCCTGCACTGCCCCTGCGCTGCCTTTGGCTCCCCTTTGGGCTCTGGGGGTGCGTCCTCATCCAGTTTCTGCCAGGTTTCTGCCCCCTGGGTCTTACGCACAGCTCGGCAGTGCCCACCTGCTTAGGGGTCTGTGAACAGAGCCAGGGCTTTCTTCCACCTCTCTCTGCTCTGCAGTGGGCTCTCAGGACCCTGCCCCAGTTCCTGTGCTTCCAGCCCCCTGGCAGGCTCCACCTCCTGCTCACCTCTCTGCCCTCAGACTCGGGGTCCTGAGTGCTCTGCTCACTTCCTTCCCTCCTCTGCCAGCATCCTTCTCCCCTGCCGCCTCTGCCCTGGCAGGTCTGAGGTCAGGACCTTCTGTCTCAATTTCTACTTCTCAGTGATTCAGGATCACTTCCTACCTAAAGTCAGCTTCCCTCAATGTTTAAAAATACTGAAACTGACATTGGCATTTTGACAGCATATCCCTTAAAGGAAAGCCCACAATGGAGTCCGCCCCATGACTACAAGGGGCCTGGGTGAAGCAGGTGGCAGAGTACCCCTGCCTGCCCCTAGTCACTGCTCCTTCTTTTGATCTATGTCCTCTTACATCCCTTCAATGACCTGATAAGGCAGATACAAACCCCGATTCTGTGAAGGGAGAACAGAGGCTAAGCAACTCGCCTGAGGTTACGCAATGAGTAAGTGGGAGAGTCAGGATTTGAGCAGAGTCTGTTGTTTTCCCTAAAAATCTTTCAGCCTCTAGAAGATGGGCTGGAGAGGGAAGTCAGGATACATAGGAATCTCAAGCTGCCTGTCCGGGACTTGAATCGCAGTGGACCATGTGGGAGTTCAGCCCCAACCACAATCTGAATTTGGGCACTCTGGATCTGGATTCCTGACACTGAGCAAATCCAAGGCTGTTCATGCTCCTTCTTCCTACCCCCTTTCCCTCCCCCCCCCCAACTTGGCTATGGGCTTTCTCTCATAAAGAAGGGAAGAGAGGGCCCCAGCCTCCCAGCCATCTCAGTCAAGCCCCAGGGTAGACCCGAGTGTGGGGAAAGTTGCTAAAGCTGACAACTCCCAGAGATCACAATCAAGCCTGAGTCCAGACTGACCTTAATTTGCTGGTGGAAGGGGAAAGAGAGAGAGCAGAGAGCTTGGAGGTGTCTGAGGAACGCGGCATTGGAAAGCTGAAGTGCAGCTTGTGCCTCAAACCAGGCCGTGCGGGAGCGGTCTGCAAAATCGCAGGTTGTCGGGGAAGCCCGAGGGCTGGAGACTTGTGCAGCGCAGCGCACAGGCGTGATGGCTCTGGGCTGTCTCAGAGCCCCCCACTCCTCTGCCCCTTGGCTCCCCTGCTGTGGGTTCTTTGTCGGGGAGACAGGGTAATGGGTTGAGCACTTACCAGGAGCCAATGGAAGGGCCCAGCCACCCTGCTCCCCCCTCCACAAACTCCTAACCAAGACAGGATGTTATTAACTAGTTTTCGAGGGAACATTTGAAACTCTAACTCGCATCAGCCTGAGGAGAGGTCTGCTGGGTCTTTGTTTGCCTGACTCTGAAATTTGGGGGAAGGTGGGGAGAGTGGAGGGAGGAGGGGCCCGAGCCTGTTAGACTCAGCGCAGAACTGCCTGGTAATACAGGGTGTGTTGGCGCCCAACTCGGAGCTTTGCGATCTGCCTCCCAGATTACACCATTAGAGCGTGCAACTCTGCTGCCCCATTTCTTAGGGGGTTATTTTTTTGCTTGCTTTATTTTTTTTTCTTAACTTCTAAAATCTGCTATACTAAGGTATGACTTACATTCAATAAAATGTACTCATTTGAAGGTGCGGTCAGATGAGTTTTGACAGAAGTGTATACCCATGGAACCACCACTCCGGTCACGTTAGAGTGTATCTCCATCAGCCCTAAAATTCTAGGCAGTCCTCCCACAGCCGCTGCCCCAGGCCACCACTGAACGGCTTTCTGTCACTATGCATCGGTTTCTCGTGTTCTAGATATGCATGGAAATGGAATCATACGGTACACAGCGTGGTCTCTTCACGTCACTTCTAGGGTCCCGGAAGCCTCAGGGGAGAATACGTGATTTGAGGCACACACGTAGTGCACCCTTCAGCCTGCCCCAGGCCCTTATCTGTGAACACGCTCCATGCCTGGAGTCTGCAGCATGAGAACGGCCACTCTCCCCGCTGCTACAGCTATGGGCCTGGGGGGCCCTGCAGGGAGAGGACGCAGTGCTCAGGAGCCACTGCAGTTTTCCTTGTGGGCCCTTCTTTATGGGCATATATATATATATATTTTTTTTTTTTTAAGAGGTTTTCGCTATAGGGCGCGTGCGCTCGCCAGACAGACAGAGAGAGACATAGAGACAGAAAGCGAGAAATCACCCCCCAGGGGGGATGGTCACGCCGCAATCCCTTCTCCTCCATTCTCCTCTCGGGATCTTGGGCACACACACACATGTGCCTGGCATGAGTTTTAAGCCACTGGGTCTGGGATGCGAACCATGGTCGACTACGTGGGAGTCCAGCGACATAGCCATTACGCTAACTGCTGGTTCCCTCTATGGGCATATTTTAAGGGTGTTTTCAACAGTTGGGAAAAAGGAATATAAACTGAATTCAAGATGTTACTGTTATGATGTTTTTTTCCCTTTTCTTTATTTTGTTGTTATTTCATTGTGGCAAAATATACACAACATATGCTGTACCATTTTAAGTAAAATATTGCCAGAGGGCACAGGCACTCAGAGAACGGTTGAGAAAGAGGGGAAGTGAGAAAGCCCCACCCTCCTCATGGGAAGTGGCCACACCACAGTCCCTTCTCTTCCATCCCTTCCTCCTCTTGGGATTGTGGATATACATGCACATACACCTGGTGTGCCTCTCAAGCCACCAGGCCTAGGACTTGAACCATGCAGTCAGCCATGTGGGATCGGACCTTGACCACCACGCCACCATGTGGCTCTGCTGTACCTTTTGTTTTTTCATTTTTAGGTTTCTACTATAGGGGTGTGTACTCACCAAAGAGAGAGAAAGAGAGAGAGAGTAAAAAGGACAGTGAGAAATCACCCTCCCACCCCCAAGGGGGAGCCATGCTGCAATCCCTTCTCCTCTATTCTCCTCCTAGGATTTTGGGCATGCATACATACATACACACACCCTGTGTGATCTTCAAGTTGTGGGGTCTGGGACTCTAACAGTGATCAGCCATGTGGCAGTCCAGCAATTTAACCACCACACCACCTGCTAGGCCCGTGCTGTACCATTTTAACCTTAAAAAAAAAAAAAAAACAAAGAAAGTTTATTTCTTCTATGAGCTGAGGGCAGAGAGACAGCAATCCCAGCAAGGTCTTGCTGCTGCGACCTCCCCATCTCAGCCAGTTCTGGGTCATGGACCTGCGTGTGCTCCGTGTGCGCAGGGAGGTGTCCAGATGTGAACCCGGAACCTTCTCATGTGGCGTGGCCTCCAGAGCATTGTGTTTTACTGCTGTGCTGTGCTCTGGTCCCTTAGTTGTCTTTAAGAGCACAGTTCGGTGGCACTCGGCACATTTATGTTTTAAGCCACCGGGTCCGGGTCTGGAACCATGGTCGACTACAGGGAGTCCAGTGACATAGCCATTGCGCTAACTGCTGGTCCCTCGGCACATTTATGTTATACGGCACCACTGGCCGTCTCCAGAACAACTGTCATCCTCGCCGGCTGCAGCGGCGCCCACTGAACACTAACCCTCATCTCTCCTCCTTCCCGCCCTGGTGACTGCCGTTCCACTTTCTGTCTTCATGAATTTAACTGTTCGAGAAACCGCGTGTAAGTGGAGTCATGATATTTGTCCTTTTGTGCCTGGCTTGATTCACTTAGCATAATGTTGTCAAGGTTCATTGTCTTGCAGCAAGTGTCAGAATGTCCTTCCTTTTTAAGGCTGAATCATATTCCATCGTATGCACACCCCACATTTCATTAATCTGCACATCTGTTGATGGACATGTGGGTTTCCACCTCTTGGCTATTGTGGATAATTCCGCTGTCAGGAGCTCTGGCGTACAAGTATCTGTTCCGGTAGTTGTGGTCTTTGAATGCTAGCATCCCCTCCTAGCAACTCCTCCTGCTTAAGCTCCCTGTCGCCGAGGCCCCAGGGTGGCATGCCTGTCTGCCCCTCGTCTGCTGCCTTGTCTCCTCTTAGTGCCTGTGGCGAATGATGTGGTTCAGACACTTTGGTCTTTGATGAGTACTGTGGACTCAGGTTTCCCAGGCAACAGAGTTCCAGCTCCTTTCACAGAAGCTTCCTTTTCAGTGTGTCTTAGTTACTCATGGCCACCAGCTGACTTCTGGAGTTTGAGAGTACCGCAGAATGGCATTGTTTCATCAAGGAAAGAAAAGAAACTCAATTTTATCGAGCACGTCCTATGTGCTAGTTGCAGGTGCTATCACAGTACTTCAAGCTTCACCTTTTATATGACAGCCTTCTACGGGAGGGTCAACACCTGTGTTTTAAGGGGAAAGAAACAGAGGTGTTTCGGAGAGGTTAAGTTACTAGCCCAACCTCACAGAGGCCAATACTTTCTATGTTACCTAAGTAACTCCCTGCTCCTGCAAAGGTAAACGCCGCAGAGAAATTTCCTGGGCCTTTCTCCTTTACAATGGAAATGTGGGTCTGGACTTCCCCTTATGATTTGAGAAGAAAAAGCCTTTGGGCTTCCTTGCCCTAGTTCTGATAGAATATAGAATTATAATGAAGGTTTGTTTGTTTCTCTTTCATTTATTTTTTCTTAAGGTTTTTGTCATGGGACTCATGCACTTGCCAGACAGAGACAGAGTGAAGGAGAGTGAGAAATCACCCCCCTAGGGATGATGGCCATGCCACTATCCCTTCTCCTCCATTCTCCTCTCAGGATTTTGGGTACGCAAATGTGCCTGGCATGATTTTCAAGCCACTGGGTTCGGGACTCAAACCCTGGTCGGCCATGTGGGAGTACAACACCCGATCCAGCACACCACCTGCTGGCCCCTTGCTTTGTTTTTCGAAATACATGAAAGTACTTTCACGGATAGTATCACGAATCCCCATGCACCCATCCTCCGGCTTTGACGTGATCAACACGGCAATCTCGTTTCATCCGTCACAGTGTTCTCTTTGATCTGTGGAGTCCTCCTAATTCACGGAGCAGCAGTTGGTGTTTTCTGGAAGAGGGAAGGGGAATGGCAGATCTGGACGACATGGAGCTAAATCTTGCCCAGCTGGACGTGTGTTCATTGCCACGAGTTGGAATCCCTCTGCTGGTTCATTACTTGTCTGGTACTGAACACGGTCCAGGAGGCAGGGGGAGAGGAATACATCTTTCGAGCGATCCGGCCAGACCTGGTGGGGTGGTACGCAGTGAAGCTTCCTTTTCTTAGAGCATTTTCTCCCTACCATTTGACTTTATCGGAGAACTTTCTCTGTGGAAAGAGAAAGGTTATGTGAGGACACCTTCCCCTTAGGGGAACAGCGCTGAGCCAAGCTAGTCCTAGCACAGAAGCTGGGACAAACCAGTGCCAAATAAGCCAGCGGCCTCTTCAATTTGATTTAACAAACTTTTTTGTTTTCATTTTATGAAATTTAAAATAGCTACAGTGTACCAGGCAGTTAGTGCTGAGAATACAGCTGTACCAAACTGGTAATTGCACTTAAAAAGTTCGTGGTTGGGACCAGCAGTTAGCGTAATGGCTATGTCGCTGGACTCCTATGTAGTCGACCACGGTTCGAGTCCCGGACCCGGTGGCTTAAACTCATGCTGGGCACGTGTGCATGCATGCCCAAGATCCTGAGAGGAGAATGGAGGAGAGGGGATTATGGTGTGGCCATCCCCCCGGGGGGTGATTTCTCTCTTTCT
>NW_006160147.1:3254860-3261508 GCF_000334495.1 Tupaia belangeri chinensis
GAGAAATCACCCCCCAGGGGGGATGGTCACGCCGCAATCCCTTCTCCTCCATTCTCCTCTCGGGATCTTGGGCACACACACACATGTGCCTGGCATGAGTTTTAAGCCACTGGGTCTGGGATGCGAACCATGGTCGACTACGTGGGAGTCCAGCGACATAGCCATTACGCTAACTGCTGGTTCCCTCTATGGGCATATTTTAAGGGTGTTTTCAACAGTTGGGAAAAAGGAATATAAACTGAATTCAAGATGTTACTGTTATGATGTTTTTTTCCCTTTTCTTTATTTTGTTGTTATTTCATTGTGGCAAAATATACACAACATATGCTGTACCATTTTAAGTAAAATATTGCCAGAGGGCACAGGCACTCAGAGAACGGTTGAGAAAGAGGGGAAGTGAGAAAGCCCCACCCTCCTCATGGGAAGTGGCCACACCACAGTCCCTTCTCTTCCATCCCTTCCTCCTCTTGGGATTGTGGATATACATGCACATACACCTGGTGTGCCTCTCAAGCCACCAGGCCTAGGACTTGAACCATGCAGTCAGCCATGTGGGATCGGACCTTGACCACCACGCCACCATGTGGCTCTGCTGTACCTTTTGTTTTTTCATTTTTAGGTTTCTACTATAGGGGTGTGTACTCACCAAAGAGAGAGAAAGAGAGAGAGAGTAAAAAGGACAGTGAGAAATCACCCTCCCACCCCCAAGGGGGAGCCATGCTGCAATCCCTTCTCCTCTATTCTCCTCCTAGGATTTTGGGCATGCATACATACATACACACACCCTGTGTGATCTTCAAGTTGTGGGGTCTGGGACTCTAACAGTGATCAGCCATGTGGCAGTCCAGCAATTTAACCACCACACCACCTGCTAGGCCCGTGCTGTACCATTTTAACCTTAAAAAAAAAAAAAAAACAAAGAAAGTTTATTTCTTCTATGAGCTGAGGGCAGAGAGACAGCAATCCCAGCAAGGTCTTGCTGCTGCGACCTCCCCATCTCAGCCAGTTCTGGGTCATGGACCTGCGTGTGCTCCGTGTGCGCAGGGAGGTGTCCAGATGTGAACCCGGAACCTTCTCATGTGGCGTGGCCTCCAGAGCATTGTGTTTTACTGCTGTGCTGTGCTCTGGTCCCTTAGTTGTCTTTAAGAGCACAGTTCGGTGGCACTCGGCACATTTATGTTTTAAGCCACCGGGTCCGGGTCTGGAACCATGGTCGACTACAGGGAGTCCAGTGACATAGCCATTGCGCTAACTGCTGGTCCCTCGGCACATTTATGTTATACGGCACCACTGGCCGTCTCCAGAACAACTGTCATCCTCGCCGGCTGCAGCGGCGCCCACTGAACACTAACCCTCATCTCTCCTCCTTCCCGCCCTGGTGACTGCCGTTCCACTTTCTGTCTTCATGAATTTAACTGTTCGAGAAACCGCGTGTAAGTGGAGTCATGATATTTGTCCTTTTGTGCCTGGCTTGATTCACTTAGCATAATGTTGTCAAGGTTCATTGTCTTGCAGCAAGTGTCAGAATGTCCTTCCTTTTTAAGGCTGAATCATATTCCATCGTATGCACACCCCACATTTCATTAATCTGCACATCTGTTGATGGACATGTGGGTTTCCACCTCTTGGCTATTGTGGATAATTCCGCTGTCAGGAGCTCTGGCGTACAAGTATCTGTTCCGGTAGTTGTGGTCTTTGAATGCTAGCATCCCCTCCTAGCAACTCCTCCTGCTTAAGCTCCCTGTCGCCGAGGCCCCAGGGTGGCATGCCTGTCTGCCCCTCGTCTGCTGCCTTGTCTCCTCTTAGTGCCTGTGGCGAATGATGTGGTTCAGACACTTTGGTCTTTGATGAGTACTGTGGACTCAGGTTTCCCAGGCAACAGAGTTCCAGCTCCTTTCACAGAAGCTTCCTTTTCAGTGTGTCTTAGTTACTCATGGCCACCAGCTGACTTCTGGAGTTTGAGAGTACCGCAGAATGGCATTGTTTCATCAAGGAAAGAAAAGAAACTCAATTTTATCGAGCACGTCCTATGTGCTAGTTGCAGGTGCTATCACAGTACTTCAAGCTTCACCTTTTATATGACAGCCTTCTACGGGAGGGTCAACACCTGTGTTTTAAGGGGAAAGAAACAGAGGTGTTTCGGAGAGGTTAAGTTACTAGCCCAACCTCACAGAGGCCAATACTTTCTATGTTACCTAAGTAACTCCCTGCTCCTGCAAAGGTAAACGCCGCAGAGAAATTTCCTGGGCCTTTCTCCTTTACAATGGAAATGTGGGTCTGGACTTCCCCTTATGATTTGAGAAGAAAAAGCCTTTGGGCTTCCTTGCCCTAGTTCTGATAGAATATAGAATTATAATGAAGGTTTGTTTGTTTCTCTTTCATTTATTTTTTCTTAAGGTTTTTGTCATGGGACTCATGCACTTGCCAGACAGAGACAGAGTGAAGGAGAGTGAGAAATCACCCCCCTAGGGATGATGGCCATGCCACTATCCCTTCTCCTCCATTCTCCTCTCAGGATTTTGGGTACGCAAATGTGCCTGGCATGATTTTCAAGCCACTGGGTTCGGGACTCAAACCCTGGTCGGCCATGTGGGAGTACAACACCCGATCCAGCACACCACCTGCTGGCCCCTTGCTTTGTTTTTCGAAATACATGAAAGTACTTTCACGGATAGTATCACGAATCCCCATGCACCCATCCTCCGGCTTTGACGTGATCAACACGGCAATCTCGTTTCATCCGTCACAGTGTTCTCTTTGATCTGTGGAGTCCTCCTAATTCACGGAGCAGCAGTTGGTGTTTTCTGGAAGAGGGAAGGGGAATGGCAGATCTGGACGACATGGAGCTAAATCTTGCCCAGCTGGACGTGTGTTCATTGCCACGAGTTGGAATCCCTCTGCTGGTTCATTACTTGTCTGGTACTGAACACGGTCCAGGAGGCAGGGGGAGAGGAATACATCTTTCGAGCGATCCGGCCAGACCTGGTGGGGTGGTACGCAGTGAAGCTTCCTTTTCTTAGAGCATTTTCTCCCTACCATTTGACTTTATCGGAGAACTTTCTCTGTGGAAAGAGAAAGGTTATGTGAGGACACCTTCCCCTTAGGGGAACAGCGCTGAGCCAAGCTAGTCCTAGCACAGAAGCTGGGACAAACCAGTGCCAAATAAGCCAGCGGCCTCTTCAATTTGATTTAACAAACTTTTTTGTTTTCATTTTATGAAATTTAAAATAGCTACAGTGTACCAGGCAGTTAGTGCTGAGAATACAGCTGTACCAAACTGGTAATTGCACTTAAAAAGTTCGTGGTTGGGACCAGCAGTTAGCGTAATGGCTATGTCGCTGGACTCCTATGTAGTCGACCACGGTTCGAGTCCCGGACCCGGTGGCTTAAACTCATGCTGGGCACGTGTGCATGCATGCCCAAGATCCTGAGAGGAGAATGGAGGAGAGGGGATTATGGTGTGGCCATCCCCCCGGGGGGTGATTTCTCTCTTTCTGTCTCTCTGTCTGGCGAGGGCACGCACCCTATAGCAAAAACCTCTCCAAAAAAAAGTTTGTGGTCTGCAAAAAGAATAACTAAGGATGACTGATGTTTGCCGTTGCCAACACAGGCTGTGGACATTTGGACACGGTCTCATGTACACCCTCCTCCTCCAGGACAGTCTGGCCAATAGGTACCGTTACCTCCATTCACAGAAAGAAACAGGCTTGGGTTCCTGGTTAGCCGGCAGGGGTAGAGCCTGCGGAGTGTTAGTGTTGCCCTGTGCAGACCATAGGGAGGCCAGGAAGGAACCGTGGAGGAGGAGCGGGCAGGGGACAATCTCCTAGGCAGCATGAATGCAGTTATGTAAAACCGCCAGATGTGCTTTCTCATAGGATTTGGGGGCAGCCAAATTGTACATTTTTCTCTTGACATGATAGAAGACTGTGGGATTTATTTTTATCTTGAAAACAGGGAAGTTCTTTTGGAAGAGGAGAGGAGTAAGACTGGAAATCAACAGAGAGCTCTTTTCTGAAACAGCAGAAAAGGACCGGGAGAAGAGAATCCAGTAGGGTTCTGTTTTTACTGAAGAAGATTCACATCTTTCATGGGAGAAAAGCTGTGCAAATAAAGAGGCAGTGTTAAGGATGGAGAAGAGACCCTTTCGGATCTGCTTGGACTTTGCCCAGTGATCAGCCGTTGGGGTTTCCGGGTTCTTGTGGGACGGGCATCAGTCTCAGGAGCAGCTGACGGTGCTATCCTCTCATTCTGGGGTGTGGCCAGCGTGGCACACCAGTTTCTGCTTCGGAAGTCTGAGCATAGTTTCTAGAGTTTAAAAAAAAAAAAAAAAAGACTCAGCTAACATGTCAGTAGCAGGGGAAGTGAATGATTTATTTTACAAGAAAACCTACAGGGGCCAGTAGGTGGCGTGGTGGTTAAGGCTCTGGATCCCACATGGCCAATGCCAGGATTCTAATCCCGGACCTGGCGGCTGGAAGGACACGCTGCATGCATGTCCAAAATCCTGAGGGGAGAATGGAGGAGAATGGATTGTGGCATGGCCATTCCCCCTGGGGGCAATTTCTCTCTTTTCCTCTCTCTCTGTAGTAAATACGCACACCCTAAAGCAAAAATCTATAAACAAAACAAAACAGAACAAAAACCTATGGACCTCTTTTCCACTAATCCAAGGAGCCCCTCAGCACTGGCTGTTTCAACCGTAACAGCCTTCAGGGTCTAGGTTGAGACTACAGGGCTCTGCCTTGCTGACCTAGAAGGATGTGACATGGAAACAAGAGCCCCAGGAACATCTGGGATCTCTAAGGAACCGAGAGAAAGGGAAAGTTTATGTTAGCATTGCAATTTTTTTTATTTAACTCGTTTCCTATTTTAGTTTTTAATGTATATTTAAAAATAAGGCTCGAGTGTTTCCACTCTGAGATGGGATGAGGTTTGGCCCATCGCAGAGGCAGGGACTGGAACCTCTCAAATTCCTTCCAGTTCTGCAAGTTTGGTTTTTAATTTTTTTTCCTACTTTATCTCCACCCTAATGTTCCAGGTATTTTAAAAATAAGATTTTTGGGGTTGGCAGGTGGTGTGGTTGTTAAGGGCACTGGACTCTCACATGGCTGACCGTGGTTTGAGTCTCAGACCTGGCAGCTTGCTTTTTCACTTTCTCTCTCTCTCTCTCTCTCTCTCTCTCTCTCTCTCTCTCTCTCTCTCTCTCTCTCTCTCTCTCTCTCTCTCTCTCTCTCTCTCTCTCTCTCTCTCTCTCTCTCTCTCTCTCTCTCTCTCTCTCTCTCTCTCTCTCTCTCTCTCTCTCTCATCAAGTCAAAAATAAATTAATTAATTAAATAAAATAAAATAATTTTTTTTTAAAAGTGAGATGTTTGTGCAGCATCAGCATCAAGGAGAAGCCACAATAAAGTCCTGTCTTGGAATCAACACGCTATGCCTTTGCCCCTTGCTGACAGAGCGGAAACGGACGCAAGTGGATGTGGACGTCCTTTTCAGGAATCAGGGGCTTTCCAAACTGGCCTAAGAAATGCGTGTCTCCTCCAAAGAAGCCAGAGTGCACAGCCCTCCCACCTGGGACTGCAAGTCACAAATGCCGGTTGCTATGGATACGGGCAACTGAGGCTCCCCTGGGACAGTGGCAGCGGTGGTGGAGGCGGTGAGGCTGTTTGCGGCAGTGATGCAGAGCCTGGTGTCGGAGTGTTCCCCGTGACAGTACCTCAGCTGGGTGGGTGGGAGCTTGCCTGTGCTGCCACCCTGGCCCTGGGACTCCAGGCTGACAGACCAGTGGCTCTGTCAAGCCACCCCTGAGGTTGTGTGCCTGTCAGGTGGGCCCTGCTCCTCAGTGCTGCTGGGTATTGAGTGACAGGAGGGCAGCGTGGGGAGGCCTGTCTGTCCATAACGGATGCACAGTTCTGAGCGCTGTTTTTCCGATGTGGAGCTTGCCAGCGCTAGTGACTATTAATAGTCCCCCAGTTCCAGAGTTCATTTCTGGATTGGTGACACCCCTCAATTAAGCTTTCCTGTGAGTGGGGCTCAGTCTGCAGGCTGGGAGTATCACAAGGTAGGAGGAGACCTTGATGCCACTTGGGAGCTCCTGGTATGATGGGGAGACATGGCCCCTGCCTTCAGTGAGCTTCCGGTCTGATGGGAACACCAGGGGTACAGGAAGGACACGTCCCGGCTCTGACAGAGACTCTGTTTGACCAAACCCTAAGAGCTCCTGAGCCTTCTCCTACGCCCGTCTGTGCACTTGCTTGTAAAATCCAGTTTTAGCAGGAATCTTGCTAAGTGAGTTCTGCAAGAACCCCCCACCTTTGATGTCTGGTCACCCTCAGTTATCTCATATCTAATCCGTTTCTTTAAAAATTTTTTTTTGAGTTTTTGCCATGGTACATGTGCTCGCAGGAGGGAGAGAGAGGGGGAAAGTGAGAAATCACCTCTCAGGGGGATGGCCACAACGCAGTCCCTTCTCCATTCTCCCCTTGGGACTTTGGGCATTCTCACACGTGTGCCCAGCGTGATTTTCAAGCAGCTGGGTCTGGAGCTCAAACTGCAGTCAGCCATGTGGGAGTCCAGTGCCTTAACCACCGTGTCACCTGCTGGCCCCTCTAGTCAATTTCTTTATCCTCCAAACCCAGTCCTCCACCCCCC
>NW_006160147.1:3262633-3268721 GCF_000334495.1 Tupaia belangeri chinensis
CAACGGAGGCTCCCCTGGGACAGTGGCAGCGGTGGTGGAGGCGGTGAGGCTGTTTGCGGCAGTGATGCAGAGCCTGGTGTCGGAGTGTTCCCCGTGACAGTACCTCAGCTGGGTGGGTGGGAGCTTGCCTGTGCTGCCACCCTGGCCCTGGGACTCCAGGCTGACAGACCAGTGGCTCTGTCAAGCCACCCCTGAGGTTGTGTGCCTGTCAGGTGGGCCCTGCTCCTCAGTGCTGCTGGGTATTGAGTGACAGGAGGGCAGCGTGGGGAGGCCTGTCTGTCCATAACGGATGCACAGTTCTGAGCGCTGTTTTTCCGATGTGGAGCTTGCCAGCGCTAGTGACTATTAATAGTCCCCCAGTTCCAGAGTTCATTTCTGGATTGGTGACACCCCTCAATTAAGCTTTCCTGTGAGTGGGGCTCAGTCTGCAGGCTGGGAGTATCACAAGGTAGGAGGAGACCTTGATGCCACTTGGGAGCTCCTGGTATGATGGGGAGACATGGCCCCTGCCTTCAGTGAGCTTCCGGTCTGATGGGAACACCAGGGGTACAGGAAGGACACGTCCCGGCTCTGACAGAGACTCTGTTTGACCAAACCCTAAGAGCTCCTGAGCCTTCTCCTACGCCCGTCTGTGCACTTGCTTGTAAAATCCAGTTTTAGCAGGAATCTTGCTAAGTGAGTTCTGCAAGAACCCCCCACCTTTGATGTCTGGTCACCCTCAGTTATCTCATATCTAATCCGTTTCTTTAAAAATTTTTTTTTGAGTTTTTGCCATGGTACATGTGCTCGCAGGAGGGAGAGAGAGGGGGAAAGTGAGAAATCACCTCTCAGGGGGATGGCCACAACGCAGTCCCTTCTCCATTCTCCCCTTGGGACTTTGGGCATTCTCACACGTGTGCCCAGCGTGATTTTCAAGCAGCTGGGTCTGGAGCTCAAACTGCAGTCAGCCATGTGGGAGTCCAGTGCCTTAACCACCGTGTCACCTGCTGGCCCCTCTAGTCAATTTCTTTATCCTCCAAACCCAGTCCTCCACCCCCCCGTGATATCTGATCACTCTGGCCTGTCTGCCTCAAGAATCCTCTTTGGTCGGTGTAGCCAGCATTATTCTGACCCTGAAGTTTTCTCTGTGTTTCTCCCGCCCACTGCCCCTCCCCGCCTTGCTCCTTGGCTGTAAACTCCTCTGGTCAGTACAGCATTCCAGTAGAGCCCAGTCCCCCCATGGGAGAACCCCGGGCAGCGGTCCCTGTACTTGCCGAGATGGTCCTGAATGAGGTCTGCCTTCCTGCACTTTGACGGTATCATCGAGTGTTTTTTCCCCTTTAATGTTTCAAACCTACTAGTGGCCTCCCTTCAGGCTTCCCATAAATTCAGACCCAACTCTATGATATACAGGTTATGACCTGGCCCTCCCACCACCCAGCCTAACTGCTCTCCCGCCTCCTCCCCTGCTCCACTGCACCTGCCTTGGGGCTTTTCCTCTATTCCAGCTGGCCTCACCTTGCACCCCTTCCTTGCTGGTCCCTCCCCTCTCCCAGCTCTCTGCATGGCTTTGTTTCATTCAGGTCACCGCTCTGACATCGATTCCTGACCATCCTGTGTAAAACCAGCCCTTCCCTTTTCCCTACGCTCCCCACCTCTTCTCTTTCCTGTCTTTGTACTTCCTGAGCACTTCCCACCAGGGCATTTCCCACTGCCTGCCTTCACACCACTGACTGGCAGGCCACTTTGTCTGTCTGCCCCTCTGCAAGGCAAGCTCGCGGGTGCTGGGCCAGTGTCTTGTCTACCCCCAGTCCCTTTGCCAGGAGCGCAGCCTGGCACGTGTGAGGCACTCAGTAAATATTTGATGAGTGAGTGATGATGCGTAGCGCGGTGTTTCTCATCGGATTGTGAGGATGTTCACAGTACGCTTTTCTACAGTATTATCTTATCTCTTAGAAAGACAAAACTGCTTGTTTGTGCTTTGAATTTTGCAGTTCTAAGGAATTTTGCTTAAAGGTAGATTTCTTAAGACAGTATTTCTCATACTGGGGTCTGTAGACCCTCGGGCATTCCTAGATGTGCTCTTGGGAGTTTGGGAGAGATTTTTGCCTTTGGAAGATGTCTGTGTATTGATGCTGCTGTTGGGAATCTGGTCCATGTGGGTTCGAGGTAGGAGCCTTGGAGATGGTCTCTGAAGGACCTTCTGGAAAGCAGCTCTTGCAAGGTATTTAGAAGGAAGGACAGGAGAGTGTTGGGTGGCTTGAACTGAGGGCCTGGATTGTGCAAGTGCCCAGCAACAATATGAGGCAAGCCCTTATGGCCATGGTGAAGCATGTAGGCCTGGCTGAACTGGATCCTGAACCTGGGTAAAACAAAGTGTACTTTTATGTCAGTGGCGTAAATCCTGCTTCAAATGTCTGGGTTTGAGTGACAACTGTGCAAGTGGGGATGACACTGGAGCAGTGACCCATAAACTCTGCTTTCTGGCCCCCTTTCCATCACTTTCATCCCATTGAAGTCATGTTGGCATGGTGTCCCCTTGGGAGTGCTGGTCCCCTCTGTGGCCCGTGCAGCTGGGGCTGGCGCGTGTGTGAACAGGAGTCAGCTGGCAGGTGGAGATGACCCCGCCCTCAGAGACAGCCAGCTCACCAGCTTACAGTCCTTTGTTTAACTGGGAACCAACCAGGCCAGAGGTCAGCGTTTTCCTTGGAAGACTGTCAGAGCTTGCCTGCAGCTGCTGGGGAGCTGGGTCAGATCTCCAGGGAGCGGGCAGGGATAAGGTCCTATCTTCCACATCAGCCCTTACTGTCTGCAGCCCGGCTGGTGCCAGCAGCCTGTGACAGGAAGGTGGCTTCCACAGCCTGGTCACAAAGCCGCAGACACAGCAAGCTGAGGCCCTTATAAGCCACACCGCCACCTCCTGTGGAAGAGATGAGGCATCCTGATACCCCGCCCAGGACTCTCCCTGCCACCTCCTGGTGGGGACAGAGGACCCAGGTGGGCAATGAGATATATGGCAACCATGCCTCAGAACTACTGCGTCTCACACAGAAGTACCAAGGTCTGGTTTGGGAGGCTGGAATAAGTGACTGCTCTTTGCTGGAATGACAGGCCTTCAGAGAGTTCATGGGGAAATGAAGTTAAAGTATGAATTTATTTTGGTGCCAATTTTTAAAAATCTAAGCATAGTTTGTTTGTTTGTTTAAATAATACTCATTTTTCATGAGCTTTTTGAAGACTCCTGTATTCTCTGTGGTTATAATGTGGCTTGGTCAGCCCATCCAGGGTCTCCAGGGTTGGCGGAAGACATTGGGAATAAGGCAAGATTGTGTTTCGGGAACTTTCAAGCTGAGGGTATGTCTGCGTGCAGAGGCAAAGGCAGCCAGTTCGCAAAGGCAGCCAGGCCCCAGGAGGAAGGAGATCTGTGCCACGTCAGGTCCCACCCCTGTTTGCCTGCAGCTTCCCTTCCCATCTCATCCTACTTTTGAATTTCAGGAGTCATTGATCTCACCAGTGGTTCCTAAAATTACAACATGGATTTCAAGGTCCCTTCCTCTGTCCCCTTCTCCTGAAGGTTAGGAAGGGCCGGAGCAGAAAGGAGCTGGGACACAGAATACCTGGGGTAGATCAGCTGAGTTTGGTGTCCTTACTCCATAACTTGAGGGATGAGTGAGGACTTAAGTGTCTTAAGTGTTAAGAACTCTGTTTCCAGGGTACAGGAGACTTAGATTTGCACTCGAACCCCTCCCCTTGACCTTGAAGAGGCTACCTGCACACCTTTTTGAGGCTCAGTTTTAAAAATGGACGTCATATTAATAGCACCTGGCACATAGCACTGTTAGAAGGATTAACTGAGATAATACGTAGTGCCAGAGTACTTAGCTGAGGGCCCAGTGCGCAGCGGGTGTAGCCCACAATGTACTCATCCCTGGCCCTACCGCACAATGGCCAACTACCTACATGGTGCCCACGACCCTGCTGGCTGCCACAGAAAATAATGGGAATCCCACACCTCAGTCATCAGACATGCTGACAGTTGAGAGAGAGGTTCCCAGGGGAGCAAGGACTGTGCCAAATACACACATAAATCTGATCATGAGAGATTTAGGTGCTAAGGGATCGGGGAGATCTATAAAGTGAAGATCGATGACTTTTTTTTTTGGAGAGGTTTTTGCTATAGGGCATGTGCGCTCACCAGACAGAGAGAGAGAGAGACAGAGAGACAGAAAGCGAGAAATCACCCCCCCAGGGGGGATGGCCACACCGCAATCCCTTCTCCTCCATTCTCCTCTCGGGATCTTGGGCACACACGCACACGTGCCCGGCGTGAGTTTTAAGCCACCAGGTCCGGGACGCGAACCGCAGTTGACTACATGGGAGTCCGGCGGCATAGCCATTACGCTAACTGCTGGTCCCAAGATAGATGACTTTTGAAGAGAGGAGGGTGGGATTAGGAAAAATACTTGATTTAAAACAATGTTCGGCTTAGCACCTCCTCCCATTTCTCACCCCAAAGTGAACACGCTAAGCTGACACGATGGAGCAGGTGGAATCTTCACCTTCACCCCAAGGTGTGTGGGGAAGGGGCACCGTCCACTGGGCACCTCCTTCTCAGAGACCAGAAAGTCCACACAGCTAGAAGGAAAAAGAACCTTCCATCCTCTGCTCTCCCTGGGTTCTGTGGGATGGTTGAAATTTTTTTCAACCCACCAAAGGACAAAGACTGGACCAGGGTTGGTGCCAAAATATTCAGTAAATTCAAAAGAGTCTTTTGTTTTTTGAAGAAAGCAGCTGGGTTGGGAGCCTCCTCTTCTGATTTGACATCACAACCTGGTGGGCGGGGCCTTCCGCTTGTCCCGCCCCACTCCCTGGTTCAAAGGTGGCCAGGATTCATTATTTTGGTGTTTGCTGGATGTGTGTGTGTGTGTGTGTGTGTGTGTGTGTGTGTGCGCGCGTGCGCGCGCGCTCACCAGAGAGAGACACAGAGAGTGAGAAATCATCTCCCAGGAGGGATGGCCATGCCAGAATCCCTTGACCTCCAGTCTTCTTTGGGCTTGCATGCATACATGCCTGGCATGATTTTCAAGCCGCCACCGAAACTCAAACCGTGCAGCCTGCCATGTGGGATCCAGCACTTGAACCTCCACGCCACCTGCTGGCCTACCAGGATTCTTTAGGAGAGCTAATTTCTGGTTCCACTATTCTGTAACCTTAGATAAATTTTTCCACCCCTCTGGCCTTAGTTGCCCCCTGTGAAATTAGAGTGTTGCTCCCACTGAAGGACGTGTCTTTTCCCCTCGAATGATCTCTTATTCCATGTTCAGCTCTCAGCTCTGAGCTTTGGGAAGCAAGCGTGCTTCTCTCCAGACACGCAAACTGTGTACCAAGCCACACTGTAATTCTGTCAGTTTCTAAAGCACACTGAGCTGTGCTTGGGAAACGGCCTTTGAGCCCGCCACGTGCTCTCTGGATATCCTCAATGATGGACAGTCTTCCTTGCTTTACAGGGAATTGAATTCCATAAGTCCCCTATTGAGGACAGTAAGCCTAGGATCAAACTGAATGAAGATATTTTTAGATCTAAACAAATGAAGCTGATTTTGTTCAGCTCCTAAACTGACTCAGAATTCAGTTCTAAATAAAATTTCAAAAATAATATGGGGGCCAGCAGGTGCACGGTGGTTAAGTCACTGGATTCCCACATGGTCACTTGCAGTTTGAGCTCCACCCTGCTTGATAATCATGCACTGGGTGCATGTACATGAGTGCCCAGAATCCCAAAAGGACAGTGGAGGAGAAGAGATTGCAGTGTGGCCATCCTCCCTGGGGGGTGATTTCTCACTTTATTTCTCTGTCTCTCCCAGGTGAGTATACGCACCCTGTAGCAGGGGCCAGTAGGTGGCATGGTGGTTAAGGCACTGGACTCCCACATGGATGACCACAGTTCAAGTCCCAGACCTAGTGGCTTTCTCTCTCTCTCTCTCTGGTGAGTGCACATACCCTATAGCAAATTTTAAAATAATAATAAATACAATAAATAAAACAATAATTTAATTAATAAAAATAAATAATAATAAAAATTTAAAAATAGATAATATTTATTAAAAGA
>NW_006160147.1:3270425-3285576 GCF_000334495.1 Tupaia belangeri chinensis
TAATATTTATTAAAAGAAATAATATTTATTATTTTAAATTGTAATTTTAAAATAATAAATATAAAAATAAATAATAAAGAAAATAATCGATACATGATAATTAATTAAAATTATTTTAAAATATTAAAATGATTAATAGATAATTTTATTAATTAAATAAGTAATTATTTTAGAAAAGTTTGAGTGAGGCCAGCAGGTGGCATGGTGGTTAAGATGGCTGGACTCCCACATGGCTGACCACAGTTCAAGTCCTGGACCTGGTAGCTTGCTTTGTCACTTTCCTTCTCTCTTCCTGTCTCTCTCTGGTCAGCCTCTAAATAAGTAAATTAATTAAATAATGACGATGAATAAAGTTAAATAAAATAATTCTTTAAAAATAGTTTAGAGTAAGATCTGCATCATTAGAACAATAGTTGGTAGGTAGGCTACTATTACATTTTTTAAAAAGAATTATTTATTTAATTTAATCAATTCATTATTATTATTATTATTATTATTTTTAATTTGACCAGAGAGAGGTAGAGAGGGAAAGTGACAAAGCAAGCTGCCAGGTCCGTGACTCGAACCACTGTTGGCCATGTGGGGGTCCATCACCCTGATCACCATGCCATCTGTTGGTCCTGGCTGCCATTACATTTAAGGACAGCATTCCTTTGGCTATATCAAGTCTGATTTTTGAAAACTAATTTGTAGGGAGCCAGTAGGTGGTGTAGTGGTTAAGGCACTGGATTCCCACATAGCTGACCATGGTTTAAGTCCTGGACCCAGCAGCTTGAAAATCATGCCAGGCGTGTATGAGCATGTTCCCAAAATTCCGAGAGGAGCAGGGATTGTGACATGGTCATCCCCCAAGTGGGTAATTTCTCACTTTCTCTTTTTCTGTTTTTCAGTGTTCTCTCCACTGAGCACATGTACCCTATGGCAAAATCTAAATAATAATAATAATAATCAAAATTAATTTGTAAGCCAGCTGGTGACATGGTAGTTAAGGCAACTGGATCCCACATGGCCAGCAGTGCAGTTTGAGTCCTGGACCTGTAGCTTGAAAAACACTCTGTGTGTGTGTGTGTGTGTGTGTGTGCATGTGTGCCCAAAATCCCAAAAAGAGGGAGAGATAGAAGAGAAGGGAAGCAGCATGACTGTCCCCTTGGAGGGTACTTTTTTACTTCCTCTCTCTGGCAAAGATAAAATTTTCTTTTTAAAAGTTATTTTATTTATTATTATTATTTAAAAAAATAATTTACTATAGGACACATGCACTCACCAGAGAAAGAGAGAAGAAAAGTGAGAAAACAAGCCGCCAGGTATGGGACTAGAACCAGTGTTAGTCATGTGGGAGTCCAGCACCTCAACCACCATTCCACTTGCTGGCCCTGCATAAATTTTTTTTTAATTAAAAATTAAGTTGCTGCTTCATATTTATACCTCATTTGTTAAAAAGTAATTGTCTTCTTTATCATTCGTATTCACTTGTCAATGCATTTGCTTGCTTTACATTAGGACATTTGTACTTTTTGTTTGTTTGTTTTTGCCACAGGGCATGTGAGCTCTCTGGAGGGAGACAGAGAGTCAGAGAGAGACAGTGAGAGAGAAAGAGAAATTCCTCACTGGTGGGATGGCCACACCACAATCCCTTCTCTTCCATTCTCCTCTGGGGATTTCAGGCTCACACACATACGTGTCTGGCATGATTGTTTGTGCTTTTTATTTGCATAAAACATGGCTTGCCCAGATCACTATTAGTTATGAAAACAAAATGTTCTGTCTCAGTGATTCTCAAACCTACCTCATCTCGTTTAAACCCAGATAGCTGGGATCACAGCGTTTCTGAACCAATACATCTGGGATGGGGCGCATGTACTACTCTGGGAACACGTTTTAAGAACTCTTGGCCCAGCTAAAAGGGACTTTGGTCATCTAGTCCAGCCCTGTGTACAGATCAGTAAACCGAGGCCCAGGGAAAAGTGACTCCCTTGCCTCCTGTTCTGTAACTAGTGACGAAGCTGGAACTGGAACCCCGGGAGCCCACTCCAGTGCTTCTAGCATGATTCATTCCTGTTTGAAGACTAGTCAATGTGCAGGACCTTCTTGATTTCAAATAATCCAGCCTGTTATCCCTGTTAGTACAACTGTATCATGATTTTTATCCAGTCATAGGAAAAGCTTGTGTTTGATTTGCTTTTTTAAAAAATTGTAGTAAAAAATATATAATATAAATTCACTGTTTTAACCATTTGTAAGTGTGCCGTTCTGTAGCATTAAGTATTCTTACATTGTGTATATTTACATTTAAATCATCATCATCCATCTCCATTACTTTCTCTTCTTCCCAAATTAAAACTCAATTAAACAATAACTATTTATTCCTCCTCCCCCAGACCCAAGTAGTTTTTGTTTTATTTTCTCTCTCTGAGAATTTGATTGCTCCCCGTACTTCATGACGATGGAGTCCTACAATGCTTGGTCTTTCGGGCCTGGAGTATTGCACTTAGCATAGTGTCTTCAAGGTTCCTCTATGTTGCAGCGTGTGTCAGAATCTCCTTTTTAAGACCAAATGGTAGTTTCCTGTATGTATTTACTGTCTTGTATATGCATGCTTGGCCTGTGGACATTTGGGCTGTTTTCGCATTTGGCTGTTTCAAATAATGCAGCTGGGAACAATGGTGTACAGAGATCTCTCTTTCTCTCTCTCTCTTACTCTTTTAAAGAATGACTTAATTTATTCATTCATTTACTTTTTTGGGGGGGGTTATAACTTTATTTGAAAATCAGCAGTTAACTCTCATCCACATTGACTGTAGATTTTTTTTTTTTTTTTGGAGGTTTTCACTATAGGGCACGTGCGCTCGCCAGACAGACAGAGACATAGAGACAGAAAGCGAGAAATCACCCCCAGAGGGGATGGTCATGCCGCAATCCCTTCTCCTCCATTCTCCTCTCGGGATCTTGGGCATGCATGCACACATGCCCGGCGTGAGTTTTAAGCCACTGGGTCCGGGACGCCAACCGCGGTCGACTACGTGGGAGTCCAGCGACATAGACATTACGCTAACTGCTGGTTCCCTTGAACTGTAGATTTTTGAATGTGGTAACAGGTACACAGGTCACCAGAGTGTAGAGCTTGTTGGGTGATTCTTCATCCTCATTTTGTTTTCTGGACAACCACACATGGATTTGATATGGGATGTTCCTTATTCCTTTGGCCCAGACAGCTTTGTTGAGCCTGGTATCAATGCACACATCTGGAGTCCCCATCTCTTTCATGGCAGATTTTCAGATTTCTTTGAGTGCCTGAGGGGCAACCCATGCCATGGATGCGCTTGTGAATGTTGATGGTGTATTCCCGGGTCACCACCTCGTTGATGGCAGACCGGCCCTTCTTCTCACCACCCTTCTTTGTGGGAGCCATTCTGCCCAGCCTAAGCTGGAAAGAAAGAATGCGAAGGATTGTGGGAGGAGGAAAGCCACCATTCACTTACTTTTAATGTGAGCAGAGAGAGACTCAGAGAGAGTGAGCAAGGGAAAGTGAGAAAGCAAGCCACCAGGTCTGGGACTCTAACCATGACTGGCCATGTTGGAGTATCCGGCACATTAACTACCATGCCACCTGCTGGTCCCTACAGAGATCTCTTTAAGTCCCTGCTTTCAATTCTTCTAGCTATATGTGGGGACTTCAGAAAGTTCATGGAAAGTGGAATTAAAGTATGAATTTATTTTGGTGCAAAATTCTTAAAATTGGGCCAGCCAATGGTGTGGTGATTAAGGCAGCTTGATCCCACATGGCTGACGGCATGGTTCGCATCCCAGGCCCAGTGGCTTGAAAAACATGCCAGGTGCATGTGTGTGCCCAAAATCCTGAGAAGAGAGTGGAGGAGTGATTGCAGCGTGGCTACTCCTCTCTCCAGGTGGTACTTTCTCACTTTTTATTTCCCTCTTGTGAGCATGCACCCCCTATAGCAAAAAAGGAAAGAAAGAAAGAAAAGAAAGAAAGAAAGAAAGAAAGAAAGAAATCCCTGCGTACTATCTTCATAATACTCATTTTCCACTGTATGAGTTTTAATTTAATTTAATTTTGTTTTTAATTTTTTAATTTTAATTTTTTGAGAAGATTTTTTTTGCTACAGGGCACGTGTGCTTGCTAGAAAGACAGAGAGAAACAGAGAGACAGAAAGCGAGAAATCACCCCCCAGAGGGGATGGTCACGCCGCAATCCCTTCTCTTCCATTCTCCTCTTGGGATCTTGGGCACGCACGCACATGCACCCAGCGTGAGTTTAAGCCACTGGGTCCAGGACTCAAACTGCGGTTAACTACATGGTAGTCCAGCAACATAGCCATTACACCAACTGCTGGTTCCAATTTTTTAATATTTTTTTTAAGTTTTGCTATAAAGCACATGTGCTTGCCAGAGAAAGTAGGAAAGTGAGAAATCACCACCTTCCAAGAGAATGGCTACTCAGCAATCCCTTCTCCTCCATTCTCCTTAACTTTCTCAGGAATCTGATTAGATTTCAATTCTGGGAGATTGAGGCTGGAAATAAGAATCTGCTTTTAACAGATTAGAGGCTGAACAGAGCTGAGCAGACCCTGGCTCTTACGCAGCTGTCAGCTGTCGCTAGTGGTGGAAGGTGACTTGACTGCCCCGAGGCCTTGTGGCAAAGCAACCCTGTTATTCACAGATCCCTGCCAGGGGCTGCGAATGGCCTCTTAGATTTTTCTCTCCCTTGGCCCTCTTCTGACTTCCCTTTCACCAGTCTCCATTCATATCTGTGTCCCTTTTCGCCACTGGGCATCGATCTGTTTGTATTCCTGTCCATCAGATCTAGCAAAGTCCTAAAACCCTCCCTGGCAGTGTGGGATGAAGTCTGGAGCCAGCGGGTCCAACCTTATCCCACCTCTCAAAAGACAGAATTACAACACATTTAGCTGGAAGATCGAATTGGCTTTTGTTTGAGATCCTAGAATCAGTCAACATCTCATTCTTTAAAATAGAACAATTATTCTCATGGGCTGTGCAGAGGAGGTTAGCTTTCTCAGCTGAAAAGGGCTCAGGAAACAGGAACAGAACAGTAAAGGATTGGTCATTTCAAAGTTACTGTCCTTACAGTGTCAACACAGAGGGGACTTTCTTATTATACTGACTCAGTTGAATGGAATCTCCTGTTTTTTGGAAAACAAGCTCTTTTTTTTTTTTTTAAGTTTGCAACAGGGCACACACAGTTGACAGAGAAGGACAAATCACCTTCCAGGGGGATGGCTACTTAGCAATCCCTTCTCCATTCACCTTAACTTTTTAAGGAACCTGATTAGTTTCCAGTTCTGGGAGTTTGAGGCTGGAAATAAGAAACTGCTGTGCAGATTTACAGACTGAACAGAGCTGAGTGGGGAAAGTGGAAAGGGAAGTGAAAAAGCATCTTCCCCTCTCAAGTGGGGATGGCCACACTGTGATCCCCTCTCCTTCATTCTCCTCTCTGTATTCTGGGCACACATGCATACATGCCTGGTACGTTCCTCAACCCACAAGGTCTGGGACTTGAACCATGCTGGTGGCCATGTAGGATCCAGCTGCCTTAACCACCATGCCACTGGATGGCCCAATAGGCCACTTTCAAAGTTCAGATTATGTGGCACTTAGCCTAAATGACGTCATTCTGGTTTGGTCCGATCTGCTGGGGCCAGGCGCTGGAGGCTAGTTTAAAACAATGGCCTCCCGTAAGCGTCATTGAACACGCCACACCTTAAATTCTAGATGGGGAGGCAGCCTGCTGGTGGTGGAGTGGGGAGACCCCACATTTAATACAGATTAAGAAAGATTTACAGAGGATAACCTGGGACTGGCTAACTCTGGGGGAGGATCGTGCCATCAGTATCCGTGAGTTGGGAATTCTTGCTCTCACTCATTCATTAAATAAATAAGTAAACAAAAAGAAGAGAAATACTTCAGGGATTAATGAATGAGTATGGCAAGAGAGCAAGAATACTATCTGGTGGGGTTCTAGGAACTGGGCATTTTGCAAGAAATAACCGTCACACGGATTGGTGTTTACCATAACCCAATAGCCTCTAAAGCTACACCCTCTCAAGGGAATGTTGTGTTCCCTGGAATAGAGGGATACTTAGAAGGCCTCATGGCTGCTGCTTCCAAGTGAGTGCAAGCTTGTAGGTTGGAGCACCTGTCCTCCTTGGGATCTACCTTGGTCTGGCTGTGGGTCCTGTGGGATCTTGGGCCAGTCCTCCAGGAAGCAGCAGTGTCAGGGGTCGGAGGAGAAGAAGGACCAGGCTCCACATTGGGCCAGTTGAAATTGTAGTCCCAGTCTACAAAGCCCTGAGTGTCACTTCAGCTGATTCCAGGCAATATTGTGAAACTCCAGAACCAGAGATTTATTTATTTATTTATTTATTTATTTATTTATTTATTTATTTTAAGTTTTAGGAAAATGAAGACTCTACAGCCTTCCCTTCCTGAACGATTTACAATGTCCTATCAATGAAGTTACACCAATACCGGTCAAGTCCAAAAGGCATGTGTCAGCGTCACTTTTGCACCCTTCTGGGTTCAGATAGCTGAGTGAATGGTTTACTTAAAAGAAAATGTTCTTAAAGCAGCAGGATGCCTATTATCGACGTCATTAGAAATTACTCTTTCAGTCTAGTACGCGTGCTCCATTATCCAGGGTAACAGAGGGGAAAAGTGAAGCAGATGTGGTTAATCACAGGATCTCCGTGGACTCAGCACAGCGATCTGTATTCCGTTCCGTGTCCGCCGACGGTACTGCCTTTCTGCAGGGAGGCTAGGGATGACATCTCCCTTCTCCTCCTTGTCTCCACGCTGGTAAATGCCTTCTCCTTTGTGTTTCTCCTCTTCCTCCAGGCCTTTTCCAGATATCTGCCCTACCAGTGTGTTACTCTTGCTTCCTTTCTCCAGGTTAGGAGGAAGGCTTCTGAGTGTTCCCAGATCCCAGGAACAATCAGAGAAGGCAATGTACTGGGGGTAATTGGTGATATTTATTTGGCGGCTGGGAGCTGTCATCAGTCTTCAGAGTACAAATTTGTAGAATCCATTAACATCAACGCTCACTGCTAATTGTAACTAGACTCCTCCTTATCGCAGCATCTCGCTGAAAAGGGCAATTTCCCTCCGGCAGCCGACTTCCCTTTCTTGCTGCTCAGTGTAAAAAAGAGGGAATGTGTATTTCCTCCAGGCTGTAACAGTCATCTGAGTTGACCAGAGGGTCCTTGTGGGCCTCCCCAGCCTCTGAGAGCTGCGCTGGACTATCTGCCTAGGGCAAGGCAGAGCACATAGGCAGATTGGTTGAACTATCTGGCGTAAGACTTCTGGGAAGAGTTTTTCATCAGCTTTAGATCCCCTGAGGTGGAGGCTGTGAGATCCACCCTATCCTCCATCCTTTCATTTAGGTCGTGTTTGCTCAGTTTATGCTTGCACTGGGAGCAGCCCAATGTCCAGAGCTGTGTGAGCAGCTGTGCACCTTCAGAGAGCCCCCGGTGTAATCAGGGGATCACAGGGAAACCTAGGCATCAATACCAGGTGGGCGGTAGCACCCAGCCCCAGCACGAGAGACAGATACGTAGACATCCATGGGAAACTCAAGCTCTGCTCCTCTGAACTAGGTGTGAAGGAATGTCGGGAGAGGGAGAAGGGAAGCATCTCAAGTAGCTTCAGTGAAAGTATTTGAGCAAAGCCATGCCTGTGTCCTTGGAAAGCAGGAGCACTTTCCTAAGGGGCTAAGGAAGTGACAGGGGTCTACAGCCCTGATGCCCACCAATTTCCTGCTGCCCCGGTAGTGGGCCACTCTGCTGGGGCGGGATGGTGGGAAGGGCGGAGGAAGTGTTACTGGTCAAGCACCAGGAATGTGTGTCTCCACTGAAGCAGCTAGCCATGGGTGCCACAGTTGTATTTGAGGGAAGTCCAAAGTCCTCTTCCCTGATGAGGACCTTGGCATCTTAACCTGGAGTCCCTGGAAAACAGAGCCTAGGCCATGGCTTGTGTGCTACAGCTTTCTTAGAGTTCAATCCCAGACAGCAGACTGGAAAAGAGGGCAGGAAAGGCAGGGGAGAGGGTGAGGCTTCCTTTGGATATGCTGCCGATCAAGGCCAACTAGTGGCTCCGGTCAGTGTAAAAGTGGCTGTTCCTTTGGATGGTCCTGCAGGAAAAGAAGGGCCACCTTTGCCCTTTGGTCAAATACTCATCCTTCTGAGCCTTGTTCCCTGCGTGTCTGGGTTCTATGTATCTGGGCCTGGCTTTGCCTTGCCCTTGGTGTCAGTAGGGAGCCTTGGGGGTAGAAGCAGAGGTACAAGAAATACACATGTCTTGGTGCTGCTGAGTGGTGCCCATGGAAAGCAGGTGGCCCTCATCGAGCTGGTCACCACCACAGTGTCCAAGGCTAGAAGAAAGGTCCAGGTCCTGGAGATAGATGTGGCTGAGACGCTCTGAAGTGCACTTGACCACACCCCTGCTTACTGCCACGGACAGGAGTCAGGGTGGATTTTCTTTCAATGCCACCAAGAGTTTGGCACAGAGTAGGGCTGGGTGGGCTGGGGAGGGCTGGCCCAGGAAGCATGATTGGTTTTCCTATGGGGGACCTTCTGTAGACTTGATCAAGAACCTGGCAAGTTCAGGGCAAGGATGCGAAGATGAGAAGGCTGATAACTTTTCTGCTGTGGCACAACTCCTGGCCAAATGAACCCAGTCTATAAAGAAACCTTCTGCCATGGTCTGCCCGCGGCCTGGTGTCCGTGGAACTCTGCATCTAATCTAGCCCAGGGCAAGACCTCCTGTTGGCTTTTCTGTTATTACTGATCATCATGGGTGTTTGTATGCTGTAGGCATCTGATTTTCTTTTTCTGTTAGTGAGTGAGTGAGCCCCATAGCATTATATAGCATAGTAGGGTTAAAAATAGAAACATGTTGAATAAAAACGAATTGTCTGATAGTGATTACCCATGTGAAGACTGTTTCACTAGATTAATGTCACCTGTCTTTACTCCTTCAATAATTCTTTCCTTTCCTGAACGCTTATGACTTTCAGTTTCTTAGCAAATAGAAACACTGTCTCCTAGTGTATCAGGTGCCTGTTTTTGTGCAACAAGTCACTCGAAAACGTAGTGATTTAAAGCAAATAAATTTATTCACAATATTATGAGTCAACAGTTTGAACTGGGCTCAGATGGGAGATTTGTTTCTTCTTTTTTTTAGAATTATTTATTGATTTAATTGTCTTTGTTATTATTATTTATTTTAATTTTTACGGAGAGAGGAAAAGTGAGAAAGCAGGCCGCCAGGTCTGCCCTTGACCGTGTGGGAGTCCAGCGCCGCCATGTCTGGGACTGAACTACTGTTGACTGTGGGGGAGTCCAGCACCTTAACCACCACAGCATCGGCGGGCCCTCACTCGAGTGATTTTTCTGACGGTCCTGCAGGAATCACTAGGTATAGGAGTCACTCATAGCTGGATGACCCACGGTGACCTCCTGGCATGGCTGCAGTCGGCTGTCTCCCTCAGGCTACTGACTGGTGCAAATTAATGTCACCAATTTCTCTTTTATTTTTTAAAGAAGTTTATTTATTTTATTCATGATAAAGGGTCTGTACACATGCATGAGAGGGAAGGAGGGAGGAAAAGAAATGCACCCTCAGCAGGGTTCCCTCACAGTCCCCTTTCCCTCAACCTTCCAGCTTGCCGCATCTTGGCCATGTATCTGGTGTGTTTTGGATGGACTGAGCCAAAATCTGAACCCAGTCAGCCATGTGGGTTCTGGCACTGAAGCTAGTTATGCTCCCTGCCAAATCTCTGAGGCTGAACTTTTACTTTTTTCATATGTCCATAGAAAATTTAAATTACCTTTATGGCATGTGCTGTTGTATGTTTGCTGCATAGTCCCTGAGCTGGGCTAAGGCACACCCATCTGGCCTTTACCTGCAGCCACCCAGGTCCTAAGAAAATCTGTATGCCCCATGGCTCCAGCTACGCACAACTGTACCCTATATCTATGGAAACTGGAAAGTGAACACTGTCAGGAAACAGGAAAGCGGCCATCAGGTTTTGCAGTGGTTCAGTTGAGGCTTCGACTAAAGCACCCGTGGGAGGCAGGAATATAAGGGACGGAGTACATGTGAATACTTAAGAGCCAGAATAGGTAGGAGTTGGATGTGGGAGGCTTGGAGAGAGAGAGGAAGGAGTCTGGCTCTCCAGTCTGGCTAGTGAACCTGCTAGACAATAGTGTTATTCCGAGGAGGGGTTTGGAAGAGAAGAAGATCATGGGTCTGTTTTTTTGTTTGTTTGTTTTTAAGCTTATTTCTTTATTATTATTATTATTATTATTATTTTTTTTTTTGGAGAGGTTTTTGCTATAGGGCACGTGCGCTCGTCAGACAGAGAGACAGAAAGACAGAAAGCGAGAAATCACCCCCCAGGGGGGATGGCCACGCCGTAATCCCTTCTCCTCCATTGTCCTCTTGGGATCTTGGGCACACACGCACACGTGCCCGGCCTGAGTTTTAAGCCATCGGGTCTGGGACGCGAACCGCGGTCGACTATATTGGAGTCCAGCGACATGGCCATTACGCTAACTGCTGGTCCCTAAGCTTATTTCTTCTAGGGGGGGCACCCCAGCATGTTCCTCCTGCCCCACCCACCCAGGATCATGTGCTGTTCATAATTTTATTTCCCAAACGGCCTTGTGCGAGGAAGAGAAGCAAAGCCTGTTGAATTAGGCAGACTTGCACTGAATCACACTGCACTGCCCTGGGCTGAATTGAGCTTTCCTACTAATGGGGCCACTGTAGCAGGATTAGACATCCCCCCTGCCCCCATCCAGCTTCTCCCCTTCTCCCTCTTGTGTTCATCACGCCCAGGGTACAGCAAGAACTTTGAGGCCCACTTTAACATCTCAGGGTCTTAGTAATAGCTGGTACAGGTTATCTCTCCAACCGTTTGCCTGGCTCCAGATATCGGGGTGACCCAAATAACAGAGGTTTGACTGAAGGGCATTCCCTGACTCTCTGAAGCAGTCTGAAGGTGTGGGGCAGGCTTACGTTATAAAGGACCCAAGCTCTTTTGGTCTTTCTCCTTTGGTATCTTTAGCTCGACAAGTCATCCCCTGGGTTTATCACCTCATAGTTGATATGCACAGCTGGCTGTCATCCTCTGAGCGCCATGTCCTAAAATAGTCAAGTTCCTGGTAGGAGTGAAAGGTCTGGCCTCTACTGTGGTTTTTTTTTTTTTTTTTGAGAGATTTTTCACTGTAGGGTGCGTGTGCTCGCCAGACAGACAGAGACATAGAGACAGAAAGCGAGAAATCACCCCCCAGGGGGGATGGTCACGCCGCAATCCCTTCTCCTCCATTCTCCTCTCGGGATCTTGGGCACACACGCACACGCGCCCAGCGTGAGTTTTAAGCCACCGGGTCCGGGACACGAACCGCGGTCGACTACGTGGGAGTCCAGCAACATAGCCATTACGCTAACTGCTGGTTCCCTCTACTGTGTTTTTGAAGGAGATGAATATCTTTGTCAGACATTTTCGCAGCTGCCTTCCTCATGCCTCCTTGGCCAAGTTGACTATATGCCCTTCCAAACCCACTACCAGTGAAGAGGTATTACCATGCTTGGCATTGCAAATAATGATTCATTCCTTAGAGGTGAGGAAGGCCCATCTTCTGTGAGCATGGTACTACCAGAAAGAAACGAGCCCTACTCCTTTAGGTTTGAAAACATTTAATTCACAAGTTGTAGAATGCTTACCATGTATCAAGAACAATTTTTTTAAGAATTATTTTTATTTAATTTATTTATTACTATCATTGTTATTTTCCAGTTTGATCAGAGAGAGAGAAAGACAGAGAGAGAGAGAGAGACAGAGAGAAGGAAAGTGAGAAAGCAAGCTATCAGGTCCGGGACTTGAACCGTGGTCAACTATGAGGGAGTCCAGTACCTTTTACCACCACACCACTTGCTGGCCCCGAGAACAGTTATTTCACCACTGGGGTGGATAACGGCTCACATTTTAAAATGCTGAGTAGCTCCTTCTGCCTGACCACCTCTGCTGGCCTCGGTTATTCCTTGGAGTTCTTCCCTGCTTTGGACACTGAACCAACCCACTCGGTTCTTCTCAGTTCTAAGTCCGTGTTGCGGCCAGTTCCCTCCCCATCTTGGTGCAGCTACCTCGACTTTGAAAATTCTATATCCCCAGGCCAGTGGGTGGTCTGGTAGTTATGAAGCTGGATCCTGCATGGCCAAATGCATGTTTTTTGTTTTGTTTTGTTTTGTTTTGAGAGTTTTTTTCGCTATAGGGCGCATGCGCTCGCCAGACAGACCGAGAGAGACATAGAGACAGAAAGCGAGAAATCACCCCCCAGGGGGGATGGTCACGCCACAATCCCTTCTCCTCCATTCTCCTCTTGGGATCTTGGGCACGCACGCACATGTGCCCGGCATGAGTTTTAAGCCACCGGGTCCGGGACGCAAACCACGGTCGACTACGTGGGAGTCCAGCGACATAGCCATTACGCTAACTGCTGGTTCCCCAAATGCATGTTTTGAGGTCCAGACCGTGTGGCTTTAAAAATGCCGGTGCTTGTGTATGCATGCCCAAAACTCTAAGAGGAGAGTGGAGGAGAAGGGATCCGCGTGGCTATCCCCCTTGGAAAGTGAGAAATCACTTTCTCTCTTTCTCTTCAGCAAGCACACGTGCCCTATAGCAAAAAAGAAAAAGAAAATCCTACATCCCCCTCATCTTCGTTCTGTGTGCGCTGGAGGCTGCTCTCTGCCTTGGCACTTCTAGTCCCTCCTTCAGCTCTTTTCTTAAGTATGTTGTCACCTGTTTCCCTTCCAGCTTCGGTCGGTCTCCCTCCAGCGCAGCTCCCGTCAGTCAGTGTTGGTGTTTGCTCACCCCTTCCTCCACCACACACTGCCTTCCCTTGCATGTCCAGCATTGTTCCATGCTCGGGAGTCCCTGCAGAGGCATTCTGGATTTGGACACAGATCCTGGCTCAGGGTATTTTAAAAATACCATTTGCTACTTTTCAGTGCTATATTTTCGAACTGGTGTTCACAGACGTCCTCATTTTTTAAATACTCAAGATCTCACATTTGAATTTGAGCATTGATGTTTCTAACCTACTTTATGGAAGTGACTTTTTTAATACCATCATCATTTTTAAAAATAATTATTTGTTTAATTTTATTTGTTATTATTATTCCTTTAATGTGACCAGAGAGAGAAAGAGAGTGAGAAAGCAGGCTGCTGGATCTGGGACTTGAAGCGCGGTTGGCCATGTGAGAGTCCAGTGCCTTTGCCACTATGCCACCCGCTGGCCCCAACATCATCCCCTTCTTTACAATACAGGATCTTTAGTCTCGGAAACCTTCAGGTTCCTACTTCCCTCCCTGATCTGTAGGAAAGTGAGGATGAGGGGAGTTGGTTCTGCACGTAGGCTGGATGTCCTGGAAACAGCCCGATCTATTGGTTTCCTTGAGATTATTTTGTTTAGAAACTTCTAAACTGCTGACAGCTCTGCTCACTCTCTGACCTGAAAGAGACCAGATGGAGTAGGCCAAAAGGAACAGCATGGAGGAGGGGACACAGCATTGGGGTCGTCAGAAAAGCTGAATGCAGAGAACCGAGGTACGGTGCCCGAAGTCGCTGCAGAATCAGTGGGAGGGAGACATCGCAGCCCCCACCCGTGGCTGGGCCCGTTGGGTTCAGTGATTGTGCTCTGAGGAGCATTTAGACTGGCATTTAGACGAGTCTAGAATGTGAATTCTTGCAGAGGAGGCAGCCAGCACAATCCTGCTTTGTTTCCAGTTCTTTGAGGACTAAGGAAATAATTTTTAAAACAATACCCCTCCTTCCTGGGCTGTCACTTGTTTGTTTGCTCTGAGGACTGCTGGGTAACTCTGCGGTCTCTGTTATTTGTATCTCGACTCTGTGCTCCTAACCACAGTAGGAATTGGTAGAGGGAGGGTTTGGGCTTTTATGAAAGTCAGATGGTGTATTAATTGTGACCTCGGATGGATGTTGTACACATACAGGGCCGCGGACCAGGGGCTCTCATTGGTGTGTGACGTTACCATCCGTTCAACAAGCTCTTTCTAGACACTGGTTATGTGTTCAGGCACGTTCCGGAAACTATTCAGGGTGGAAGAGAAGTGAAAGACATGCTTTCTGCCCCGAGACTGTGATCAGCATATAATAGTGACACTGAGCGCGCGGGTACAGGTGGACAAGGGCCTCTCCACTGTTCAGGGCGGAGCTCCCAGCAGCATCAGATCACCTGCCGCGTCTTAGAAACACGTATAGGCCTCCGTCAGAAGGGCTGATTCAGAACTCACTGCATTTAACCAGGGACTGGGTCGTTCATTTGAATGCGCACTGAGGTCTGGGAAGCGCTGATGGGCAAGCGGAGATGTAGCTTGGTCTAGGCTAGAGAATCAAGGAGGGCCTCTTGGAAGAAGTAACTTTTACTTGAGATGATATGAATGAGCAGGGTCCAGACTGGGAAGACGATGTCAGATGGACAGTGAATGGTGGAGTGAGCTCTGGGCACAGGAGCAGCCTGTATGGGCAGACTGGACTGTGACGTCCCCTGCAGGACCACAGAGCTGAGGCCCAGCAGGGAAGGCCTTAGAAATCAGAGTAAACAAGAAGACTGCGGGGAATAAGGGGAAAGCCAAGAACAAGGAGGGGGTGGAGGGGTACCTCTGACAGGGACTTAACACTGTGACCCTCTGCCCCGGCCTCCCAGTGGGCTGGAATTACAGGCACACATTCACCTACCAGCTGTGTGGCCTGTTGCTTAAGGGAGTTGGATCCCACCAACTGCACAGTTCAAATCCTGCCCCCGTGGTTTGTTTGTTTGTTTATTTGTTTTTTACTTTTTTTTTGGAGAGGTTTTTGCTATAGGGTGCATACGCTCACCAAAAAGACAGAGAAAGACAGAGAGACAGAAAGCAAGAAATCATCCCCCAGGGGCAATGGCCACACCCCAATCCCTTGTCCTCCATTCTCCTCTCAGGATCTTGGGCATGCACGCACACACACCAGGCGTGAGTTTAAGCCACCGGGTCCGGGACTCGAACCGTGGTCGACTACATGGGAGTTCAGCGACATAGCCATTACGCTAACTGCTGGTCC
>NW_006160147.1:3287230-3289342 GCF_000334495.1 Tupaia belangeri chinensis
GACAGACAGACAGAGACAGAGACAGAAAGCGAGAAATCCCCCCCCCCCCCCCCCCCCCCCCCGAGGGGATGGCCATGCTGCAATCCCTTCTCCTCCATTCTCTCTCAGGATCTTGGGCATGGCAAGCACACACACCAGCGTGAGTTTTAAGCCACTGGGTCTGGGACGCGAACCGCGGTCGACTACATGGGAGTCCAGTGACATAGCCATTACACTAACTGCTGGTTCTCCCCTGGCCCCATGTTTTGAAAAACATGCTGAATGCCTGTGCATGTGTGCCCTAAATCCCAACAGGATAGAGGAAAGGAGGGCTGTGGTGTGACCATGCTTTCTTCTGCTCCCTCTCTCTGCCCCCCCCCACCCGGGGAGTGCGCATGCACTCTCTGGTAATAGACAACAGGCACATGTTACCGCTCCTCACATGTTCGGTAGGTCAGGGTTCTGAACGCGGACCTCTCATGTGGCCCAACTGCGTGCAGCAGTACCTGCCACTCACTCCACTGTGGCTAGGCCAACCAATGTTGTTTGTTTTAAAGTTTGTTTATTCATGAGAGTGTTTGTGCACACATGAGAAAGGGAAAAGTCATCTCGACAGGGTCTCATCACCCCGGGATCACCTTCCACCAGCCCTCCAGCTCGTCAGGATCTTGGGCACTTATGCGTGCACCTGGCGTATTTCAGGTTGGCCAGGCCAGGGATTTGAACCCACTATTGGCCACGTGGTTTCCAGCACTGCAGTTCAGTGGCAGGCCAACGTTGTTATTTATTTATTTTTATTTTTTTATTTTTGGAGAGGTTTTTCACTATAGGGCACGTGTGCTCGCCAGACAGACAGAGAGAGACATAGAGACCGAAAGCGAGAAATCACCCCCCAGGGGGGATGGTACCGCCGCAATCCCTTCTCCTCCATTCTCCTCGTCAGAGTCTTGGGCACTTATGCGTGCACCTGGCGTATTTCAGGTTGGCCAGGCCAGGGATTTGAACCCACTATTGGCCACGTGGTTTCCAGCACTGCAGTTCAGTGGCAGGGCCAACCTGATTTTTTTTTTTTTTTTTTTTTTTGGGAGAGATTTTCACTGTAGGGCGCGTGCGCTCGCCAGACAGACAGAGAGAGACATAGAGACCGAAAGCGAGAAATCACCCCCCAGGGGGGATGGTACCGCCGCAATCCCTTCTCCTCCATTCTCCTCTCGGGATTTTGGGCACGCACGCACACGCGCCCGGCGTGAGGTTTAAGCCACCGGGTCCGGGACACGACCCGCGGTCGACTACGTGGGAGTCCAGCGACATAGCCATTACGCTAACTGCTGGTTCCCGGTTCCCCTTTTTTTTGAACGGGAAGTAGACACCCTTCCCTCTTCTCCTCACATGGTTCCGGGTTTGATAATACTGGAAAAAGGATCCTCTATGGAAAGAAAAAGCGTATAGAATATGAGATTCAGATTAGCAGAATAATGTTCTGCTTGACAGCCTGCACAGGAGGCACAGCTAATTCCTGATCAGTACTCTGCTTCGATGGAGGCGACAAAGGATGAATGAAAAACCAGATGTAGGTTCAGAGAACGCTGAGCCTGGCGGGAGAAGTAAGACCGAAGAATTACTGTGGTCACACCTAATATTAACTGCAGCGTTTCAGACTCTGGGTGGGGAGGGGCTGCCAAGGAATGGAGGAAACTCTTTATTGCCCTGGGGGTGTAAATGTGTTATTTATTCTGCAAGCATTTTGGACCAACTTCTGTAGGGTGAGGGCTATTCTAAATGTCAGGGATATCACTGTAAACAAAGCAGATATAATTTCCAGCCTTCAAGGGTTTCACATTCAATAGGAAGACAGAAGACAAACAATGAAACCTGTGGTCCAGGGGTGGTGGAAGTGCTAAGGAGTGCGAAAAGAAAGCTGGAGGCAAGGGAATTGGGCGTGTTGGGGGAGGTGGTTGCCATTTCAGTCAGGGAATTTCTTACAGAGTAAGGGGGAGTGCCAAAGAACTGGGGGTGAGGGGGTAAGCTGCAGGCTACAGTGATGGCTTGACCAGGGGAGTTGCTATAGAGGCAGTGACAGAGAACTGGTGCATTTTAAAGATTAGAGGCTGGGTGGGGTGGGGAGGGACCACC
>NW_006160147.1:3289481-3336595 GCF_000334495.1 Tupaia belangeri chinensis
CATTCTAAGAGCAGAGATAGCTTCCTAAAACGTGTGAAGGAAAATGACCAGAAAAAGAAAGAAGCCAAAGAGAAAGGTACCTGGGTTCAACTAAAGCGCCAGCCTGCTCCCCCCAGAGAAGCATACTTTGTGAGAACCAATGGAAAGGAGCCTGAGCTACTGGAACCTATTCCCTATGAATTCATGGCATGATGGGTGTTAAAAATAAACTAATCTGTGGTCTATAAACATGTTTGCTTTAATTGAGTAGAATTATGTTCCCTCCCCAAAGCTCATTTTTATTGGGCTCTAATTCGTTTTGTAATATCTTTATTCAAATTTAGTATTTTTTCACCTGAAAGATGTTAGGTGGTTGATACAACAAATAAAACTCAGTTGGTTAGGGAAAAAAAAGAAAAGATTAGAGGCTGGGATTCGCTCTTGTCTGAGGTATAAGAGAGAGGGCCCTCGGGGTTTGACCTGAGCACCTGGAAAAAGAGGTGTCATTAACTCAACAGGAAAGTGTGGGAGGCTGAGAAGAAAATGATGGCAGGAGCAGAGTCTTAGACTTACTTGCCCTGAGACGCCCGTTAGAAATGCAACTGGAAATGGACCAGCCAGTGGCATGGAGGTTAAGGTGGCTGGATCCCACATGACTGACTGTGCGGTTCGAGTCCTGGATGCAGCTGCTTAAAAATGACAACAGGAGCATGTGCATGTGTACCCAAAATGCTGAAAGAAGAATGGAGAAGGGACTATGGCATGGCCATCCCCCTAGGGATGAAAGAGGCACACGTGTCCACTAGAGCATGGACCTTATTTGGATTCTGATTCAAACAAACAGTAATTTAAAAAAAGCAAACAAACACAGAAAGACAGGAGATGAGTAGAAATTTAGATACTCAATGAATATTTGGTAATATTAAAAATGATGAATTTTGGAGGTCATGTTTTGTAAAAGGGCCATTGTCTTTTAGACATAGATGATGAAATATCTATAGATGAAATTACACGGAGACAGGGAGTTGCTTCAAAAAATGCAGTGGAGGGACCAGCAGTTAGCGTAATGGCTATGTCTCTGGACTTCCATGTAGTCGACCGCAGTTCGAGTCCCGGACCCGGTGGCTTAAACTCACGCTGGGGGCGTGTGCGTGCGTGCCCAAGATCCCGAGAGGAGAATGGAGGAGAAGGGATTGCGGCGTGGCCATCCCCCCTGGGGGGTGATTTCTCGCTTTCTATCTCTCTGTCTCTCTCTGTCTGTCTGGCGAGCGCATGCGCCCTATAGCAAAAACCTCTCCAAAAAAAATGCAGTGGAGGGGTGGGTCCGTGGTTGGTACGTGGCTGTGGTAAGTCATACTTTCTTTTACTTCTGTAAGAGAAATTACAACAAAGCAAAAAAGAAGGGGGGAGGAAATACTGGGGTTGAAGAAGGAAGAAGCTGGAGACCACATGATGGCATAGTGGTAAAACATACTGCAAAGGCAGTCCCCCATGGGAAGGTTCCTGGTTCAAGTCCAGAGACGTTCCTGACTATTCTGGGCACACAGTTGCCCGCGATCTGGGGCTGGCCAGAGGCCGGATTGTGGTGGATTGCAGTGTCGGAATCTTGTTGGAGATACTGTCTTTCTCTTATGCTCATGGAAGAAATAAACCAATAAGCTTTCAACAAGCTGGGAGTGGGGTAGCAATTGCCATCTGTGAGAAGTGTCGAGGGGGAGATGCGTTTGATCTTCAGACTCCCTTAAGGCCCACATCTTTGTGCTGTCAGGCCTCACCTTAAATTCATGCTCTTGGATCTCAGGTGGGCACACACACGTGGACCCGGCCTGTTTTTCAAGCGTCTGGGTCCAGGACTCAAACCACAGAGTCAGCCGTGTGGGATCAGTGTCTTAATCCCCACACCACCTGCTGGCCCTCATGTATGTTTTATATGCTCCTATTCACAGAGCTGGAAGCTAATTTTATGCAATAGTTTCATAATACAACATTTTGACTGCCACACGTCCCACGAGGTCCGGTGTGGTATTTTCCACTAGTGGCATCCTGTTGGTACTCAAAAAGTTTCTGATCTTGGAGCATTTTGGATTTGTGGATTAGGGATGTTTGACCTATAGTTGAAATTTTACTGTATTGCCAGAAAGTAGATTTCAGCATGGCTTAAAAGGAATGTGTGCTTTGAGGGCACCAACCTGAGCTTTGCTTTTGTCTCAGCGCTCACTAGCTGAGAAACCGGAGAGATATTTAACATCACTAGGGCTTCAGATTCCGAATGTGTAAAATCAGGATAATAATGTCTTTCTCATAAGAACATTGTAAAGATCGAGGGGGATGGCTCGTGCAGGAGTGGATGTCTGCCCTTAAGAGCTCTCTTTGCTGCTGCTCCCCCCTTTTTTAAGAATTATTTATTTATTTAATTGTTATTTGTTATTATTTTCAGTTTGACCAGAGAGCAAGAGGGAAAAATGAGAAAGCAAGTCATGGTTCAGGACTTGAACCATGGCCACCCATGTAGGAGTCCAGTGCCTTAACCACCATGCCACCTGCTGGCTCCTGCTGCTGTCCTTTTTTTTTTTTTTAAATAAATTATTTATTTCATTTTATTTATTTATTTTAATTTGACCAGAGAGGAACAGAGCAAGAGAGAGAGAAAGTGAGAAAGCAAGCCGCTAGGTCCAGGATTTGAGCCATGGTCAGCCATATGGGAGTCCAGTGCCCTTAACCACCACACCACCTGCGGGCTCCTGCTGTCCTTTTGGACAGACATGTCTGCAGACGGTTTGGAATGTGAATAGCTTTGTGACTTAGAGAGATTCTATCTCTGCATCACTTTTCTTATCACCTTGAATGGTGGCATTGAATTCGAGATTTCCGAGATCCCTTTCAGCATAGATAACCTAGGGCTCCTTTGACCGATTGGAACAGATTTTCCTTTTATTTTTGGAACTCCGGTGCACAGCACTGGGTTCATTGTACTCCTTGTATTTCATTATGGGTCCCTGCATACCCTGCTCTTATACTTTCTCTTTCATTCCTGGTTCCTCCCCGCCTCACCATCCATCCACCTCTCTGCTTGCTTATTTATGACAGTGCAATAAGTACCTGTAAACCCTCCATCCACACCAAAATCGAGGTCCTTCATGATTAGCAAATAGCTAATCTTACAGTCACCACTCTCACCGCCAGGACCAAGTTACCTTCTCTGCCTCCCTTACTGTCGGAAGTAATGGTTATCTCTCTCTTTTTTACCCTTCGATTTTTAATTGTGGCAAAATATACATAGTAAAATTTACCATCATAACCATTACTAAATGTACTCTTCAGTGGCATTAAGTACATTCCCAGTGGTGTGCATCCTCAACTTCACCATCATCCAGTTCCAGAACTCTTCATCTTGCTAAACTGAAACGCTGTATGCATTAAAACAACTCCCACCTCTCGCCCCAGCCCCTGGCAACCACAATGCTACTTTCTGTCTCTATGAATTTGACTACTTTAGGTGTCTCAGATAAGTGGAATCATTTATTATTTGTCCTTTTGTGGCTGGCTTGTTTCACTTTGTGTAATGTCCTCAAAGTTTATCTCTGTTGTAGCATATATTAGAACTCTCTTCCTTTATGAAGCTGACTAATACTCCACTGTATGGACATACCACATTTTGTTTATCCATTCATCCGTTGATGGACATTTGGGTTATTTCCACCTTTGGGCCTTGGAGATAGTAAGTGCTTCTATAAACATAGGACTACAAATATCTCTTACCCAGCTTTCAATCCTTTTGGATATAATCTAGGGTTCCTTTGACCCATTGGAACCTTAGAAGAGGAATTGCTGGATCATGTGGCAATGCTATAGTTAAGTTTTTGAGAAATTGCCATGCTGTCTTCTGTAGAGGCTCTACCATTTTACATTCCCAGCAGTGTGCAAAAACTTCAGTTTCTCCACGTCCTTGCCAAGACATGCTGTTTTCTTTTTTTGTTTTTGTTTCTGATAGTGACCATCCTAACAGGTAGGAGGTGGTATCTCAGTGCGGTTTTGATTTGCATTTTCCCTAATGACTAGTGGCACTGAGCATCTTCTCATGCGTTTATGGGTCACTTGTATATCTTCTTTGGAGAAATGTCTATTCAAATCCTTTCGCCTTTTTATTTTTAAGAATTATTTTATTTGAATTTATTTATTTATTATTTTTATTTGACCAGAGAGGGACAGAGAGAGAGGGAGAGAGAAAGTGAGAAAGCAAGCTGCCAGGTCCAGTACTCAAACTGCAATTGGCCATGTTGGAGTCCAGCACCCTTAAACACGATGCCATCTGCCGGCCCCTTCTTTGACTATTTTTAAATCAAGTAGCTTTTTGTTGTTGAGTTTATTTGTTAATATATTTATTAACCATATATATTCCTGTTTACCTTGAATCTTGTTTATTTACTGTTTTCTTTTTTAAAATTATTTATTTAACTTTACTTATTCATCCATTCATTTTTATTTGACTAGAGAGATACAGAGAGAGAGAGAGAAGGTGAGAGAGCAAGCTACCAGGTCCAGGACTCGAACTATGGTCAGCCATGTGGGAGCACCCAGCACCTTAACCACCATGCCACCTGCTGGTCCCTATTTATGTTTTCTTATGATATTGTTTTATTACGCAGCACTCTAATTCACTTATTTTAACTGCTGTGTAATAGTTCCTTGTCTGGCTCTACAACAGTTTAATCATCCATTTCTCTGTTGATGAACTTTTGAGGTTTTTTCTAAGTTTTGGGTACGTACACATACATGCCCAAAATCCCAAGAGGAGAATGGAGGAAAAGGGCTTGCTTTCTTCCCCTCTGTTTCTTTTTCAAGTGCATGCACCCTATAGCCAAAAAAAAAAAAAAAGTTTCTTCTAGGTTTCTGCTGTGGTGAATTGCACTGTTCGGTGCAAAAGTGTCTCATAGATGTCTATCTAGGAGTAGATTTGCTGAATCAGTTCGTGAATGTTCAACTCGAGGAGATAATGTAAGAGCTTTTTGAAAAATGGTTACATTCTTAGCAAATACAAGAATTCCTGTGGCTCTTTATCCTCTTTCAGCCGTTGGTATCATCACACTTAGTAATTCTTGCCATTGAATAAGTGTAAATTGGCTTCTCATTATGGTCTTGATTTGCATTTCCCAGATCACCAGTATATTTATTAACCATATATATTCTTGTTTGTCTCCTGCCTATACTTCTATTGGCTTATTTATCCTCTTATTAATTTATAGATGTTCTTTATATATTCTTGATAGTAGTCTTGAGACCAGTGAATGGCATAATGGTTACATCCCTGGACCCCCCAGTAGTCACTTTGTCAGGTGTGTGTATAATCCAATGTCTTCTTCCACATTCTAATAACTTTTCATATATCTTAGGGCTTCCCCACTCCCAAGTTTACTGAGTTATAACTTATATAGAATGAAAGGCACCTTTGTTAGGAACACAGCACTATGAATATTGCCAAAGACATGCAGTTATAGAACCAAGATACAGAACGTTACCATCATTGTGAAAAGTTCTCATGTACCCTTTTAAAAATAAATCTCCTCCCTTCAGTTCTGGCCCCTGGTAATCGCTCATTTATTCTGTCCTCAGTTTGCATTTTCTTGACTGTCACATAAATGAAGTCATACAGTATGTAATCTTCAGAGACTCGATTCTTCTACCTAATACATTTGAGAGTCTTCTAACTTGCTGCGCATATCAGTAGACCATTCCTTGTTGTTACTGAATAGTATTCCATTATAATATGTACTATGGTTTATTTATCTGTGCACCTGCTGACAGATATTTGGCTTCTTTCCAGTTCAAGAAATGATAAATAAACTGGTTACTGTTGTTCGCATGTAGATTTTTGTGTGGATGAAAGATTTCCTTTCTCTTAGGAAAATACCAGGATTGCGGTTGCTGGTTCACATGGTAACTGTATGTGTAACTTTCTAAGAAGCTGTCAGAGGCTTTCCCAAGCAGGCGTGCCCTTTACAACATATACGTATGTGAGTTCCAGTTGCTCCACAGCCTCCCCAACACTAGGTAGTAAGAGAGTTTTGTTTTGTTGTTGTTGTTAGCTATTCTCAAAGGTGCATGATGGCGTTTCATTGTGGTTTTACTTTGCATTTTCTGGTTGAGCATCTTTTTGTGCCCTTATTTGCCAAACATAAAATGCATGTCACTTTCTTAGAGAGATTTAACATTATAAATATGTCAATCCTAAGGTAATTTGTGATTTCAATAACAATACCATCTGATTTTCTTTAAAGAACTTTATGATTCCAAAGTTTATGTGAAAAAAAAAAAATAAGCAAGAATAAACAGGAAAATGCTTCAAAAGAATTTAAGGTTGATTATAAAACTGCAGTAATTAAAATGGTGTAATACTAGTACATAATAACATAAAAAGAGATCTATTCAACTATGAAAAGACTTTTTCATGGCAAAAACAACATAAAGTTAGGCTAAAAGACCTAAGGACAGTTTGCAGCTTCTCATATAGACAAGAGGTATTTTCCCTCGTAAGTAAAGAACGCCTTCGCACTGGTCAGAATCAGCCAGCAACTCAGTAAAGAAATGGACGAAGAACAGGGATAATTCAACAGAAATGAAAATGCTCAACCTCCCTCATTGCAAGAGCACCAACCACTAAAGAGACACCAGTTTCTGTGCATGATATTGGCAAAGATCAAAAAGTCTAGTAACACATCACGTTGTAGAAAGGGTGGGAATCGGGACCACCGTACGTCTCTTGTGAGAGTATGCATCCTCACGACGTTCACAGAGAGCATCTGGCCACATTGTCTGTGACCTAGAAATTCTGCATCCAAGAATTGATCCTAAAATAGTCTTGTAGGGGGCAAGCAGGTGGCGTAGTGGTAAAGGCTCTGGTTCCCACATGGCCAACTCCACAGTTCAAGTCCCGGAGCTGACAGCATGTGCGTGCATACCCAAAATCCAGAGAGAATGGAGGAGAAGGGATTGTGGCATGACCATCCCCCAGGGGGTGATTTCTTACTTTCCTTGTCTCTCCGTCTCTCTCCAGTGAGCACACACATGCTATAGCAAAAAATCTAAAGAAAGAAAGAAAAAAAAGAAAGAGAAAGAAGGAAAAAGAAAAAAATAATCTTGTAGGACCCAGCCATGGTGATGCAAGCAGAGGAGCATTACTGCATGAAGCTCGGGCCATGTGGGAGACTAGGTTTGGTTCCTACACCAACCTAAACAAGCCAAGTGCAGCATGTATACCTATAATCCTAGCTAATGGGGAGACAGCGGCAGGAGGATCGTGGCATGGGATGGCCCTGTCAAAAATCTCTCTCCCTCATTGAAAAAAAAAGTCTTACGCATGTAGGAAATCACATTTACCCAAAGATATATATTGCTGCAATTTTCCTTATCAAATGATTACCAATAATCCAAATGTCTATCAATAGAGGACTAAGTAAATCAATCATGATATGTTCATACAATGGAATACATGTTGCTGTTAACAGTAACAAGGTGGTTTTATATGAACCCTCATATACAAAGCTATCTAAGATATTTTTTAGGGACACAAAGCAAGGTAGGAGAAAATATGTTTAGTATGCTATAATTAAAAGCAGATCCATGTATAAGTAGATTGTCTCTGGAAGGGTTCTTTTATATCTTCTGAGTTTCATATCACATGAACAGATTACATATTCTAAAAGTACACAAAGGGCCAGTTTCATGACACAGTGGTAATGTGCTGCTCAAGACAAGCTGGATTCCACATGGTGGTTGCAGTTCAAATTTCCTGCCTGGTCACCCTGAAACATGCCAGGCATGCCCACAAGGGCCCTAAATTAATGGACTGGAGGATCAGAGGAAGGGGACTGCAGTGTGACCAGACCCTGTGGAGGGTGTTCATCTCTCTTTCTCTCTCACATGCAGGTACATGTGCTCTGTCATGAATAAAGACAGATAAACAACCAAATAAATTGTATTGTGAATGCTTAAGGGCGCTGAAAGGGAGAGACACAGAATGAGTTTTGTTCCTTGAGCTCAAATTGAATATCCAGGGGAAGGAGAATAGGATGTACTTGGATTTTGTGCTCCCTCAGAAATACACATGGCTGATACCCCAGGGAATACTATTCAGCCATAAAAACAAGACCCTGGCATTTGATAGAAAGTGGACGAATATAGAAGATTTATTGCTGAGTGAAGCAAGTCAGGCTATGAAAGAGAGTCATCGTATGTCTCCACTCAGCATGTACTGACCGTCCACTCTCTATGGTAGAGACTGAAAGACTGGAGGACATAAAAGCATTGAAAATAGTTATGGACACTGGAGACAGTGTGGAAGGAGAGTAGGAGAGGGGAAGAGCATAGGGTAGGAATTTAGGGAGAAAAAATAGAGAGGTAAGACGTTTGTGAGACACAGATATGGTTTATCACCTATTGACGATGACGTGTATAGTATTCTCAACTGGGCTGGTCTGAGGTGTGTATCATGCTGGGTAAAGTCTCTACAATCTAATGCTGTATAGCAATTGAATGGATAAATAATAATAATAAATAAATTGTCCAAATTAAAAAAGAAAAATACACGTGGCGGGTGAGAAAGTGTTAGAGACACTTCTCACCCAACCAGCTTTCATTCTGTGGTAGAAAGAAGGACGATGCGAGAGTCAACATTTGTTGAGGAGAAATCTGTGGAGAATCTCCAAGCAGATGTTAAAAAGTAAAGAAGGACCAGCAGGTGGTATGGTGGTTAAGGAACTGAACTCTCATAGAGCCAACCACAGTTCGAGTCCCAGACCTGGAGCTTAAAATCACACCAGGTGCATGTGAGTGCGTGCCCAAAATCCCAGGAGGAGAATGGAGGAGAAGGGATTGTTGCATGGCCAACTCCCTGGGGGGTGCCTTCTCACTTTCTCTCTCACTGTCTTTCTCTGTCTCTCTGTGGTGAGGGCATGCATCCTATGGCAAAAATAAAAATAAAACTGCAAATGCTGAGAAAGAGCTGCTAATACTTTCTCCCGCCACCAGTTTGACGTGTTTGACCCTCCTCTTACTGCTAGGGAGCATCTTCCACACCTGCCCTGCTCCCACCAGCCCAGACTCAGTCAGAGAAACCCGGCAGGTGGCTGCTGCCTGGTTGCTTCTGACCTTCTGGAATCCCGAGGACTTGCCAGAGGCACCCAGCATCCTGGCCATGATCTGCACCCGTCTGTGACCTGGAGTCGGTGCCAGAACCACTTTTCTTGCAGTCTGCAAGATATCAGGTGTCTTCTTCCTTCCTACTCCTCCTGGGCTTATCAGGTGTCCTTTCTGGAATCTTCCTCTCCCTGAGTCAGATGGAAAGTCTGGATTCCAAGTCTCACTTTTTAGTTAACCCTGAAGTCCTATGAATGGTAATGAAAGCGTGAGTGGTGATTGTGTAATCACACTCATCTCTAAGGACGCCTCTCCTGTCTGTTCATCTGTTTATATATCTGTCCATCTTTAAGTCACACTCTCAGCAATCCCACAGGGCAGATCTGCTCTCCAACTTTCAAATGGTAGTAAAATATTTGTGCAAAGATGTGTTTTCCAAGTACTTTCCTGAACATTATGGCACGGTAGCCCCCAATACTCTCACATAGGCAGGTTTAACAACAGGCATGTACATGAGGATATTGAAGAGGCAACTGTAGAATAGCAGGCCTTTGGGCTAAGAACATGGGGTTTGAACCCCAACTCGATGGACTCTTCACTCCTGTTTCCTCAGGTAAAAGGGGTATAATAGTGTCTGTATTACCTGTCATGTCAGATTGCTGTTAGAATTGAACGACTAAGCACCGGCAGAGTCAGGAACAGCGGAAGGAAATGAGTGCGTGTGCACACGTGTGTGTGTGATTATGAGGAAGTATATGGAGTTCATACTGACACTCCTGGTACACAATTAACACAGAATTTTTGCCGACTCTCATCCACCTTAGAGTTGTATCTCCCTTTAACCAGACAACCTTCCTTCCCAGCAGCACCAATATTGTTGCCTATTTGATTTATTCCACAATAAACGTGTGAAGATCTCAGAATAATAATAATAATATCATGGTACCAACAGTAATATGGCTATTGAAAACAATGGGGGCCATCCTGTGGCATGGAGGTTAAGGCAGCTGGATCCCACATGGCTAGTGTACAATTAGAGTCCTGGACCCAGTGGCCTGAGAAACACATTGGGTATGAGTGCGTGCATGCCCAAAATCCCAAGGGGAGAGGTGGAGGAGAAGGGATTGTGGCATGACCATCCTCCACGGGAGCACTTTCTTTCCTTCCTTTCTCTCTCTCTCTTTCTTTCTTTTCTTTCTTTTTTCTTTTCTTTCTCTCTTGTTTAAAGAGAGATATTTTTACTATAAGGCGTGTGCACTCACCTGAGAGACAAAGAGAGAAAGTGAGAAATCACCCCCAGGGGGATGGCCACGCCGCAATCCGTTCTCCTCCAGTCTCCTCTCAGGATTTTGGGCACGCACTCACACGTGGCTGACGTGAGGTTTAAGCTGCTGGTCTGGGACTCAAACCATGGTAGACCGTGTGAGAGCCCAGCAATGTAAGCATCACGCCGTCTGCTGGGCCTGGGAGTGCTTTCTTACTCTCCTTCCATCCCCTTACCCCCACACCCCTGTTCTGTCTCTTTCCAACAAGCATGCATGCCCTCTAACAAACTCAAAAAAGAAACAAATAAAAAGAAAAGAAAACATTTTGGGATTCCTTGCGGGTAGGGGAATAGGGCAGTTTTTATCAACTTTAAGATTATTGGACTAAAGATATACAATTAAATGACCATGTCTTAATTTCCTATGCATAGTATGTGAATCAACTAAACTCATAGGTTCATTTGTTTCATTTTATTTTAATTTTTAGGGACTTCTTTTAAATCTTTAAATGCACTTTATTATTATTTCAAATATTTACCTATTCCAAGGCAAATCCACAAAGCAAAAGTATATCCAAGACCCAGCTTCTGTCTCTGTCTTCTCTACCCCATTCCTTCCCCTCCCTGTAGATCCTTTAAATGCTTTTTATTTATAGACTTATTTATTTTTCATATATGAGAGAGACAGAGACAGGCATTTTGACAGAGTCTCCGTGTTGTGGTCCTCCTGCCCTAGCTTCCCAGTTAGCTGGGGTTCCAGACCATGTAACTATACCCGTGCAAGTTGGGCCAAGAACCAAACCTGGACCTCCCACGTGACTTCCAGCCTCCCGAGCAGTGGCACTGTCTGTGTGCCACTGCAACTGGGCCTTAATGTATATTTTATACTTTGCCTTTCTCTTGTCTCTTTAAAAATATAAGCAAATGCATGTGTAATTTTTGTACAGTTCTCCTCTTAAATAAATGGTAACATATTAAACACTTTTTCCTATCATGATTTTTTCATTTAACAAGAATCTTAGCGACCCCACAGAGGCATGTAGGATATATTTCGAATAGATTCCTTTTTTTATAAGAATTATTTACTTAAATTTATTTATTTGTTTATTTGTTTTTACTTTGACCAGAGAGAGACAGATAAGAGAAAGAGAGAGAAAGACAGTGAGAAAGTAAGCTGCCAGGTCTGGGATTCAAACCACTGTCAGCTATGGGGGAGTCCAGCACGCTTAACCACCACGCCACTCACTGGCCCTTCAAATAGATTTTTAAAACTGGAATCATTGGACCAAAGAGTAAATTTATGTGTACTTATTTAGGTGGATATCGCCACATTCCTCTCTTCAGGGTGGATTTTACCATTTCTTGAAGACACATTTTAATATTAAAACAAATCATGAAATGGGATATACAAAGAGACTTCCAAAATGTCGTGGAATTAAACTACAAGTTTATTTTGGTGCAAAAAAAAAAAAAAAAAAAGTTGAAATCCATACATAGTTGTTTTCTCAAGATGCATTTCTGTGAACTTTTGAAGACCTCTCATATTTTCTCTATTGAGAAAGGTTATATGATTGCTGAAAAGAACTGGAGCTGGACTTGAACACCCCTCGCCCATGCTAACTGATGGCCCAGTGGTGCAACCCACTCGACCACACCTTCTCCCCATTTTACAGACGAAGAAACTGAGACACAGACAGGGAAGTGATCTACTCTAAATGATAGATCCAGCTAGAACTTAAAATTCATGACTCCTGACCCCCAAATTAGATCTCTTTTTAGTGTGTTATAGATTTATTTATGATGATCTTGGTTGGCTTATCTGTTGATAGGGAAGATAAACATCATAGCTCTCCTAAGGAAGTTAAGAAAATTAATGAGATAATTATGGGTAAATTTTCCCTTGTGGGTAGGAGAGGCTTCTCAAGAAACGGTTTAACTCCTTTAGCTGGACAGGGAATCGGCAATTGGACTGTGGTGTCAGGGCACAAAGAAATGATTATCTGGGAGGGCCAGCATTTGGTGTGGTGGGTAAGGTACTAGGTTCCCACGTGGCCAATCACAGTTCAAGTTCCAGACCTGTGGCTTGAGTATCATTCCGTGTGTGTGTGTGTGTGTGTGTGTGTGTGTGTGTGCCCAATATCCCAAGAGGAGACTGAAGGAGAAGGGATTGTGAGGTGGCCATCCCCCGTAGGGGTTGATCTCTCACTTTCTCTCTTTGTCTTTTTCTCTCTGGTGTGCACACACACCCTATGGCAAAAAATAATTATTTATTTTTAATTAATTTAAAAACATCTTAAAGAAAACATTGTGTTTTTTTATTTTAAAAATAGATATTTTAAATTTTTGATTGACAACGTATGTGTGTGCATGAGAGGACGAGACCAGCGCTCCCTCGATGGGTCTGAGTCAGTCTCTTTGCTCTGGCCTACCTTAGGCTCCTGGACACCTGGCATGTTTCAGGTCAGCCAGGCTGGGGAGCTAATCTGCAGCAGGCCATGTAGCTTCTGGAACTGCAGTCCAGCGCACCACCCACTGCTCCAGCTGACTCAACCAAGCAGTCATCTTTTTTTTTTTTTTTTTGAGAGGTTTTTGCTATAGGGCGTATGCACTGGCCAGAAAGACAGAGAGAGACGAAGAGACAAAAAGCTAGAAATCACCCCCCCAGAGGGGATGGCCACACTGCAATCCCTTCTCCTCCATTCTTCTCTCAGGATCTTGGGCACATGTGCCCAGCATGAGTTTAAGCCACCGGGTCCAGGACTCGAACTATAGTCGACTACATGGGCGTCCAGCAACATAGCCATTATGCCAACTGCTGGTCCCCACAAACAGTAATCTTATAGAGGTGTGGGGTGATGGTGCAGCTATAAAGCAACTGGGCCCACATGGAAAAGGACCTGGGTTCAAGTCCTGGGACTTCCCTAAGCAGGCTGGGTACGTGCTCCCGATGCTCCGAGCCAGCTGAAACTGGGGGTGAAGACGTGTAAGGAGTGCCTCTCTCCCCTCCACATTTTCTCTGTCATGGAAGAAATAAATAAATAAACTTTTTTTCCTTTAAAAAATGGGTGAATGAGAGGTACAATCATCCTTGCAGAATCTGCCTGTCCCTTGCAGATTGCTTTAAATTTCCTTGAACTGAGATGCTGGGATGCTTTGCAATATTTACAGATGGATGTGAACAAAGATGTAGTTTCCCCAGTGAATGAACGAGTGGCAAACCACAAAGGCCTTTTTTATTTTCCCGTTCCTAGAGTAACCCCAGGGTTCTCCTTTGTGCTTGCTTTGAGACAGGTTGATTGACTTATGTGCCATTTGGGACCCTGGAGCCGTCCCTCCCTCTGCAGGCTGCAGCGGAGCCTCCTCTGGTGCTGCAAGGAGGAGGCTGAATGAGGCAGAGAAGGTGAGTAGGACTTGGGCCCAGGCAGAGTCGGAGTGCTGGGAGTGGGGGTGGAGGTAAGTGCTTATCCACTGCCCTTTCTCTTTGATGAGAAAAGGCTTTTGCCTGGCATGAGGAACCTTCTGGGGGAGTTGTCTCCTTCCTCTTCTCGCCAGAGACAGAAGCCCAGGGTCTGGCACAGAGCCGCTTTCCACAGCTCTCCTGCAAGGAAGCTGGGCTGGGGGAATGAGTGCTCCTCCCACCAGGTGCAGCCAGCATGTCGCTGTTGACCCCACTGAACACCTAAATTGAAAAATGTGGAAGCAGCTTTGTTTCTGACCTGTATCCTCCCATCTTGGGCCTCTATAACCCCTGAGCCTTCTGAGCGACAGCCTGGCATATAGGGCACAGCCAGAGAACCCCTGCTCTGGGCGGGGCACTGGGCCCTGGCAGGTGGACAGCTGTCCAGGGCACAGTACGTGGCCAAGGCCCACAGCCCTACAGCCACGCCCCATGTCCAGGGCCTGCATTGTTCTGGCCTGGGTTAACATTCCCTGCTGTTCTCAGCAGCACCTGTTTTCCTCCCAGGCAAGGCCGCAGCACTAGCCGAGGGTGATGGGCAGTGGATCCCAAGCTGGCCACCTGCAGGCTGCTGGGCTGGGGGAGTCTGCCCTGGGGCCAGAGCAGAGAAGGATCTTATTCCCTTTGTTTGGGCATCTTAGCCTCAGCAGTTTTCCTTCCTGGCTCCAGCTCCCCCCAGGTGACTTCTGTCCTCCCCTGAAGTGTTAAGTGTGGGCCTAGAAGGCAGCAGGGAGGGAGTTGAAAGGTGGGAGCAGAGCATGCCGATAAACAAACTAGACGAAAATCCAGCTGCTCATGCTTCGTGACCTTTGGAAAGTCTCAGCTGCTCTAGGTCTCAGTGTTCAGCTTCCGCGGCGAGGACAGTAGCGGACAGCATGCTGTAAAGGTTAAGCGCGTGCCTGGCATCTAGCAAGCGCCCAGTGAATGGAGGTGGTGGTTATTTCCATGCCAACAGCAGCTCAGATCTACTTTTACCAAAGCGTTTGAGTGTGGGCTCTTTCAGGGTTACAGCTTGCCTGGAACAGTGTCGGGTTTCAGGGGCCATCTGGGACGTGCATCTAACCGTGCATCTAACCTCAGGGTTTTTTTATCCTGCCATTGTTATTAAATATTGAACATAAACATACTGACAGTGCCTGGGGCCCAGGGCGCCAATTCTTGTGTGTTTCCGTATGGGGAGGACTCCAATTACAATGGTGGTATACCCGGTCTACTTAATGGGCATGGTCTATGTCAAACTGCACGGGGACAGATCCCGAGGTCTGTGACAGAATCTGGGAGTTCGTCCAGCTTTGTGTCTCTATGTCCCTTCTCTTGGCACATTTCATACACCCTCTCTACTCTTTGTCCCCGTCCCACCGAAGTTCTTCTGCAGCCCTCCTGGGGCACGTGCATGCTACGCTGCATATCAGGTCTCCACCTAAGGAGCCTGGGGTCTGCCTTTTCTGTAGGTAACGACATCACTGCCCACCCATGACTCTGGATGATCGTAAAGTAACACTCCAGCCTCCCATCTGAAGCCAGAGCTAGCTCGTTCTGCCTCACACTGCCGGACATTTGGAGGCCAAGCAGACCGGTTCTGTTCAGAGCTGTGCCCTTTACATAATGCATCCGTTTCCATGCATTGTGGCATTTGGCGCGCATGACAATGTTGCAGTATGAGCAAGGCTGGTGTCACTGTTCCTGCTGCGTCGAGAAATAAACTGAGGTTCCATAAAGTTATTTTCCCCAAGTTCCACCAAACGGACTAGCTAAGGAGCCCCTACGGGAAGTCCGATCCCCCAGACATGGGCTGCTTACCTTGCTGTGACGCAACACTGCAGCACCCACACATCACAAAGGAGGGATAGCTACCAAAGCCCTCCCAGACACAGAGAACCTAAAGAGGAAAAGAAAAATTGCGGAGGAGCCATGCAAGCAGGGCATGTGGCGGCTGCAGGAACAGGCAGTCTGGGAGACGGGGTGCGGAGCCGGGGTGCGGAGCCAGGCTGCTGCAGTGCCGAGGCCTCGCTCTCCGTAACCAGCACTGAGTGCGCCCATGCGCAGCACCATGGGGTCCTCGATGTGCAGGCCCTGTGTGTTCCTCCTCACATCAGCCCTTTTTACCCACATTTTACTGATGACAGGAGAGACAGGCACAAGAAGATACCAGTGCCTGGGTTAGAATCTGGGCCGTCTGGCTCTGGGACCCGCACAGGTGACCATTTAAGCTTGGGGCTGGAGTGTTTTTTAGGGTTAGGGTTAGGGTGACTTGTTCCAAGTGTCATGGAAACCCATCATCCCTGTTCTGAGAGGAAGTGGCCAGGTTCCAGGTGTGAATGGAACTTTGTAGCTCCAGCTTGGAGCCTCCAAGAAGCCAGCCCTCCTCTCCCATCTCTCTGTCCTTCCCTCTGGCTCTTCTCCCTTTGTTTGGAGGCCACTGCCATCTGGAGCCACCCCAGGCATCTGTTCCTGAGCCACACCCCCTCTCTCTCCTCCCACCTCAGCGTGAGGCACCTTCCTGCACTGGGGCTTCAGGCTTAGGCTTCCCTCCTCCCCAACCTCAGCTTCGGTGCACTGTCATTTCAGGTGGCTGGGAGCATGCACCTGCTCTCTGGCCCAAGGCAGAGAAACCACTGAGCTTCCCCAGGCCTTGGTTTCTCAAATGGATCCACTGGGTAATTTCGCTCACACTGCTAAGGCCCACGCCTGTCAGCGAGACGCCAAGCCTCCTCTCCAGAATCAGGCAATAAGCCACTGTGGACAGCAGACAATGTGGTCCCTGGACACTTCTCTGGGAGTGGATGGGGGAGGAGGGGGCCCCGTGGAGTTTCACTAGAACTGCCTGTTTTTCTTCCGCACCCTCACCCCCTTCTCCTGCCACCAAATCTACTCCAAGCCCCAAAGGCAGCACCCGTTCTTAGCCACTTTTACCTGTGGGCACTATGGCCTGCAGGGGTGGGTGTGGGGATGAGAGTGGCCACAGTAAAAGCTGTTCCCCTCGTAGCTTCTGCTAGCTTCCTCCTTTCTGCTGAAGTGATGCAGGTGCCTCTTGGCCTTTTCTGCTGCCCCCCTAATCCCACCTTTTACCAGAGGCTGGGCTTTTAGGTTTAAGAGAGCATGTCACCCTCTGGGTTTCTGTTTTTATAAGAGGACCACAGACTGTAGCAGAGGGAGGCCTGTCCAGGACGTAGACACAAAGCTCTCCACACCTCCAGAGCCAGCGCACGAAGAGCTGCCAGCACTTTGCAGCCAGACTTCTGGACAAATGGTGCATCTTAGAACTTGGAGGAAAAAAATCTTCCCTGTCTGTTGCCCCCCTGTTTTTGCTCCCACCTCCCCTCCTCCAGGCCTCCTGTATTTTCGCATCTCCTCCAGCCTGTAGAAGCCTGCCTGGAATCGCAGTCGGATCCAGACTGATGTCTGTATTGGATGTAAATGCAGACACTGAAGGGAGAGCTGGAGGGAAGGAACAGATGCCGCTCCCTCCTGCCATCTCAGCCCTCCCTCCCTAGCCCTCACTTGTCACTCAGACAGGAATTTAAAAAATGCAACTGGGTATGTGCTGTCCTTGGATTTCAGCAGCTAAACCAAGACTGAGGGCAGAATGGACATCCCTTCAGGAGAACCGACCCGGGTGTTTATCTACCAGCATCGGAGGATGTCATATGTCATGGGCTTTGGTGGGAGAGGGTAGCATGCATAAGGCACTATACATGAGACCACAGCAGACGCAGGGGAGGGGGAGCCCAGGGGGGCTTTAGCTGATCTGGCATCTTTGCAGACCCCTCCCTCCCTGGTCCAAAGTAGATGGTGCCTTTGTAACTATGTTTTCTCTGACTGTAGTCAGTAACTCCTTGACCACAGAGCCCACGCATGGGTGTCTGCACAGGCATGTGTACTCTGTAGAGCTACAACCAGCCCACCCGAGACCATGCAGCAAAGCAGCACACCAGCTGGAACTTGGGGCCGAGGAGAAAGGACCAGTGGTTTTCAAATGTCCAGTGTGTGCCACGCCTTGAGGTAGATGTCATACGTACACGTTAGCTCATTCATTCAGGCAGTAGTCATCCTGATCCCAGCAGCCTTGTCATAAGTAAGTGAATTTATCCTACTCTTAAAGATGAGGACACTGAACATGCCCCTTAGCCTAGTGGTTAAGGGAGCTGGATCCCACTTAACCGACAGCAGTTTGAATCGCAGCCCCAGTGGCTTGATAAACATACTGTGTGTGTGCGCATTTACACACACGTGCCCAAATTCCCGACAGAACGGAAAAATGGAGAAGGTTTACAGCATGACCATACCCCATAGGGGGGAGTGCTTTCCCTCTCTTTCTCTGTCTCTCTGTCTCTGGCAAGTGCACATACCCTCTGCCAATTAAAAGATGAGAAAATCGAGATGCCGAGAGCGAATAAACAGTGCTGGAGACCACCAGCAGGCAGGTGCTGAGGAGAGAGCTCAGGTGTGTGTGGTTCCAAGTCCAGGTCCCCTCCGTGTGCCGGAGGGATTATCGTCACTTCTCTTGAAGCTGAATTTCTGAGTCCATGCCTGGCATGTTGCCCCGCTCTCTCAGTGACCTAGCTGGTTCGTGATGGATTGCCGTGTGTGACCCCAGCCCTGAGCTGCTTTGAGCTGACGCTTGCCCCTGTGAAAGGCAAAGGAAAAAGCAGACGACTCTTCCTTTGCCCTTTGCCCTCTAGTTCAAGGCACTGGGATAAGGGACTGAAGGTCGGCTCTCCTGTAGTCCTGCTCTCTCTTTTTTTCTCTGCTCAAACTCAATAGAAAGGATCTCAGGTGTGGTTAGAATGCCGCGGTCTCTTCAAACAAGGCTTGGGACTCCCCAGATGGAAGGAGAGTAAGCAGCTTAACATGAGTGACACCACAAGTAGACGCGCCCGGGGAAGGTCCTCATGTGGACAGTGGACTTGATTCCAAGTGGACACCAACCTCAGGGAGCTGGGAACCCATCAGGCAGTACTTGGCCCGGGGAAGCTGGAGTTCAAAATAAGGACACCTTTCCTTTAGGACAGCTGCCCAGAGAGAGGTCCCCAGCCGTTCTATGCCACCTTCCCTTTGTACGTTTCAGATTCACTGTGGAAATGCACGTTTGGGACTGGCACAAGCTGGCACGTAAAAACTTAGCCATAGATCTTTTTTTTTTCTAACTAACCAATATTCAATGTTTTAAAATGATAATCCCCCTGGACCAGCAGATGGTGTAATGGCTATGTCTCTGGCCTTCCACATAGTCAACTATAATTTGAGTCCCGATGACTTAAAACACGCCAGGCATGTGTGCGTGCACCCCCAAAATCCCAAGCAGAGAATGGAGAAGGGATTGCAGCATGGCCATCCCCCTGGAGGGTGATTTATTGCTTTATGTCTCTTTGTCTCTCCAGTGAGCACACATGCCCTATGGCAAAAATCTCTCTTAAAAAAATTTATAATCCCCAAACCTAATCCTTCTTTAAACTAATTTTATCAACAAACTTTATAGTTCTCATCATAAACAATCACTTGTTTGGCTCCATGAATAAACTTAATTAATGTAATTTCTTTTAACATTTGAAACTGTGCTTGTAAATGCCATCATTTGCTTTTCTTTTTGAAATATAATTGCACACACACACACACACACACACAACTGCCACAAGGCACACACACTCACCAGAGATTGAAAAAGAGAGGCGGAGAGAGAAAAAGTGAGAAATCACCCCTCCACGGGGCATAGTCACACTGCAATCCCTTTTCCTCCAGCTTCTCCTTTCTTCCAGGATCTGGGACACACACATATACCTGGTGTGTCTTTTAAGCCACCAGGTCCAGAACTGAAACTTCATTGTCAGTTGGATAGGATCTAACCTCCTTAACCATCATGCCACGGAATGACCCAGTATCACATTTTCCCCCTAATGAACAAAGCCTTCCAGGTCCTTATGTAATTCTTCTTTTCTTATTAATATTTTAAATAGCAGCTTTATGGAGATAAAATTCACATACCATGCAATTTACGTCTATAAAATATGCAGCCTGATGGTTTTTAGTATATCCAACGTATTTTTACTGCCCACAAAGTTGGGCAACCATCATCACAATGAACCAGGGCATATTCATCACTTCTTCTTCTTCTTCTTTTTTTTTTTTTGGAGAGGTTTTTTGCTATAGGGTGCATGCGCTCGCCAGACAGAGAGAGGGAGACAGAAAGAAAGCGAGAAATCACCCCCCAGGGGGGATGGTCACGCCCCAATCCCTTCTCCTCCATTCTCCTCTCGGGATCTTGGGCATGCACGCACACACGCCCGGCGTGAGTTTTAAGCCACCGGGTCCGGGACACAAACCACTGTCAACTACGTGGGAGTCCAGCAACATAGCCATTACGTTAACTGCTGGTCCCCTTCATCACCACTTCTGACCCCTAAAACCTGCCCCATCAGCAGTCATTTCCCTCCCTACTGCCACCCCAGCCCTGAGCAGCTGCTAACCCACGTTCTGCCTCTGTAGACTTGCCTATCTGGACATTCCCTGTAAACGGAATCATATCACATGTGCCCTTTTGTGTTCGGCTTCTTTTCCTTAGCAAGATGTTTTCAAGGTTCGTCCACTTGGTAACATGTGCTCTAACATTCCTTTTAATGGCTGAATAATATTCCACTGTACGTGTATACATATGCATTTCGTTGATCTGTTCGTTTTGATGGGATTACTGGGTCACACGTTTATGTCTAATTTTTGGAAGTGCTAGGTCTTTTCATACTGACTCCAGGGCTGCCTTTCTGGCCTCCTCCCTTCAGTCTTCATGCTCTCTCTTACCTGGCGCTCTCCTTCTGACCTTCCCCAAATCTTGGGTCCCCACGCTTGGGCACCTGCCACATGAGATTGTTGTCAATTCTGCCTCCAGCCTTCCTCTGAGCCACTCCCTTCAGCGGCAGGTGCTGAGGAGACAGATGCTGCTGAGGCCTGATACCTGGGTGTCTCCTCACTCTACTTGCTGGGGGCGGGAGTGGGGGAGAGCATCACCATCCTCCCTCTCCAGCTGTGAAGAGAAATGTGTCTAATTGCTGTGAAAACTTTCTCCTGAGGGTAGGAGACAGGAAGCCAAGGTAAGCGAGAAGCTGGCTTCAGAGTTATCACAGAGAGGGGAGGGTGCCTTTCCTTCTCGGTGGCAGCAGAATTTCTCTCCAAGGACTTTATTTTTTGTCTTTCTGCCATTTTTCCTGGCATCGGTAAGACGGGCAGAGGCTGGCTCTGGAACACCTTGGCAGCCTTCTTAACATGGTAACTTCTGTTTCCTTAACCTCCTGCTCTACCTGCGTCTTGGTGTGGCAGGAGGCCTGTCAGACTCAGCTAGGCACTGGCAGGGTCGGTGAGTGGGGCCTGGGTGATGGCTTCCCCAGGTAATCCACAAGCCTTGGTGAAGCCCACCCTGGACAACCTGCTAGGTCAGCTGTGCAGGGGGTACTGACTACGCTCAGAGGCTTTCCCATGTCCCACCAGTTTCCCAGTGCTGCCCCTCAGAGAATGAATAAGCACCAGGGAGGAGGAAATGCAGAGCCCTAGAGAAGCTGAGGAAACTGCCCTGTGTAGCACCACGAGGTCCTTCCAGTGCCCCTAGTGCTGCTGACCTGTGGGGTGGGGCAGTAGAAAGGTCAGGCCATGGAATGGATGTCTGTGGCCCCAAGGCTTCCTTGTTGTTCCAGGCGTGGCTGTGCTGGCTCCAGGAACTTTGACTCAGAGAGACGGCAGGGGCAGCGACTGCACTTTGTCCATAAGTGGGGATGTGTGTACAAGGATGTTCACCGAGGCACTGTTATAACAGGAAAAAATAGAGGAAAGAAAGCTCTCTAACGGCCCACAGGTGGGTGGTTAAACGATTGTGGCAGACCCACACAATGGTGTTATGACAGAGAATGCAGCGGGCTCTGTGTCCAAGCCATGTGGACTAATGACCCAACAGGGCAGTCAGGACACGGCAGTGGAAGGTAGGCACCTCCTGCCCATGGGTGGCTATGCTTTCTGGGAGAGTGCAGCCTTCGTGGGGCTTTGGTCCTGCTAGTGGCTTATGACTGACTTGGTGCTTTGCGAGTGCTTTTTGCCTCTGGAGAGCCTAGACTGAGCCCTGGATAGTCACTGGATTGTCATGAAGGCCACCAGGAGGGACAGATCTCTACCCTCTTGTTTCTTTCCTATCCCTTTCTCCCAACTTACTAAATTGCTAAGTGGTTCAGGTTTCAGCCTATAGATGAGTTCAGGGTGTTGAGCAGAAAAACAACTGTTTTTCAGCCTGATGCTGTCTCCCCCATTGCTGTGACCTCTATGAACTCACCCTTGGCAGGAAGAGGCGGGCTGGGCCAGGCTGGCTGAGTGCTGTCAATGGTTAAACACACAGCCCCGTACTCCCCCCACCCCCCAGATCTCTCCCCTTGACAATAAAAGAGAGCCAGCCTGAAACACAGCCACTGAGCAGATGGAGACCACCCCCCTCCACCCTTGAAAGGGAAGAGTGGGAGGAGGAGTGGGAAGAGGAGGGGGAGCCCAAGCTCACACATAGGTTTCCTTTGCTAGCTAAAAATCCTGGAAGACAACTGGTCTACCTACAGAAGCAAGGAAGCCTGGCCCCTCTCCCACTGGGTGAAGGGAGAGGCAGGGGTCTTGAAGCCGGCTGGTGAGTGCTCTCTTCAGTTGCCAAGTCTGTGAGACCTGAGAGTTGGATGTAGTTACTGCCACTTCAGGAGGGGAGTGGGAGGATTGTGTGGGCAGACTGTGTTAGACACAGGGTGATTTCGTTAGGGATAACAGGGGAGCTGTGGTGAGATGTAGCTTTGTGGAAGGTGCATTCTGAGTGTAAGCCAAGGAGTTGCTCTCTGCTACCTTGCCTTCTCATCTCATCTTCCTCCAAAGATCCCTCTCTGTCTCCTCCCTGCTTGATGTCTGTCTCCCGGGACAGACTGGTGATCATCGATAGGTGGCATTTTGAGTTTCCCGGGAAACCCGCCACCCTGGCCTTCAGTGCCTGTGAGCTGGAAGGAGCAGAGCATGCTTGGGTCATCATCTGTTGCATTATTCCTTGGCATGAGAAAGGTGGGAGAAAGATTGTGGTGTGGGTCAGAGGGCAGGAGGGGACGCATGGGTGGGGGCCCTCAGATTGATTTCAGGACTCAGAGGAGCTAAGTAGGAGCCTCAGGTGAGAAGGCTGGAAGACTAGAGATGGAGGGATGGCAGTTCTGAGGCTGGGGCCTGGAGCATTGGAATCCCCGGATTCTGAGTGTCTTGTCTGTGGAATGGAAAAAACAGGGTGACATTGAGGGTGGCCCAACTGAAGTCAGACAGAAAGTTGTGAGAGGCAGAGGTGGAAGGATTTTAGGAAAAACGAGTATGTCTGCTGAGCAGGGACGGACTCTACTTCAGAGGGTTCCAAGTATTAACACTGTCAGGAGGTGGCCCCTGTTTCATTACTGGGGCTTATGCAGTGACAGCAGTTGGGTGGCATGTTATATCAGCCAAAGGTTATCACGCAGACTTACTGATGAGCCGAATATGTCCCTGTCGTGGGACGAACCTGGAAAGATGGCCATGTACCCATCCCATGAGCATTTACTGTGCTCGACACTGCACAGGGAGACAAGGTGTGGACTCAGCTCAGTTCAGAGCCTGACGTGGGACATGAGAACAGCTGATCCCACAGAGCAGGAAACAACCGCTGAAACAGAGCCTGGGCATGCTGGGCGACCACAGGGAACAGCATCCTCCTTCCCCCGGAAAAGCAGGGGCAGCCTCTTCACTAAGGGCCTTGGCTGTTTTGCAGAAAAAGGAATAGCATTTCCAGCCAAGGAACGTGGGAGCAAAGATGGCGGGAGGTGCAGGGAACAAAGGCCGTATGGGGCAGTGCAGGCCTGGCGCTAGGCTGGGGACACACAGGTGGTGACGCCTGTGTGGGGCAGGGAGCAGGAACAGCTCACACAGGGACCCCAAAGTACTGCCCCGAGTGGGAGCCCATTCTTGAGCCTTTTTAGCTGCTTTCTCTTCCAAGACAAATGTGATAGTGACTAATCACAGGCCAGACCCTCACTGGCTATTTCTCTCATTTTTTATTTACTCATTTACTATCGGGTCCTTGTGCTCTGTGGGGAGAGACAGAAAGAGGAAGCAAAAGAGGGAAAGTAAATCACTCCCCGTAGGGCACGGCCATGCCACAATCCCTTCTCCTCCATTCTCCTCTGGGGGATTTTGGGCATGCACATGAGCCTTGCATGTTTTTCAAACCACCGAATCTGGGATTTGTTCTGTGAGTTGGCCCTTGGGATCCAGCTACCATACCACTGGCTGACTCATCTTTCTTTGTTCTTTAAGGGGGAAAAAAAGTTCATGAGAATGTGGTTATTATAGTGATAACCTAAAATCAATTTTATGTATATAGCATTTATAAGTATTGTTTATTTGTATTAAGAACAAATTAGTTAAGTATAGTGTGGCGGTTAAGGTGCTGGACTCCCACATTGCCAACCACAGTTCAAGTCCTGAAGCTGGAGGCTTGAAAATCATACTGGGTGTGTGTGCCCGTGTGCCCAAAACTCTCTTTCTCCAGTGAGTGCATGTTCCCTATGGAAAAAACCCTAACAAAAATAAAAATAAAGATAAAAAAGAAGTACCTATCGTCTGAATCCTGGTTAAGATGAGGACTGTCTGCCTATCTACATGGAGCCCTCCAGCCCAGTGTGGGATTCTAAGTTCTTTTTTTTTTTTTTTTTTTTGGAGAGGTTTTCACTATAGGGTGCGTGCGCTCACCAGACAGACAGAGAGAGACAGAGAGACAGAAAGCGAGAAATCACCCCCCCCCCCAGTGGGGATGGTCACACCGCAATCCCTTCTCCTCCATTCTCCTCTTGGGATCTTGGACATGCACACACACGCGCCCGGCGTGAGTTTTAAGCCACCGGGTCCGGGACGCAAACCGCGGTCGACTACATGGGAGTCCAGCGACATAGCCATTACACTAACTGCTGGTTCCCGGATTCTAAGTTCTTTTCAGGTCTCTGATGGACCCACATTGGTACTCGTCTGTGTTTCTGTGTGCCTCTGAGCCAGTTGCTTCTGGAGGGCTAGAGTAATAAGTTCTGCTTTTTTTTTTCTTTCTTTCTTCTTCTTTTTTAATCTAATGCAGCATGACTGAGTCTTGCCTGGGCTTTTATTAGCTCTCTCATTCGCCCACAATTTCCTGCAGCAGTGATGTGTAAATGCATTCCTTAGTTAGCTCTCGTAGTACTATTCTAGTCGCCTGATTGGTTTATTCCAAGAACTAATTGCTGGCATGTGGCCTCGGTAGCACTAATCTGCTGCGTGTCCCTTTGTGTGCCCCTAGGCACCGATTCGGGAGCAGGGCCTCAGAGTACCTGCAGAACTGTGTTATTTCTGCTTCAGCATTTCATGCCGAACCCCTTTGGTTCCAAGCTCCTGATCTCCCATGCCCATGCCCCAACAACTACCAAACTTACCCCCTGTTCTGTATTCTTTTTATACTTTTTTCCTTTATTAATAATGGAGAGTGAACCTAAACATATGAGAGAGAGATGAGCACCTTCCACAGGGTCTGGTCATGCTGCAGTCCTCTTCCTCTAGTCCTCCAGCCTGCTGGACCTCGAGTACTCAAGTACATGCCCTGTGTGTTTCAGGCTGACTGGGCTGGGGAGGAAGGTGGGATTCGAACCGATGTTATCCTAAGGGAGACAGCTTCTCACTCTTTTTTTTTTTCCAGAGATGTTTTTGCTACAGGGCACATGCGCTCATCAAAAGGACAGAGAGAGACAGAGAGACAGAAAGCGAGAGATCACCCCCCGGAGGGATGGTCACACCTTCTCACAGAGGCCCTCCCTGACCACGCACTTCCCTTGTCACATCACCCTCCATGGCTTCTTTCTTTTAGAGTACTTTTAAGTTTACAGCAAAATTTAGCAGTGGGTACAGAGAGTTCCTACACCCCTTCTGTCCCCACCTGTGTACAGCCTCCTCGTCACCCACAGGCCACAGTGTACATGGGGTTCGCTCTTTATCTTGTAGGGGTTTGGACAAATCTGTGCCATGGGTCCACTGTCACAGCGTCATACAGAGTAGTTTCACTGCCCTAAACATCCCCTGTGGTCTGCCCATTCGCTCCTCTCTTCCCCCAACCCCTGGCCACCACTGATCTTTCACCGTCTTCCACATGTTGCCCGATTGTCCATACGCATGGTGATTCAGTGTGTCACCATACAGATTGGCGTCTTTCACTTAGCAACATGCATTCTGGCTTCCTCCATGTGCATCCGTGGCTTCATGGCTTATTTCTTTCGGGCACTCAATAACATTCTGTCGTCTAGATGTGCCTCAGTTTATTCGTTCACCCACCTACTGTTTGCAATAATTTCAGCAGTCACCTGTGAAGTTGCTGTAGACACTGGCAGGCAAGTTCATTGTGTTTTCTTCATTGCACTTATTGCCACTTGATTTTTTTTTCTTCAATATTTACTTTTTTAAAAAGCTCATTTATTTCTCCTGTAAGTGAGAAAGAAAAAAAACAGGCAGACAGAGACAGCACCCCCACAGGGTCTTGACACTGTGTCCCACTCCCAGCCTCAGCCAGCCCCAGATTGTGGGTACGCCCTGTCCGACATTCTCAGGGAGGGCTCGGACATGCACCCAGAACTCTTCCATGCAGTCTGCCTCGCAGGGTGTCACATTTCATTGCTCCTCCACCAGCCAGCTCCTCCGTGTTTATCTTCTATCTTTCCTGCTGGAATCTAAGCTCCGTGAGAGCAGAGGAGCCTTGTCCCTGTGCCTTCTCCAGAACAGTGGCCGCCACCGGGTCTGGCACGGAAATGAATGCCTGCTGACCGCTGCCCCACGGTCTGAGGCGATGTCTGCCAGGAGATGAAGTGCTGCCAGCCAGACCATGTCTCGGCACTGCCAATCTTTGCTCCTTGTCACCTCAGATGTGTGTGACCTCCAGGACAGCCTGCCTAGAGTGGGGCTGCGGGAATGTGGGGAGCTCCCGATGGCCATAGCAGGTGGGAGCCATGGGCATCATGTCCGTCTGCCAAGGACAGCTTGTGGAATCAACACGGCGCCCCCGGTGTGGGGGAAGGATGCAAACCAGGACCTGGACAAAGGAAAAAGAGCGAAGCAGGCTGTGCTCGTGGTTGGGTCGTTGTGATAACACCTACGCCTAATGCCAGTAACGCCGCGTGGGGGCCAGACACCCCTGGTCTGTGAGCTCAGACCCCACCCACGGGCGGTGCTCGCGTGTGCTGAACTCTCTCTGGACCCGCGCTTTGCCATGTGCGTTCTGAGGAGCTGGGGGACGAGCCTTCCCAGCAGCCCCCTGGAATGAACAGTGCTGTGATCCACCCCACCTGTCAGGTGATGAGTCAGAGTGCTGAAGGTCCAGAACTTTTCTGCTCTCCCTCCCCCTCCGAGTGCCCCCGGCCTCAAACCCAGGCAGTCGTCACACAGCCAGAGCTGAGAACCCGGCCAAGGAGCCGCCATATCCAGTGGCCGATCATTCCAAAGTCGCACACCTCATCTCAGACGTTTTGAACCTGAGTCAGAATCTTGCCAAGCTGGACGTTTAAAGGCCTTAAATTTAGGTAGGTCAACCAAGTGTGCGGAGTCACCTGTGAGAGGGAACGCATTCAAAAACAGGGGGTTTTTTTTTTGAGAGATTTTGCTGTAGGATGCATGCACTTGCCAGACAGACAAAGACAAAAAAGTGAGAAATCACCCCTCAGAGAGGACAGCTACACTGCAGTCCCTTCTCCATTCTCCTCTTGGGATTTTGGGCAGGCATTCACACATGCCTAGTGTGAGTTTCAAGCCTCCGTGTTTGGGACTCACACCACAGTCAGCCATGTGGGAGTCCAACACATAACTATTACTCCATTTGCTGGTCCCACAATTTTTTTACAAGATTTTTTTCCATACAGTGTATGTGCTCACTGGAGAGAGAGGGACAAAAAAAGGGAAAGCGAGAATTCACCCCAGGGAGGGTGTCCACAGTGCGGTCCTTTTTCTCCATTCTCCCCTAACAATTTTGGGCATGCATGCACATGCACCTGGCATGATTTTCAAGCCACTGGGTCCAGGACCCAAACCACATTGACCATGTGGGAGTCCAGAACCTTAACCACTATACCACCTGCTAGCCCTACAAAGTGTTTTGTTTTTGTTTTTGGTTTTGGTTTTGGTTTTTTTTTCTAAATCTACAACTTGATTTGGCTCCTGCCTAGAAGTTTGAGGGCCCAGGAATTCATGTTTAAATAGTGCCCAGGTGGGGGGCCAAATGGTGACACAGCGGTACACATGGCAAGGTTCCTATTTGTGTCCCAGGGCCTCCCTGCACTCACTAGGCATGCATGCACACATGATCCACACTGGTAGAGGCTGGGGGCAGATCGTGGCATGAAGACCCTGTTGGGGACACCTGTCTCTCTCATGGTGAAAATAAATTAACTTTAGATGATAGATATAGATAGACAGATGATAGATAGGTAGATAGATGACATAGATAGATGATAGATGGATAGATAGATAGATAGATGATAGGTAGATAGGTTTATAGATTAGATAGATAGATAGATAGATGATAGACAGATAGAAGATAGACAGATAGAAGATAGACAGAGATAGATTAGATAGATAGGTGATAGATGATATAGATAGGTGATAGATGGATAGGTCGATAGATAGATAGATAGATGATAGGTAGATAGGTTTATAGATGATAGAGATAGATAGATAGATAGATAGATAGATAGATAGATAGATAGATGATAGACAGATAGATGATAGATAGACAGATAGACAGATAGAAGATAGACAGAGATAGATTAGATAGATAGGTGATAGATAGGGCCCTGATTCTGAAAACCATTCAGTTTCTTACCTGTGTGAGAACACTGTTGGTAACACATCTGACCAAGTGTCACCTAGATTTTTTTTGTTTGTTTGTTTCTTTTGTTCTTTCTTCTGTAAGTGGGAGAGTCAGCGACAGCACTTCCCCCAGGTCTTGATGCCACGATCCACCCCCAGCCCCAGCCAGCCCTGGGTCGTGGGCACGCACATTCTCCACATGCTCAGGGAGGTCTCTGGACCCAAACCCAGAACCTTTGCTGTGAGTCAGACTCACAGAATGACACATTTTACTGCTGCATCACTGTCTGGCCCCTGGATTCTTTAGGAAACTAACTTAACAGAACATTTCGTGCTCAGATGTCTCTGTTCTTTTTCTTTTTCTTTCTATGAGTCTGTGTGTGTTTGCGTGGGTGTGTGTTCTAGGGGAACTTCACATACAAAATCTGAATGAATCATGTTCCTCAATTCATAGTAGACCATCTGTCCACACAAGATTTTTGTTTGTTTATTTTTGTGATTTTCCTCATTTGCTCTGTCCCCCAACAAGCAGCTCCCCTCTGACGTGTCTTATATCCTCACGATCCACCTCTTACCTGGGCTATGAGAGGATCTCCAGACGCAGCGTGTGTTTCAGTGTGTAGTTCCCATGAGTGCTGTCAGGGACCTGTGTGTGCCAGGTCACCCTACCTGTGTCTGGAGCAGCACCAGCCTCTTCGACATGCCCTCCTGTGTGGTCGCAGTTTTGTCCCTGGGAATCTTACAGATGACATCTGCTCTTTCTCAACACTGAAGACGGTTGTCACACCCCTCCCCAGCCGCCACCTGCCCTCTCCCCTCCACTTGCCTCATAGGAGATGGGGTCATCCTCATCTTCCCCAAGATGATCCCATCAGAGCCAACCACACCCCTAGCCCAGATGCTGAGCTGGTCTAGCCCAGGGCAGTAACCTCTGGTGTGGTTAGAAGGGCCTTGGGAGAAATGGAGATGACATCCCTGGGCCCCAGAGCAAGATCCTGCAGTCGCTGAGGCTGAGTGGGGAATGCAAACTTGGTCAGCTCTGCCTACCCCATTCCCTCCTGGATATGAGGCTGGAAGGACCAAATGCCTTACTGATGAGGGGGGTTCCCCTTGGAAGGGCTTCTCTGCCCTCACTCTGTGTTAGGTTCTTTGAGCTCAGCACCAGAACTCTTGTGCCCGGACAGTGTCATCCCCCTTGCATGTGGATGCAAATGTCCTCTGGGTGTAGGGACATGCAGACCATGTTCCTGTCTTCCCTGTTGAGAGCACCTCGCGCCCGGCCGAGGAGCTGAGGGCACACATGTGCTCATGTCATACAACCTGCCTCTCATCCTCCACACTTCCCTTAGTGGAGCACATTATAGAGACCAGTATTATTCCTTTTTATGATGGAGGTGAAACTGACATAATGTAAACCATTTAAAAATGCACAGTTCAGGGCTGTGGAGTAGCCATGGCGTGTGCCACTTCTCCATGTCATTCCAAAACACTTCTGCCATCCCAAAGGAAACCCCATTAGGCAGTTACTCCCCGTGCCCCTCCTCTGTGCCGCCGTTACCAGCCATGTGTGTTCTCTGTGTGTCACCAACCCTGGGTGTTCCCTACCTCAAGGCTGTATATGGGGCTGTTTTCTGTGTGATCATGTGTGTAGGGGTTCCTTCACTGAGCGTGATTTCAGGGTTCATCCGCATGCTAGCCTCTATCAATACTTCATGTTCTCATATAGCTAAATAATATTGCATGGTATGTGTGCACTGGAAATTGCTTTTCCTTTCATCTGCTGCTGGAATCTGGGGCTGGTTTTTGGCTACTGTGACTGATGCTGCTATACACACGTGTGCTCATAAACTTGCTTGAGTGTCTGGGCTTTTTGAGAGATTTTTAATATAGTGTGCTCTCGAGAGAGGCAGAGAGACAGAAAGCCAGAAATCACCCCCTCCCCTGCCAGGGGGAATGGCCATGCCACAATCCCTTCTTCTCCATTCTCCTCTCAGGATTTTGGGCACACATGCACACGTGCCTGGCAGGAGTCTCAAGCTGCCAGGTCCAGGACTCTAACCTTGGTCAGCCATGTGGGAGTCCAGCGCCTTAACCACCATGCCACCTGCTGGTCCCAAGTCTCTGTTTTTAATCCTGCAGAGTGTGTTTATACCTAGGAGTAGAATTGTAGGACCATATGGTAATTTCATGCTTAACTTTTTGAGGAACTGCCAAAGCATACATTTTTTTAAACAATTATTATTATTATTATTATTTTATATTATTATAGGGCACATGTGCTCACCAGAGAGAGGGGAAGAGGGAGTGAGAAAGCAGCTGCCAGGTCAGAGGCTTGAACCACAGTCACCATCACCTATGTGAGAGTCCAGCATCTTAACTACCCCGCCGCCTGCTAGCCCCTATACATTTCTTTTGAAAATAGCAACTCCACTCTGAAACTTTCCTGAGTGGGAGGGAAACTGAGTGGAAGAGCCCCGCACTAGGAGTCAGAGACGACTGCCCCTCTGTGGGCTCTTGTTTCCCATCTGAAAAGGAAGGGATTTTGTAAAACAAAATAACCACTACATTCTCTTCCTCTTAAGATTGTGCTGGGAAAATTGGGTGCCCGAGAGTAAAGGGGGGACGAATTGTCAAACAGCTGTTATTTCCTTATATGCATGACAGCATGTGCACATGAGAGCGTGAAAGAAGCCCCCGCCCTCCAGTCAGGGCTGACCTCTCCACAATCCTTTTCCCTTAGTTCTCCATCCTGTCAGGACCCCGGGCGTGTGCACACGCACCCAGCATGTTGCTGTCATGGGTGGGATTCGAAGCGTGGTGGGATCCCGTCTCCTCTACACAGCACTTAACCACTGCACCATGGGACCAGACCTAATGTGATGATCTTGATGTTCTTTTTCCACTGCGTGGTTACATTGTGGGTTAGAAATCTCCTAAACAATAAGGCTTTTATTTCCTGCCAATGCGTTTCTGTTTAATGAATAGCTTCTGGCTTCTTAGTTCCATCAAGAGTCCCAAATAAAATACCTTTCCTTTTCTCATCACTTCCTACGGCTTGGCAGCTCCTGAATAAAGATGGCAGTCATGGAGCCAAGAGAGGAGCCATCCGCTGCCCCCAGTGCTGAGCCTCCTCCTGGCGCAGGTTTCCTCGCACTAAGGTTCCAGCTGACGCTCCTAGCCTGGTCTTTGGGGTGAATACGCCGAGGAGAAGCACTAGCAGGCTCTTTCCAGGAGAGTGTGAGGACCACCTTAGAGAGTTCGGAGAAGAACCAAAGCCCTCTGGGATGCCGTCAGCCAGGGTCCCTCCTTGGGACATTTTCTACTCTCTTAACTCTCTTCCAGCTGGTTGGTTTCCTGGCCATATTGCTGGCATCTGTGTAGGGAGGGAGGTTTTCCTCCACTAAATCGGTCGCCTTCACACATGCCACCCAGGTACACAGAGCGTGCTCCCCTACGCCTCCTGGTGGTTTTCTGGGGAAACACGAGGTTAATAAAAAAGCTTGTTTTAAGAGGATTTGTATTTTCATTCATTCAGTCATTAATTTGTTCATGATTTCATCCAATCACATATCCACCCATCACATATTTTTGAGGGTCTTTGTGTTTTAGTTACTTTGATAAACTCCAGGAACGAAACAATAAACGAGACAGGGTACTTTCTCTTATGGAGCTCTCGTTTTTAGAGCGGAGACAGACAAGTGACTTGGGAATGAATATTAAGTGCAAAGTGCTTTTTAATTTATTTTTAGTTTTTTTCCATGGGGCACATGCACAGAGAGAGATAGTGAGAGAGAAAGAAAGCAAGACACCACCCCCACCCCCCCACCCCCCGGGGCTAGGGCCATGCCATAATCCCTTCTCCTTCATTCTCTTTCTGAGATTTTGGGCACTCACACATATGTGCCTGGTGTGATTTTCAAGCCCCCAGGTCCAGGACTCAAACCATGGTCAGCCAATGTGGGAGTCCAGTGCCTTAACCACCACACCACCTGCTGACCTGTGCTTTGAAGGAAGTAAAGGGTATACAGAAACACAGACAAGGGACATAGACTTGGCAGACACTCACTAGAGAGGGCAGATGCAAAGGCTGTCCTGGCCAGGTGAGTCTGTGCAAGGCAGTACAACGCCCCAGAGCTGTGGTAGATGAGCGATATTGGCTGGGGCCAGAGTGCAAGGGGAGTGTGACAAGAGGTGAGACTACAGAGCAGGCACGTTATGCGGGGTCACTGCACCACATCAGGGATGGTGGCATTAACCCTTGGCACTGAGCTACTGGGAGTTGGAAGAAGGAGTGGCATGTGTACCTTTGAACTCCAGAAATAACGACTGTGTTATGGGTAGAGAATGAATCAGAGGTGCAAGAGTAAAAGCAGAGAGGCCACTCAGGAAGCTGCACCTCTGGCAGGAGATGATGGTGCTCGGAACCAAGGCGGGGATATTGGGAAGGGAGACAAGTGATGGAGTCCAGAAATACAAGGTTGGGCTGGTGCTGGGCCCAGCTTCCAGGAGGGAAACCGCTGACATGTAAGCCAGAACCTTTCGCTTGTGCACATCCCGGTGGCCTGTCCTATTGCAGTGGCTGGTGCCTTGCCTTTGGCTCTAGGTCTCCAAAGGATGGCCTTGACTCCCAGGAGACCTTGCCCTGCCTTTGGGCAGGTGCCGGAGCTCTGTCCCTGCCCCCGGGATGGACGGGAGATGTGGGTGTGTGCAGTTGAGAGTGAGCTCTGGTTGCTGCCAAGGAAACGGGAGCTGGGGCACTGTGTGCCATTGGGTAGGAGCGCTCGGCCCCAGAAAGCTGGGAGAATTCTGGCTCAGCACCTCCTGCTGCTCCTTCGCTCAGCCTCTGGCAGAGCAGCGAACTGGACTGATCTGCAGGGCAGCATGTGTCCGAGCCTCAGACAACCTGAGGGTCTCAGTCGTAGGCCCTTCTGGTTCTTCCCTCTCTGGACAAAGGGAAGGAGGGCTTGTCTCTGAAGGATCCAGTATAGTCCCATTGGACAGACTTTGTTAACCCCACCCCTGCGGGTCCAGGAATGAGCACACTGAGCTGTTATAACGTGGCTCATTCTGCCAACCGCCCGAAGCCCATTTCTTCTGGGTCATTGTCTCACCACTGCTGTTATCTTTAAAGGAACAACAGCAGGGACCTCTGCACTGTTGCTGTACAAAATACTTGTAGAAATTATTCATTAAAAAACAAAAAAGAAAAACAGGCCAGCAGGTGATGTGGTGGTTAAGGTGCTGGACTCCCACATGGCTAACCGCAGTTTGAGTCCTGGACCTGGGGACTTGAAAACCATGCTGAGTGTGTGTGCTTGCATGCCCCAAATTCCAGGAGTAGACTGGAGGAGAAGGGATTGGGGCGTGGCCATCCTCACTGAGGGGTGATTTCTTACTTTTCCCCTCACTGTCTCTCAGTATCTCTCTCTCTCTCTCTCACCAGCAAGTGACATGCCCTATGGGAAAAAAATTTTTTAGAGAGAGGTTTTAGCTACAGAGTGTGAGCGCTCACCGGAGAGACAGAGAGAAATCAGAGAAAGTGAGAAATCACCCACTGGGGGGGTGGTCACACTGCAATCCCTTCTCCTCCAGTCTCCTCTCTGGATTTTTGGGGACACATGCACACGCACCCAGCATGAATTTTAAGCCGTTGGGTCAGGGACTCGAACCGCAGTCAACTATGTAGGAACCCAGTGACATAACCATTACGCCATCCGCTGGTCCTGCCCTATGGCAAAAATCTGACAAAAAGCAAAACGACAAACTCCTTGGGCAACCAAGTATCTAACCCATGTCCCTCATGGTGCCAGTGCCACCTGGCCCCCCTCGCCGGGGTCAGCAGACATCATTGTGATGTTGTCTCCGTGCCCCTCCCTTAAGCGCACTCAGCCCGTGTGGGTGAGAGAGGCTGCGAGGTCAGCGCATTTCTCACGAGCCCAGAGGGTGCTGGGCAGACCCGGCCGCCCTGGCTCTCTGACCGTTCCCTGCAGAGCTACCCTTCCTTCGCTAACAGTCGTTCTCAGTCGGGGCTGGGCTTGAACCAGGGAACACTTGGCAATGTCTAGAGACTTTTTAAAAAAATTTTACCAGAGGTTTCATGCATTTGTCAGAGATAAACAGAGAGACAGGGTGAAAGCATCCTCTAAGGGGCATGGTCACGCTACAATTCCTCCCAACCCCTTCTCCAGCTCGCCATCTTGTCAGGACCCTCTGGTACACACACACACACACACACACACGCCTGGGTACGTTTCCTAAAACACAGGTCTGGGCCTTCAGCTACACGGTCAGCCCTGCGGGATCCGGCTGCCTCACGCCCATCTGGAAACACTTTAAATGGTAGCCTGGTAGGCTCTACTGGCATCTAATGGGTAGAGGTCGAAGATGCCCCGACAGTCCTTGACACCAGAAAGTACCCGGTCTCGACAGCTAGTAGCGCTGAGATTGGGAGACCGCGTTCTCAGACATCCCCTTGGTTTAAGATCGGTGACCCTCGAGTCCTTCGAGCTCCAGCAGAATTACCAGAGGAGCCACAAGATCGAGAATAAATCACGTGCTGTTGTGTTTCTCTCCGCAGCTGAGCTCTGTTCCGGAGGCCCAGTCTGAGCGGCTCAAGGCGGCGAGACCCGGCAGGCCGGGGAGCAGGGAGCGGGGCCGGGCGCTGAGGATGGCCAGGCAGCAGCCGCCGCCCTGGGTGCACGCAGCCTTCCTCCTCTGCCTCCTCAGTCTTGGCGGGGCCATCGAGATTCCTATGGACCGTGAGTCCTGCTTGTCTTCTCTTTCTCTCCTGCTTTTGGGGGAGGCGTTGGAGGCTTGGGAGGGCAGGGAGGGCGAGGACTATTGGAAGGTGGGGAGGGGTGGAAGCATATGCGGGGATTCAGAGCTGGCTGTCTCCCCAGACGTGGACCGGTGCGCGGAGATCTGTGGTGGTATGCTGCAGGGCTGATCTCCCGTGGAGGAGCCTGCTGGGGGACCAACATGGCAGAGTCTGGAACTCTGAGAGCCCCTTCGTGTTCCTCTCTCCGCTCACCCCCGTGGCCCTCTGTGGTCTTGACTTGTCCATGCAGCTCAGGGCCCAGCGCAGGGACAACTCCTCTTAGCCTTCCTATTGTCTGATAAGTCCAAAGTTGGACCCCTCAGGCCCTTGTGGCTAGAGTAAGCAGGAGGACGATGCCCTGGAAAGGGATGGGAAGGGAACGGCCTTCACAAAGGCTGGTTCACTGAGATGCTAAATTAGATCTTCGTTAGGGCCCAGGTTTCCCGAGTGATTTCAGCTTTCCTCCGTAAAGTGGAGAAGTAAGAGCCCTGCCATTCTAGTTTTCATGGTGTGGGGGATTATCTGATCAGAACCATAAAACAAGGAGCAGTGGCCACCTAACAGCCACAGACTTGCTGCCACACCTGTGGCTTCATCCTTAAGTGCCGTGTGGTTGGCAGACATGCTTCTGCGCCCGGCCTTAAGCGTGCGTTGTCTTTGCCACAGTAACAACACTTGGCTAGGGTGTCTTGGCAGACCACCTCTGTCTCCTGTCCCTGCTTCAAGGAGTGGATAGAGGGGACCCATGTGATGCCATCATTGACTTGGGTTCTCTCCAGATGTCTGGGAGGAGGTGGACAGTAACACAGCCTCCAGGAAGCCCCCCCCCCCGAGCTTTCCAGAGCCTTCCACCCCACTTCACCAAGAATAGGTGCCCCAGAGAAGCAGGCATTTCTGGATGATGAAAGGCTAGGGGAGTTGTAATGTGGGCCCAGAGTAAGATGGACCAGGTCCTGCTGCCCTCCCAAGAGCCCCACATGTGCGTGCTTGCATGTGTATGTGTGTGTGTGCTTGCATGTGTATGTGTGCATGTATGTGCATGCCCTGTGTGTGTATGTGTGCGTGTGCGTGTGCGTGTGCACATAGGGAGGAGAGGTCGGTTGTGAAAGGAGCTGTTCCCATGGTGACCGTCTGCACAGCTGGCTCGAGGAGGGTTTCCTCATTAACAGCCCCAGGCAGCCTAATCAGGAGCCTGGGAAGGCCGCATCCCTGGAGAGCGGGGCTGCAGGGTTATCGAGGAAGTGTTGAAGGCTCATTTCTCTTCTGCCTCTTCTCCTCACTCGCTCACCTGCCACGGTGTTCCCCAGGACCAGTAAGTGAGGAGTTCCTGCAAGATGATCCTATAACGGAGGCGTTGGCATCTGTGTTGAGTCTAGATTTCTAGGGGCCAGAGCATGGTGTAGTGGTTAAGGTGCTGGACTCCAAACATGGCCGACCACTGTTCAAGTCCTGGACCTGGTGACTTGAAAAATCACACCAAGCGCGTGTGTGTGTGTGTGTGTGTGTGTGTGTGTGTCCCAAATCCAGGAAGAGAATGGAGAAAGGATTGCAGCGTGGCCATCCCCTCTGGAAGGTGACTTCTTACTTTCCTCCTCACTGTTTCTATCTTTGGCGAGCACATATGCCCTATAGCAATAACCTTAAAAGAAAAAAATACTTAGATTTCTAAAGCTCTACTGGAGCTGAGACAGGGCAGGAAACCCATGCAGTTACTCTCCCAAGTACCATCTGCAGGAAGAGTGACTGGCGCTCAGCTTCCCTGCCCCCACCTCCCCATGCCTGCACCCTGAGGAGGGCCGGGAGGACCCCCAGGCCGTGCTGTTTTCCCAGTACTCAGGCCCTTGCTTGCTCGGGGTCACATGGCATCTGGGGATGGAGCCAGAAGAGAACCCAGGTCTCTTGACTGCCCCCCTTTGGCACCTAGCGTGCCCCATCCCTCCTTGGGAACCCCGCCTCCTTGTAGTCCTGCCTGGGCCTCTCGGTTCCCAAGTTCTGTCAGGCAGAGCGCTCAGTGCTGTCCACGACTCCCCGCACCCGAGCCTTGCTCAGGAGGTCAATGTTCTCCTTAGTACAGGTTAGAAGGGAGAGGGGGGGCGGGGGAGCCGCTGCCACCAGCTCGCCAGCGGGTAAGAGCCAAAGCTAGGACATGCCCCAGACCTCTCCAAGGGAGAGGTGAGTCCTTGTGCAACACCCTTCCCAGGAGCGCAGGCTGGGCCCGGGCAGGAGGCTCATGCTGCCCCAGCACATCCCATGCCTCGCACCTCCCTGGCTGCTGCAGGCAGCCATAGCAGCGTGTCCAGAACAAGCCCACGGAAGTCGAGTGCCAGGCTGTGGGGAAGGGCCGGCTGCCCTGGGAGAGGTGCTCCTCAGCCAGGTTTCTCTCTCCACTAAGCCCAGGGCAACAGATGTGTCCAGAGTTAGCCGAGTACATCTTTCATCTGCCCCAGCAGGGAAAGACCAGGCGTTCTCGGCTCTCCCTGCTTATTGGCTGGGGCAGGTGGAGCGGCTTGGGCCAGAGGCCAGCCCGCCAGACGTGCCCTTATACTCGCTTGCGTCTTCAGGGGACATTGTCAGTGTATCGAGGACAGGGGCGTTGCCGCTGCTCCAGGGAGTCTGTGCAGTGCTCCTGGGCCAGAGCCCTGGGCTGCCACACAATCCCTCATTGACACCTCGGCCCCCGGCTCCCACCGCTTTGCCAGCCGAGTCACACGCACCCCTTCCCACCCGCCACTTCCTTCCCTCCTAGCCCCGAGAAGAACAGCATGACCTTTGAAAAAAGCAAAGGGTCGCCTCATCAACCAGAGTGGGCTTGCCAAACGGCGAGGCTGCTGGCACCTTGTCCCTCTGTCCCTTCCCCACATCAAGGGGACTCAGCATTTTTCTCCTAGGATCTCACAGAGAAGGCAGCAGAGTAGGGGAGACACTTCCACCCCATCTTCACCCCAAATAGCACCGCAGAATGGCCACTCCACCTCTGAGGGCTGGGCTCCAGAAGCCATGGCTGTCAGAGCTGGGGGAAGAAGGGCATAGGAGCAGAGAACTTGCCGACAGGGCAGGCACACGCCCCGGCCCCGCGGAGCCTGGTTGGAAAGCTCTTCCTCCCCCGTGGAAGCAAAAGAGCAAATTTATTTTCTACTGACGTCATCATGTAGCAAGTTCCACAGAAGGAGGAGGAACAGGTGGTGTGACGCTGACTGAGAGCTTGGCTGTCCTTGTGCCTAGACAGGCCGTCCCCACTGTCTTCTCCCTGTGGCAGCTGTCCCCGGGATTCTGTCCCTGTAATAAATTCCTCAGTAGCATAGTGGTAGCTACAGATGTCACTACCCCCTTAGACAAGTAGATGCTGGCAAGGCCCCTGGCCAGGCGGTCTACATGGGCTGGAGACAGTGCCCAGCTCCAGCTGTCCTGAGTCTTTGTCCCCCAAGGAGTCCCTTTTTGTCCACGATGTCAAGGAGAGCGGACTCTGAAGCCCACCTGGCTAACCGCCCTCTCTGGCTGTGGATGGCTGGATTTGTAGAGGAGCTCTGGACCAGGCATCGGGAGGGCTGATACTCATTCTTGTTCCGCTTCGAACTTCCTGTGTGATCTCACCCAGGGGACTCCCCGCCCTTGGGTTGGAGATCCCCTGGCTTTGACTGTATGAAAGAGGCTTTGAGGGGCCAGCAGGTGGCGTGGTGGTTAAGGTGGCTGGACTCCCGCATGGCTGACCGCAGTTCAGCTCACCTGGCAGCTTGCTTTCTCACTGTCCTTCTCTCTCTCTGGTTAACTTCAAAAAAATAAAATAAAATCATGACATTGAATAAAACGTTTTTTACAAAGAGGCTTTGAATGTATAAAAGCGACTAAAAGCCCATGTGGGCAAGGCAGATCCTTCCCCTCCAGGGAGAGGCCAGGGCCCTCAACTCTGCAAGGACCCAAGATGTCAGCTGTGTCTTAGAGTGAAGAGCCAGGGGCCTGGTCAGAAATGTCAGCCCTGCTTCTGTGAGTGGCCCTCAGCCCACTTTCCCTTCCTATGCCAACCCCGGCTTTCAGTCTTTCCAGAATGATGGCCCCTGGGAGGGAAACCAGACACAGATAAAGTGGGGCGGGAGCATGAGTCTAGAAACTAGTAGTTTTTTTTTGCTTACCCCCACCTGAACTTTTCATTCCTTTTGTTTCCCACCCAGGCAGCCCAGGGGCAAAGGGTGACACCAAGTGTCACTGCTCCAGCAGCCACACAGCTGTGGCCCACGTAAAAGAATAACTTCGACCCTTTCACGAGCCTTACTCACTTTAATTTACTGACACTCACCACACCTCATCCTTCCTCTGCGTTCCCTCCTCCCACTCCTTCCCTTCCTGGGCCTTTTGGTCTAGCTTAAACCCTGGCTTCTCCCAGCCACCCTCTCTGAGCCCCAGACCCCTCTTCCAAGGCTCACTCTCGTCCTGGCAGGAGGCTGCAAGGTCTTGGCTGTGCCCTGATGCAGCAGCTCCCGCCCCCCGCAGGAAGACTCACTGATAAAGGCTGCCTACCTCGCCTGCAAGGTCTCTGGCCTCTGCGCCAGCGTGGAACGGGAGTGCCATGGGACTCTCAGATAGAATCAGGAGGCAAAGACATTTTAAGAAGTTTCAGCAACACTTGTTCTCCTTTCTGCAGACAAAGTTTCCAAAATATGTATTTATTTGATTTGTTATGATTATTTTTTAATTCGATGAGAGAAGGAGAGAGAGAGAAAGTGAGAGAGCAAACTGCCAGGTCTGAGACTCAAACCATGGTTGGCCATGTGGGAGTCCAGCACCTTAACTACCTTGCCACAGCCCCTCTGCAGACAAATTTTAACCAAGACCTTCACCCCACAAAGGACACCTCATCTAAAGCCTTGCTACCCAAAGCCTGGCCCACAGACCAGCAGCAGTGCCTCACCTGGGCACTGGTCAGGAAGGCTGAGTCCCAGGTCCCACCCCGAATGAGTCAGAGCCTGCATTGGAGCCAGCCCCATGTGACGCTTGTTAGCGTATGAGCCCCTGGCCCTCAAACATGTGAACACTCTTGTACACAGGCACACCTGTACACAAGCATAGGCACATTTTGGGTCAGGGCTGAGGGCACCTGCCTCGTCACCCCCTTGAGAAACGCACAGAAAGGAGCAGTAGGCTCGCTCACCCTTGGAGTCTCATGCAGAGGCGGGAATTCCACAGGGCAATATACTTCTGCCCTGAGTCGGGCTATGAGAGCCCATCCCTGCCCGGATTTTCCGGAAGATGGGGAGGAGGAGGTGGCGAGGAGAAGTATAGTGGGAGAAGTGAGGCCTTGGGCTTGCTGCACCCACCGTGGAGCTGTGTCCTACACTGATGCTTCAGCCCTGCCCTTCCCTGTACCTCGGTTTGCCCTCATCCCCCCTTGTTCCATGGGCCTAGGAACCACTTCCCCAATGGCATCAGATTTCAGGCAGCATCTTCAGAGCCCCTTCCAAGTGGTGGTATCACTTTGGGACATGTGCCTGGCCTCACCTTCCATCAAACAAGCTGGTCTTTCTGCTCAGCTGTATGGTTTTAGTCTTTGGGGGAAGGCGTCCTCTTCTCCACAAAGCACTCACTGGTCTGTTCTCCAGCCTTGCTCAGCTCTTCCACGGAGCTCTGCAGCTGGGAGAAGAGAGGCCTGGGCACAGTCCCATCCCAAGGCCACCTCCTCCCTCTCCCTGCATGCTGGAGCCTGAAGACACCCGGGCGGTTAGTTGCTGCGATAACCAATGTTCTTCTTTTCTCCTCCTTACAATGCTAACCCATCGGAACTAACAGCAAGCATTCAGAATGAGCGTAAGTCCCTGCGCCTCCCTGCACTGTGCCTCTGGGAGCTGGGAGGGACGCAGGAGGGCCCGGGAGGAGGCCAGGTGAGGAGCTACCTGGGGATTTCTGGCTGTTCCACTGTGCCTGCTAAGACCTCTGCCAGGGCTTCTCTACACCAGAGCCCCGTGGTGAGGTCCCTCCCTGCAGGGGACGGGATGAGGCTTACTCGGTGCCTCCCATCGCTGAGAGGCTGGTGAGTAGGAGGAGCAGGTGTAAGAAGAGGCTCCCTGGGTGGAAACTGAGGCGCACCAGTGCCCTGCTGTTTCCCGTCCTCCAGTGGCTGGCCCAGGACTGGCATAGGGTGGGAGTTTGGGGCCTAGAGTTAGAGTCTGGCTCCTGGTGTGCTGACAGGTCTCTGGGAAGTTCTCTGGACACCGAAGCCTCGTTCAGTTCTAGCCGCACCGAAGTCAGGGCTAAGCCCACCATGGCCCCTAGGTTTTGGAGATCTGGCTGCTTTTGTGGCTCCATTCATCCAGCAAACATTTGTCAGGAGCTATTACGCACTGCAGTGTGCTGAGCACTGCCACATCAGAATGGGTGGATACTGTGAGATCTTGACACCCACCTACCCCCTTTCCTGGGGCTCCACTTAAGGGGCCAGGTGTCTAGAATGGGCACTGGTCACCGCCACTTGCCTATGTATGTCGCTCCTGAAGCTCTTACTTGCAGCCGTTCCCCAAGCCCGGGCTGGCAGGTCCCTGCACTCTGACCGGCCCCCACGTGTCCTGTTGCAGTGACCCAGCCCCCGACCATCACCAAGCAGTCCGTGAAGGACCACATCGTGGATCCCCGCGACAACATCCTGATTGAGTGTGAAGCTAAGGGGAACCCCGCGCCCAGGTGAGTGGCTGGGCAGGGAAGCCTAGACATGGAGGGAGAGGGGCCTGGGGAGAGGGCATTTAAACCACTGTTGGCCTCTGGGCCTCATGATACTGAAGGCAAATGAGCTGGAAAATTAGGTTCAGCCATTCAGAAACAGCCATTAGGCACGTACGTGCTAGGTGGAAGGTACAGTTTAGGTAACTGGGAACACAGCTGATGAGGAAACCGGGCAATGGAGCACGTAAGTGGTGTAAGTCCACACCAGAGTCAGGACCAGATGGGAAGACTCTGACCCTCAGTGTAAGGTTCTTCCCAGCATCCACCCTTGTGTGGCTTACAGGAGGCTCCTCTTAGCCGACCCGAGTCCTTCATTCTGAGCTTGTCTCTACTGTGTGTGTGCCCCTCCAGTCAAATGAGGTGTCAGGACAGAGGAGCCCACGCTGTCCAGGCCCTGGTGGACGCTGTTCCTCGCCTTGTCCTCTTCAACCACCTCCCTGCCCTTTGGGGAAGAACCGACGTCCTTGTGAAGAGGGGGTGAGATGGAGGTGCAGAGATTTGAAATACCTCTTTCCAGGTCACCAGCTTTAAAGGGGCAGAACCTGGACAAAAATTCAGCCTGTGAGCCCCAAGACCAGGTTTATTCCTTCCAACCTATAAGCTTTGGCGACATGGCAGGTGTTGCGTTATCCACCCCCATCAGAGCAGCATCCACAGACGGGGCCTTTTGGGAACCTCATGCAGGATTCAGCCCCAGACGTGACGGCCCTATCCAGCCTGTGTCTGTTGGCAGGAGAAACCAACAGGGCGGAGGCTGTCAGGTGCATGGCAGCCTAATTCTGCCCCGAGTCCCCGGGTTTGCATCAAGGAGTTGAACTCAGATCTGTGAACCCAGCAACCAGCAGGGACTCCCTTGTCTCAAGTGGGAGTCATCCTGAAGGTCATTTGGGGTGCTGGTGACCTCACTTCTGAGAGTTGGCCTTTTCCGCATGGGTCCTTTGCAGGGACAGTGACTGTGAAACAGAGCAGCTGCTCCCACTGCTTGTTGGTTTTCTTTTGTTTTGCTATAGGGCTCATGCACTCACTGGAGAGAGACTGAGAGAGAGAGAGAATGTGAGAAATCAGCCCCCAGGAGGGATGGCCATACCACAGTCCCTTTTCCATTCTCCTCTTGGGACTTGGGGAACACATACACATGCACCCAGTGTGATTTTCAAGCCACCTGGTCTGGGACTTGAACTGCACAGTCAGCCATGTGAGATCCAGCTGCCTTAACCTTCATGCTACCTGGTACCCCCCCTACACACACACACGCACACACTGTTCCTGCTTTTACTAGTTGTGTCCTGGACAGCCAAGGATGGCAGCAGCGGTAGTAGCCACACAGGGGGTCGAGGGGCGGTCCAGAGCTCTTCCCCAGGCTCTTTCCTACAGGCCACTTTCCCCCAGAAGCTGGCCCTCAGGCTATGGCGCTGGCTGCTGCTTTATGACCTGCACGCTCTGGGCTGCGCACAGATACCCTGAGCTGTTCACTCTGGCTCTGGCATGGATGATACAATAAGGGATGGAGACCCAGAAGTGGCATAGTAATTAAGGTGCTGGATTCCCACATGGCTGACCATGGTTAGTGTCCCAGACCCGGTGGTTTGAAAATCATACTAGGCATATGTGCGTGCATGCCCAAAATTCCAAGAGGAAAAGGGCAGAGACAGGATTATGGTGTGGCTACACCCCCCTGATCTCTCACTTTCCCTCTCTCTGAATCTGTTTCTCTCCTTTCTGGCAAGCACACATGTCTTATGGCAAAAACCTAAAATGAAAAATAAAAAAGAAGTCCCTGATGCACCAGGGCTGGGTGAAATGTGGGCTTGCATTCCTGGCAGGCGGTTGGAATGCCCTGGGGTGGAAGGAGCCGCTGACTGTGGATTCTACAGATCAGAGTCACAGGCCAGCGTGGGCGCACGTGCTGGCGGACACTACTGCTGGCAGGCCGAGGCAGGAGGACCGTGACATAGCAGGACCCAGTATTTAAAAGACATGGAAACCACGGCCCGCTTCTCCATGATGGACTAAAGCGACAGTCCCCAACCTTCTTGGCACCAGGGACTAATTTCCTGGAAGACTGGGATAGAGGAGGGCGGGATGGTTTATGAGCGACGCCCTGCACTCAGTTCACAGTGGGGTTTGCTCTCCTATGAGGCTCTAACGCAGCCGCTGGTCTGATAGGAGGCAGAGCTCGTGCTGTAATGTGAGCGGTGGGGAGTGACTGTAAACAGAGGAAGCTTCACTTGCTCACCTACTACTCACCTCCTGCCATGCAGCCCAGTTCCTAAAAGGCCAGGGGCCAGTACCAGCCCACAGCCTAGGAGGTGGGAACCCTGTACTAAAGGACATACTCCTCGGTGGCTATTCGAGTGCTACCTCCAAGAGCCACAGTTCCCAGAGTTGGCTGGACAAAAAGGCCAATGCCGGCCTCCTGCCTGGAGACCCACCTGGGTGGGACTTGGGGCTTGGCATTTTTCAAGCTTTTGGGTGGTTCTGCTGCTCAGCAGGGCTGGGGTCCCTGGTGCAGAGGCATGCCAATTGGACTGGCAGGTTAGCACCTGATCAGGCCCAGGACCTGAGATTCCCAGAGCCCAGAACTGCCTCCTCACTCCTGTTTGCCCCATCCCCCCATCCACAGCTTCCACTGGACTCGCAACAGCAGGTTCTTCAACATCGCCAAGGACCCCCGGGTGTCCATGAGGAGGAGGTCTGGGACCCTGGTGATTGACTTCCGCAGCGGCGGACGGCCAGAGGAGTACGAGGGGGAGTACCAGTGTTTCGCGCGCAACAAGTTCGGCACGGCCCTGTCCAACAGGATCCGCCTACAGGTGTCCAGTGAGTAGCAAGGGGCAGGGCCAAAATGCCCTGGCCCTGGGAAGGTGGGGCCGAGGGCAGAAGGTCACTCCAGAAGGGCCAGCCTGTCCTTTGCTTGCAGCTGCTTTGGGGCCCTCCATCTTCTCCCCACCTCAGAGAGAGCCGCTGGTAAAGAAGCTTCCAACCAGGGTCTGCAGCAACCCCACCCCCCTTGGCCACTCTGGGCATGGGAGAAGGGAAGGAGTGGCCTCTGAGCTGGCATTCACAGCAGCACAAGGCCTCTTCTGCCTCCCAGCGCTGCCCTTGGCTTGGGCTTATGGCCCCTCCCTTGCCTCCCGCATTCTCCAGTTTCCTCTTCTATTTCCCCTCCTCACCCTTGGCCCCAGCCATTACCCACACCTCATCCTCCTCTGTCCCTTTCTCCCCAGAATCTCCCCTATGGCCCAAGGAAAACCTAGACCCTGTTGTGGTTCAAGAAGGTGCCCCATTGACGCTCCAGTGCAACCCCCCACCAGGACTTCCGTCCCCAGTCATCTTCTGGATGAGCAGCTGTAAGTCATTTCTATTTCATCTTGGTGAGTGCGGTGGGCATGCTAAGGGGAGAGGGACTTGGCCAAAGCTCGAACACCTTGACTTGGGAGAAGCAGAGGCAGGGCAGCCACATGGCTGAGGACAGACTGCAGAGAGAGGCTGCTTAGCTCATTTCCTCGTCCAGCCCTTAGAATCCGTGTGGTCCTGAACAAGTTACTTAACATCTCTGGACTCCAGTTTCCTCTTGGGGAAAAACTGGGGCTAATAATATACTTACCTACAGGATTATTGAGAGGATAAATGAGTCCACGCATCCAAATTGTTTATAATAGGACCAGACAGAGTCAGTGCTTGGTGATGTTTGTGATGACAAAGATGAAGAAGTGTGAGAGAGGAACAAGGAGGCCCTCTGGCCTTGTTACCAAGTTTCCACTTCTGGGCTTTAGTCTGGATTTACTGTGATTCGCTTTTCTGCAGGACAGAAGGGTGAATGGGGGAGTGAAACCTTTGGTAGGGTGGTGGGGAGGTAGGGTGTTTGGAGCAGGGATCAGACATTATCATCCAGAGATCATCTTGGCTTGGCTTTGGACTGAGGCTCACTTACCCTCTCTAGACTTTAGTTGTGTCCTACATTTTCAATTAGAATGGGATGGGCATTATGAAGGCAGGTGATGGACAGCAATTAATATCTGTATCTTCCTGGACTCTATTCCTCCTTCCCTTCCTGCTACCTGTCCACCTCCTCTCCCCCTTCTTCCGTCCCCCCCTTACTTACCCATCTGTCGAGCTGTGTATCCACCTGTCTGCCTATCTGCCTATCATCCGTCACTATCCCCCCTGAATCTTTGTCCACCTGCTACAGGAGAGGCTGCCTTGTCTGTGAGGCCACACTGTGAGTTGCTTTGCAGAGTAAGGGTGGTCTGTGCTTGATCATTGTCCTCTCCCCTCATCACAGTGCACACTTGTGGTTCAGGCTGCATGGCCACACAGCTCAGCCGCTCTCCCTCATCATGGCCAAGTTACTCCCACGACCCTCCCCTTCTTTCCACCCTCACTGACATCCCCCCAGCCCAGGCCACGACGAATTTTCCCCTGGGGAACGGTTATCTGTAATCGGCCTCCATGGTCTTGCTAAAAATGAGAACCTGTTAGTTCATCCACATGCAAAGCCCTTCATGGACTCTTCCACTGCCTCATGAAAGTCCAGGCTTCCTTCCTTGGCACACTGTCCCCTTCCTCACCTGGTCCCTCTGTTTGTTGACCCTCCTCCCACCTCATCCCCTGAGTGAGCTCTCCACTCTTAGCCTTCAGCACACACTCTTCCTGCTACTCAGAAACCTCTGTTCTGCCTGGTATGAGGCATGCAGCCTTCAAGGCTCATCGTAAGACCTCCTGGAATGTATTGGAGCCTGTTCTGAAGTTCCCTTCCAACCTGGTGCAATCCACTCACCACACTATTGCAATTATTCACTCATGTATCACCTCTTCTACTAGACTGGAGGCTCCTTGAAGGAAGGCAGGAACTATCTTTTTTGTTCATCTCTCTTTCC
>NW_006160147.1:3337389-3356970 GCF_000334495.1 Tupaia belangeri chinensis
TTTCCCTAGTCTCTACCACCATGCATGGCACATAGTAGGTCTGTGATAAATTTTTTTAGAAACAAACTGAAGAACTATGGGGCCTATTGCGGGGAAATTGGCATCATTAACCATTTCTTAACATTTAAGAAATGGTGACTTAAGGGCCAGCCCATGGGCTGATGATGGGAGGAGCCGGATTCCACATTGCCTATTGTGCAGTTCAAATCTCAGATCCCGGAGCATGAGAAACATGCCAAGAGCATGTGCATGCATGCCCAAAGTCTCAACAGGGTGGATAAAGGGGGAAGGGGTTGCAGCATGACCATGCCTCACTGGGTGTTATTAGGGGTGCTTTCCCTTCCCTCTTTCTCTCTCTAGCAAGTATATGCACCCTCTGGAAAATTAAATAAATAAATAAATAAATAAAAGCGATAGTGACTTCAAATACTGTTTGTAGAGGCCAGCAAGTGGCACGGTAGTTAAGGCACTAGACTCCTGCATGGCCTACGTGGTTCAGGTACTGGACCTGGCAGCTTGAAAATCGTGCCAGGTACATGTATGTGCATGTCTTAAATCCCAGGAGAATGAAGGAGGAATTGTGGTGTGGCCACCCCTTCTGGGGGGGGAGGTGTGTGACTTCTCACTTTCTATCTTTCTGTCTCTCTCTCCCAGCAAGCACACACACCCTATGGCAAAAACCTGTTAAAAAAACATTTTTTGTAGTGGATAGAGGGAGGTAACTATGAGTAATCAGCCATATAAATATATTTTTATAAACTTAACAGCCTGAAAATCTGGCTTTTAGCATTTATATCAGATGTAGCAATACTTGAAAAAAAAATAGAGAATATAGTTGGCCTTATCATCCACTCCTATGACATCATTAATTCTAAATTTCCATATTTCAACATTTCTAAAATCGGAAGGCCTCATAAAATTGGTGATGTGCTTTGCTGATTAGTATACATCTTAATTATAATTGGCAGTGCTTTTTACTAAGGGGTAAGAAATAACAATGAAACAAAGGTGTATCTAATGATTGTTGATGGCTAAGTTATTTTTAGGTTTTTATTTTTGAGGTTTTTTCCCCCCACTATAGGACAATTGCATTCTCCAGAGAGAGAAAGAGAGAAAGTGAGAAATCACCCTCCAGAGGGATGGCCATGCCTCAGTCCTTTCTCCTCCATTCTCCTCTCGGGACTCTGGGCACACACACACACATACCTGGTATAATTTTGAAGCCACCAGGTTCAGGGTCTGAACCACACAGTCGGCCATGTAGGATCCAGCCATCTTAACCTCCATGCCGCCTGCTGGCCCAAAGGTTAAGTTTTGATGAGGCGCTACAAGACCACATTCAGTTTTATTTCATTTTAAAAAAAGTGGTAAGTGCCTACTGTGTGTCAGGGCCTAAGCTAGGTGCTTGGGTGGTCACTGTGCTGGCGTGAGATTTTATATCCCAATTTGGGGAGCATCCAAAGGCTGTGTCCCCTCCCTCTGGATTTGGGGGCAGTGGTGGCATGAGTGGGAGTTTGGGAAATGTGGCTGGAGCACATGGGCATGGGGGATAGGCAGGTCTAAATTTAAAATCCTGCTCTCCCTTCGCCGCCTTTGCGACCAAAGGACACATTCAGTTTTTTTGATTTCTCCTCTGTAAAATGAAAACAAGCCCTGCCTCAGAGTTGAGAGGATTCGACCAAATAATGTCAAGTCCCTGGCCCCGGCTGACGCTCTGTAAGTGCCCATTGTCAGAGCCATGCTGACGTGGCCACTGCTCCCAACACCTCTCATCTCTCACTCTACCTCTGCTTCCTCGCAGCCATGGAGCCTATCACCCAGGACAAGCGAGTCTCCCAGGGCCACAACGGAGACCTGTACTTCTCCAACGTGATGCTGCAGGACATGCAGACTGACTACAGCTGCAACGCCCGCTTCCACTTCACCCACACCATCCAGCAGAAGAACCCCTTCACCCTCAAGGTCCTCACCAGTAAGTGCAGGCCCCTGCCCGGGGCGAGGGGCCGGAAGAGGCAGCCTGCCGAGCCCAACAGCCCTGGGTACCTGAGTCTGGAGTAGACTCGCCTGTGAGGCTGCTCTAGGAACCCTTCCAGCCCGCTGACCCCGAGCCACTTCTGCCGCCCTCCAACAACACCTCATGATTCTGAAGCCTTAAGTTGAACTGGTCCTGCTCTCCGCCAATGCTTCTCTAGCTTTGGTGGGAGTCGGAGCTTGGCAGATACACCAGGGCCCAGGCTGTGCTCTGGGCCGTGCTCTGGGCCTCTTCGGTCTCTGGTAGCTCCCCGTGCAATTCCGACGCACAGCAGACTTGGAGAACCACTGCCTCAGTGGTCATCTGACACCCTCTCCTACACTCAGCCTGGGCATTTCTCATCCATCTAGTCACTGCTTGGTTACCGGAATGTTCTGAAAAAAGCCACAGCGTACAAGGTCGAGATGAGTGGGCACACAGGAAGAGACGTGTATGAGGCCTTAATGTCCCTGCTGAGCGGTGTGGGGTTGGTGCCTGTAAGCTGCAGGCTCGTGTGTGAGTTTACTTGTGGTAGCTGTAGCTCCCTGATAGTGTTGGCTGGTACTAAAGCAAATCAGCATTTCCTGACCCATCATGGGCTCGCAGCCGTTCAGAGGAGAGAGAGAAGCTAAGCAAGAAGCACCTTTCTTGGCGGGGAATGAGCCAGCCTGAAGCTTTGGCTAAAGTCTTCAGCCCACTCGGGATGTTAAGGGTTGCTTCTGTGGGCTCACACCGCATGTCTGGAATGTGCCTCCGGAAGAGACCTTAGTCTGCCTGAGTGCTATGCAGGGCCTTTTCCATACGGCAGCGGGGATGTTGGGGAGCCCAGGCAAAGACCACTGTGTGAGTGCTGGCAGTTTCCACAGGCTTCCTTGGCTTCCCAAAGCCCTCACAGAGGTGACGACGATGCCCTCTGGGTGACTGTGGGCAGGCTTGTGTGAAGCTTGGCTGAGCCCCCTTCTCCTAAAGGACAAGTGGGGTGCGGACCCCTTGCTGTTCTCGTCTCCCTCTTGACTGGAGGGTCAGGAGGTGCCCAGGGTCTGCACAACCTCCCACTCCTCCCACCACAGCAGAAGGTGGAGCTGTAGGAAGTGGTTCCCTTTCTCCTGCCTTTCCCCCCTCCTCTTTTCTTTCCTCCATTTTCTTTCTTTTCACTTCCTGTTTCCCCTCCTGCCTTCTTTCTTCTCGCTTTGTTGAGTCCTCTGCCTTTCTTTAAGCCCTGTTGGCCCTTCTCACTGTCTCGTGCCCCTGTGGTGTCCCCCCCGCTCTGTTCCGAGAGTGCTGAGAGCCCAGGGAGGTGACTGAGCCTGTGCCCCGGCAGCAAGCTCCATGTGTCCCTGGCAGAGTGACCCGGCTCCAGTCTGCTCGCTCCCCCACCCTGGCTGCCTATTCCCGATCCAGGCCCAGGGAGGCCTGCTGGAGAAGAAAGTTGGTTTGTCTGTGGTGTCTCCTCAGTGCATGGCGGGGTGACGGCCTGCCAGCTGGCTGAAGTGGGGAGGACAGTGTGGTCCGCCCAAGACCTCGGATTGGCCTCCGTAGCCAGGACAGGGCTGGCAGCCCTGGGCAGTGGGAGGCACAGGGCGTCAGGAGCAAGAGCCTCACTGAGCTGACCTTGTGCAGCCTTCAGTGTTGTCACCTATAGTCATCCCGCTGCTTCAAAGACTGAGACAGGTGACCTCTGCTGTCCTGGGCAGAGGCTGTCACTGTCACGAGGTGTGGGGCAGAGGCTAAGTGGAGGGCCTTCCTCCATAGAATTAAGTATTTAGAGATTTCAACCTTTAGAAATTGGACTTTCCAGAAACATCCTTTTTCTACCAGAGGATGTAAGAGACGTGGATTTCTGCTTCATTTCTAGGTCCCCTCTTCCATTGAAAAGTCTCCAATGACCAGAAACTCTGCAGGTGATTGGACAGAAACCCGCCAGCTCCCTGCAGTTCTCCCAGGGGCAGCTTTGACTGGGAGCAGGTTCTGGGCATCTGAGCCAGCTCGGAATTGGGCCCAGTTGCTAAAAATAGCTCAGCTATGCCCTCTCTACTCCCCTGCCTGGAAAGGACACTGGCTTTCTGTTGTGCCTTCAGAACCAGGTCTGGGGCCAGGAGGCAGAACGGTCAGGTGGGGCCAGCTTCAGAGGCCCTGTCCTCACCAGGTGCTCCTGTCGCACTCTGCCCATTTGGGAAGAAATACATGCGACTGCACCCAGGTGTTTTATTACCTGCATTAAAGGAAAAGGAGAAAGGAATAAAATGCAGAGTACGGGACAGTCTGAAGTCCTTTCTAAACCTGATTGGGATGCAGCGAAAGAGAAACAGCTATGTGGCTAATGAAGGTGCACCTGCCTCACCTTGCCCACGCGGGATGGAACCAGGCCCTCCTGGTGCCTCCGGCAACAGTAAGAGGCAGCTGTGGTGGGAGAGGATGGTTCTCCCTGCTCCCTTCTTTTTTCTTTTTAATTTGCTAGAGGGTGCATGCGCTCACTGGAGAGAGAGAGAGAGAGAGGAGAGAGAAAGCACTGCCCGGGGGAGAGTCACACCACAATCCCTTCTCCATTTCTCCGTTTTGGATTTTGAGCACATGCACATATGCCGGGTGTATTTTTCAAGCCACTGGGTCTGGGACTCAAACTGTATAGTTGGTCATGTAGGATCCAGCCACCTTAACCACCACACTCCTGACTTGTCCATGCCCCTCCTTCTTCCAATGTCTATGTGACAGTCTTAGAGGGCTCAGATGGATGGTCTCTCTGAGTGTGCCCCAGAATCCACACCTGTGATGCTGGTTCTGAGTGTGGGTCCCTTCTTTGGAAAAAGATAGGCTCCATTTCACATGGTGGCATGGGGCGGGAAAGAAGAGTCCTTTCATCTGTGCATGTCACCATGCTCCCCCAAGAGAGCAACAGGACGCCCCCTCCCGAGCCCGGCTGTAGCCCCACCTGTCCCAGGCCACCTTGCTGCTACATCCCGTGAGGATTAGTGCCCCCCACCTGAACTCCAGACATACCCACGCTGGCTTCCCCACGGGCTGCAGCCTTAACCACAAACTATCTTAAGAGATAGCTCTGAGTAATGAGAATCTTCCTGCCTGCTGTTAAAAGGATTTGGGATGCAATGCAGTGCCCATCCCAGGCAAGAACTCACATGCCCTCTTGCAATTAGTTGTAACAGGACCTGATCTGTCTTCAAATATGCAAATGTTTTGGCACCGCACCTGTCCCTCTTGGGCAGTTGTACTGTGTTCTGGGCTTCTGGTGCTGTCTGCTTGGCTTCCGGTCAGCGGCACTACCCTCCCCCTTTGCTGGTACTGTCAAAACTGGACCCCAGTAGCTGGAAGGGTTTGGCGATAGTGAAAAGCTATTCAAGGGCATGGGCATGGTTATAGGTCCTATTCCAAAGTGCTTTTCTCAGCTAAGATGACATGTCCAAGGGTTCTAATCACCAGACGTTGGAACTGCAGCCACCGATCTCACTGTAAAAGACTTTCTCCCGATGTGAACCTCCAGCGGGTCAGCAGGCTCTCCCAGTCCCCGTATAAAACTCACAGCTTATACTTTCTTCTGTCCTAAGCTCCCTTTCTAAACCCTAAAGCCTGACCTTCAGCCAAGCTCTCCTGCCTCACTGGGCCACTCCCAGGCTCCTCTTGAAGAGGCCTATCTGTTAACAGAGATGCAGAGTGTATGTGTGTGTGTATGTGTGGGGGGGAGTACTTCAAAAAGTTCATGGAAATAGCATAGTATAAAAAATAATGTGTGGATTTTAATCATTATTTTTTGCTCCAAAATAAACTCAGATTTTAATTCCATTTTTTTTTCATGAACTTTTTTTAAGTCCCTGCGTGTGTCTCGCAAACTCTAGCAATGCCCACCTGGTTGCATGGGGGGTGCTTGTTGCTGGGCACAGCCAGGAGTTCTCTGTTGCACTCTGTCGACGACTCTTGACCTCCTCTCAACTTCTTCCCACCCCTGCAGCACAGTCTCTGCTCCGGGAGGAACTTGTTCTGTCCCCAGGGCTCACTGACACACCTTTCTCTTTAGCTGTCCCCAGGGCTGGCCTGAACCAGAGCCCTGGGCACTGAGGACTTTGATGAGTTGTTCTAAAGACTCCCGCAAGACACCACTACACCTGACCTCATTGGTCCGAAAATATAGTGGGACCAAGCAATTAAAGTTCAAGCCTCACGGGAACCAGCAGTTAGCGTAATGGCTATGTCGCTGGACTCCCACGTAGTCGACCGCGGTTCGTGTCCCGGACCCGGTGGCTTAAAACTCACGCCGGGCGCGTGTGCGTGCGTGCCCAAGATCCCGAGAAGAGAATGGAGGAGAAGGGATTGCGGCGTGACCATCCCCCCTGGGGGGTGATTTCTCGCTTTCTGTCTCTATGTCTCTTTCTGTCTGGCTGGCGAGCGCACGCACCCTACAGTGAAAATCTCTCAAAAAAAAAAGAATGTTCAAGCCTCACTTTGTTCATTTACAAAGGAACTTATTTTATCGTTGCCTTCTTTTGCAGGATTTAACCTTCTCTTCCCTTGTTGGGGCTGTTTTGTGTTGCTTGTTCTTCACCAAGCGTATTTCCTTCCCCGATATGCCAAGTCTTTCCTTTGCAACAGACCACTGGTGCTGTCCTCGGTTGTTTTGTGGCTTTGCATTTCTGTTTTTTCTCCCCCCCCCCGCCCCCCGTTTATGCCTCACGACTTCTCCATGGCCTCCTGTTTGCTTACCCTCTTTTGTTTATTGCAGACCACCCCTATAATGACTCGTCCTTAAGAAACCACCCTGACATGTACAGTGGTGAGTTGCGGCGGTAACCTTGGGAGTAACCTTGCCTATCTTAACCCCCGTTTGCCTAACTTGACTGATACCATGTCATTAACTCCTGCTGGGTGGCAGGTCTGACAGCTGGCCAGGCCAACATGACACCTCCCGCACGCTGTGCACCAGGATGAAGGTGGCCAGTGGGGAGTTGGAGGTGGCTCACATGGTTGTGTGCTCGCCTACAGAGAGCAAGCCTCCGGTTACCAGACTCTCAACCAGTTGTTCGGATCAGGGTCGGCTTTCAAAAGAGCTTCTTGGAGGTGTCAGCAGAAGCTTAGGAATCAGTGGATGGATGGAGAATATCCGAGAATAGTTAGGTTCCCACAGTGAGGAGTCTGCTTCCTAGGAGTCAAAGAACACAACTTTGTAGGGTAAGTTCCGTTAACTCCGTGGTGTCTGGATAGGAGCTGCGCACTGCCTAGTCTAGCCCTAGCTACTGAGTGCACCATTTTATGGCTAGACCCCTTGTCCCTTTATTTTATCTTTTAAAAGAATTAGTTTGTTTTCTTTATTATTATTATTTTAACTTGTTGTAGTCATCAGAGGAAGACAGAAAGAAAGAGAGAGAGAAAATGAGAAAGCAAGTTGCCAGGTCCAAGACTCATACCATGGTCAGCCACATGGGAGTCTAATGCCTCAACCACCATGTCACCTACTGGCCCCCAAGTCCCTTCAAAATCCATCTGGGACATAGACATGAGAGTCGGGCTCTGAGTTCTCTTTCCAGGTTACACGTAAATGAAGTTGGACCATCTATTGTACCCTCTCACCTGTGCCTCTGCTCTACTCTGTCATGCATGCAAACCCATGCCCACCTCTGCCCACCCTGGAACAATGACCACGAGTCTTATTTCTTAAGCATCGCACAACTGGTCGCTCCCTCTGATTACTAGGGTATTTGGCTATTTCCACACCTGAGTTAACCCCTCGCCATGGTTATAGAATTTCTTGTTTTCTTTGGGCAGTAAGAGGCATTATCATCCGCTGGTCCCAGCAAGGCAGCTGGCCTCTGTCATCAGTCATGCTGCAGAAGCTGAGGCTGCAGGTCCCCAAGGAGGTCGCTGTGGGCTCAGATAGATAGGAAGGGCCTGTGCTGTACTGTACCAATGTCAACAGCGATCAGCGTGTGGAGTGGGGGGTGGGGTGAGGGCACAAGAGTCAGAGAGAGAGAGGCTCTAACTTGGCACCAAGCAACCAGAACCACACGGAGACTCTGCCAAAGAGATTCACTGCCCGAGAAAGCAGGGACATTTGTTAGATTCTGGGCATGTTTGTTTTTAAGAAGAAGGGGCCCATCACTATTGTGAGCCACTGCGCACTGGGCAATACCTTTTCCTATACTGGATTCCCGGTGGGAAGTATTTCGAAACCCAGAGTATATCAAAACCAGAAAGCCCCTTAGACAGCATCTGGTCCAAGCGCCTAGCTTTCTATAAGATGCACCGTGGGCAGGAACGTATGTAGACTGTTGTTTGTCCACAGGGTCAGTTCGAGTCACTCTGGCCACTTACACCAGTTCGTTCATGACCAGTGGTTGGTATTGTTACAAGAGAGCGATTGGGAGGACTGAGAACTGGTCAGGGCCATGAAACCAAGCAGAGCTCCCGAGCGCTCACACGGAGATTGCGCTCTTGTCCTCTGTCCGGGCCGACCCAAGTATGAAGCGGCTGGGAAGGATCTAAAGGGAAAGCGAGGCCACATTAAACAAAGGAGGACTGGGCCTTTGCTTTCAAGAGGACAGCCTCTAGTGAAAAGGAAGGAGGGAGGGTAAGTTCTTCCCAGAGTGAGAGAACCTGGATGGAGGCGTCAGGGGAAAATGCCCGTCTCCAGCTGACTTAGGGCCATGACGTTTCCTCTGAAGCAGTAGGGCTGCCCCTTCCTTATGTTTTGCTCTGGTGATTTCTACAGTGGGCTGGTATCTTCTGAACTAGGTGCCCCCTGACATACCCTTGAGTGATGCTGGGCAAGTCTCAGAACTTTAATTTCTTGGTCTACCAAATGCATCCAGGACCTTCCTCTGAGGATTGTGGTGAGGATGAAACAGGATAACTCCATGCACATGGGCCTTAGCGGGGCGTGAGACGCAGCATCAGCGCTTGCTGCCTGTCACCCATCACTGGTTTAAAGAGGCTGGGTCAAGCACGCTTCTGAAATGGAGAGAACTTGAGAAGCCGGTGTGGAGGGAGGCAGGCACAATTAGAGGAGGGAAGTTCTACAGAGAGGAAAATATTAAGGCTGACTAGAGACCCCAAAGCCGCTCAGAGCCTCAGCTATGCTGACAACTGGGTAAGGGATGGCTTCAATGGCTGCAGGCAGGATGGACGTTGGACTTAAGGAAAAATCTCCTGGCCATGAAAGGTGTCCACTGTTACTAGACAAAGCATTGGTCTCATCTTCCGGGGTTTGAGCAGCCGCCGTTCCTGGGGCAGAGAGGTAGAGATGCCAGGAGCCCAGCCCCGTGCTGCTTCGGTTCTCAGTTCTGATCATTAAAAGCAGCAAAGTGGTCTAGGTGTAGGATCGACTGGCCCTCAAAGCAGTTTTTGGCACAGGCGCTCAGATACACCCGAAGCATGGAACTCAAGTCCCGCTAACACGCAGCACGTAACAGAGGAGAGCCAGTCAGGCTGCTGGCAATCTTACTGTCTTCCAGCAGGAGGCGACCAAGAAGCACTTATTTTTTTCCTTTTCTTTTTTTTTTTTTAAGAGGTTTTTGCCTTATGGCACGTGCACTCGCTGGAGAAAGAGAGACAGAGACAATGAGAGAGAAACTGCGAAATCACCCTCCAAAGGGGATGGCCACACCACAATCCCTTCTTCTCTATTCTCCCAAGATCTTGGACACACATGCCTGGCGTGAGTTTCAAGCCACCACGTCCTGGACTCAAATCGCCTTCGACCATGTGGGAATCCAGTGACATAACTGCTATATCATCTGCTGGCCCCCAAGAAGCATTTTTCACTGGCCCTTGAAAGCCAGTGTGGTTGAGGTGGTGTCATGTCCCCATGGCCTACCATATTCCCCTGGGACCCATGAGCCCACTCTCAGCTGCAGCAGGAGCGTTCAGGCCCTCCTTCGGCTGAAGGTCAGATGGGCCCATGTGGGAAGATTCTTCTGAAATCCACCAGAATGAACTTTAGCATCTAGACTCCAGGTTTGGGCAGGCGTTAGGTCAGATCCCACCCAGAAGATCAGAGAAAGTAACAGAAACATATGAGTGTTGGTAGGCTCTTGGGCATCCCTGTCTCCACGGTAAAAGAGTGTCCTGTGACATCCAGGAGAGACTGCTGGCTTCCACCGTTTAGAATTGAACACTGGAACCATGTTTGTCTCGGAGATTCTCCCTGCCAACTTCTCCAGGGAAGGGAATTAGGTACCTCCCTTGGAAAAATGGTTCCCAAAGCCATGGCTCATCCTTCCTAAATCTTCATATAAATGCCTCCTGCCACGATCAATCACATTTCTTTATAACCTCCCTTGGATCAGTCTTCTCCTCCTTAATGATGTCACTGCTTCAGGTTTCCCATGTCCCCAGCCCCAGGTGAGATGCCGCTGGAGCCTCTTAGGCCCTCCTCACTGCTTTTGCTCCAGCTCGGGTCTGAGTTTATTTGCTAGCCTCTGAGGAGAGATGGGATCTTAGCTGAGACCCTGCGACGGGAAAGCACAGGGGAAGAGTTTCTCTAGAGCAGCTCACGGAGACAGAAGTACCTTTCTCCTTCACACCTTTGGCCTTGAATTTGGGTTTCCTTTGGTTTGAGTAAGAAACCTATTTCCAAAGTTGAATGTCAGAGTAGGGGTGAGTAGAGTATCCATTTTTAGCCAAAGAGGCAGCATGGAGCAGGGGTGGGCGACAAGTCTGGGTTCCAGATGGTCTGGAGTCTAAAATAACCAGAGTGTGACCTCAGGCAAGTCTGTTGACTTCACTGAGCCTCAGTTTGCTCTGCTGAAATGGGGGTTCTCCTGTGAGGAGCGAACATGACGGTGATGTGGACAGAGCTACCAGCACAGTGCCACCCGATGAACGCTCACTGAGTGGTAGCCCTGGTTATTGTCTCTGAATTTTGGAATTGCTTTCCTTTTTTTTGTTTTTTTTTTTGTTTTTTTTTTTTCTTTTGCTATGGGGCACTGTGGGCTCACCAGAGAGAAACAATGAGAGGGAAAAATGAGAAATCACTCCCCACTGGAGATGGCCACACCGTAAGCCCTTTTCCTTCATTCCCCTCCCACGATTTTAAGCACACACACACTCACACCCGGTGTGATTTTCAAGCCTCCAGGTCGAGGACTCAGACTGAGGTCAGCCATGTGGGAGTCCAACACCTTAACCGCCAGACCACCTGCTAACCCCTGACCTTTTTTTTTTTTTTTTTTTTTAATAAATTTAGGCTTGTTCTAAATTTAGTAGCTTCTCTGTTAGGATAATTCTATGGTTGCTAGCCCACACCCTACAAATGCAATTTTGCTATAACCTTGTAGTCACAGCGACAGCGTATCAAGGCACCCACAGCGGGACTCTGCTAATTCTTCCCCACCCCATCCTTATTGTGTGCTGGTCATGCGTGGTTAGGGCGCTGCATGCTACAGTGTGAATTAAACATTCACAGCATTGCAAGCTGGGATCTGCAGACTTCCTCCCCGCACAGAAGAAGCGTGAGGACTCATCCACAGAGTCCCAGGGTTCCCAGCTCCTGCCAGATTCACCAGCCTGACACCAGCGCCTCCTACCCTGGAAACTCCTCCTCAAAGTGTCCTTGACCTCGCATTGTCTTTTGACTGCATTGGTGACTGCGTGACTGTGGGTGGGAGGAAGCTGCTGTTGCGGTCTGGCTTCCTTGATATTGAGAGCTGGATGCTACAGGAGCTATAGATATCGATGGTAACCAATTAACCACGTAATGGATTAACACCTGCAGTAGCCACGTCATATATGTGTGTATCGGCGGGACCGACAGCACATCTCCAGACAGAAATAACAACTGGGGTAAACTGTTGCCTTCTTTGTTCTCTTCTCCCCTTTGGTTCACTCATCACACAAGCATTTATGGAGCACTGGCTGGGTGCTCTGTGTCCTGCTGGCAACTACCTACCTCTGTCCATTTCCCTTCTTCCCATAACAAAAAGATGAAGTTGAAGCAAGCTCTATGAAATGCACTCCCCCAATGGCAAATGCTGAGCAGCTGAGCACCCCCAGGACGAGTGCCCCACTGGCCTAGCCAGGCACCAGTTCATGTAGCCAGTCCCTTTAGGAATCACCAGTGGCAGAGATAGAGTCCCCCAGCACCCCGTCCTTACTCCAGCGGCATCAGTTACATGCCAGGCCAGTGCTTGGCTCTCCCTCCAGCCGCGTCCTCTACTCTCGTGTGTCTTACTGAGTCTAAGACCCGTTAAGCCGACTGGGAGGTTCAGCTTATGTTTTTATTTTTTAATTCCTCTCCTTTACAATAATGTGCCTCCAGTTTCCCTTCTGCCTTGGGGTCTCTGGTGAAGAAATCCTTGTCCTCTTTTCCATCTTATCTGTTTCTAGAGAGCTGTATAAAGAGCTCTGGAGGAGAGGGAAGGCTCCCCCTCCTATGGTGGCCCCTTCCACAGGGAACCTGCAGCCCTGACACACCCACCTCCATGAGCTGCCTGGCTTTTAGAGCCTGCGCAGATTCCGCTGAGGCCAGCCCTGTAGCTGTTCCAGCCTGGCTGGATTGTAGTTCGCTCTCTCCATCTTAGCTGCCACTTTCCTCTCACCACCCGCACCCCAGCATCACACATGCAATTAACACCTTCCTCTCCCACCCCTTCCAAAGTCATTAGGAGGCAGAATGGACTTGGCCCCAGAGTGATTTCCTGTCATCTCTGCTCATTAATTCTCTCTGTGTCTTTGCTAAACCGTGAATAACTCTCCCTGCATCCCCAAGTGTTTATCTGGGGCTTTGTGGCTTTGTCCCAACTCCTTGTCTTCAGAGTGTCCCAAAGGGCAGGTGTCTGTCGTGCATCTCCAACTCCTGCCTTCTCTTTCTTGCACGTCCTGTCTGGGGAGGAAGGACTGCTGCCGACGAGACGGCCCGCCAGGTGGCCACACCCACACAAGATGCTCAGGGTGTAGGGGTGTAGAATTCTCCCTGCTCAGACCACCCCTCCCCATACAGGGAAGAGAGGTATCCCAAACCCCAAGGGAAGCTGGGCTCCTGTCGGCGGATCCTTTCAGAGCCGAGAGCTACACACATGTGTGCAGGTGGGGAGGAGCCCAGCTTCCTACCACCTCTCCCAGTGTCACCAGGCCCCGGGGTGGTCTTAGCTGGGAGGGTCGGGCAGGGAGGATGGTGACTTTTCTCTCAAGTCTGACCACTTCAGCCTGGCAGGGCCAGCCCTCTAGGCAGGAGACTCACGGGATCTTGTTCTGTCCTGTTTCAGCCAGGGGCGTTGCGGAGAGAACACCCAGCTTCATGTACCCCCAAGGTACGGCAAGCAGTCAGATGGTGCTGCGAGGCATGGACCTGCTGCTGGAGTGCATCGCCTCGGGGGTGTACGTACAGTGCGCATGCGCGGGCTAGGCCTTTTCCGCAGGGTGGGATGGGGGGGCTCCATCATGCCGTGTTCTCACCGTAGTGGGGCCGGCCGGTAGTGCTGCAGAAAGAGAAGCAATCAGCCCTAGTGAACAGAACTTTCCAATACGTAGGCCCCTCCACTCCATTTCGGCCATCTCTGTTTTTGGGAAATGACAAAGGGGAGGCCAGGTATCCCGTGTGCTTCAGTCTTAGGGCCCTTAACCAGGGTGCTCGCCGTCTCTGTGGCTGAGGGTCCTCCTTTGTGTAGCAAAGACAAGCTCTTAGAGGACATGCATCTTCCTGGGCCCAACCACACTTTTTTTTTTTTTTTTAAGTTTTTTTTGCTCTAGGGCCCATGTACTCACCAGAGACAGACGGAGAGAGGAAAAGTGAGAAAGTACCCCTTGGGGGATGGCCACGCTGAAATCTTTCTCCCTTCTCCTCTTGGGATTTTGGGAACGCATACACTCATGCCCAGCATGTTTTTCAAGCCGCCGAATCCAGAGCTCCAACCGTGGAGTCAGCCTTGTGGGATCCAGCTGCCCTAACCACCACACCACCAGCGGCTCCCCCCACCCCAGCAAGTACACGTGTATGGCTCCCGGTGTCCCAGGTTCGTGGAAGAAGAGAAGGGCCACGTGGAGTGATCAGTTCTTGTTTCCTGCTTGGTTCCCTCCTAGCCCGACCCCAGACATTGCCTGGTACAAGAAAGGCGGGGACCTCCCATCAGACAAGGCCAAGTTTGAGAACTTCAACAAGGCTCTGCGCATCACCAACGTCTCCGAGGAAGACTCCGGAGAGTATTTCTGCCTGGCCTCCAACAAGATGGGCAGCACCCGGCACACGATCTCGGTGAGAGTAAAGGGTACGTTGTGTGTATTTCTCATTATGAAATTTTGGCCACCCTGGGCACTGCGACCACCCTTCCTCAGGGTGAGCGGGGGGAGCCTCTGAGCAGCCCCCTGCCACAAGTGGTGTCCCCCTCCCATCTGTGAGAATGTGTGTGCACGCACGTGTGTGGGGGGTGGGGGTTAAGAGAAGGAGAGCCGCCCTGGCCATCACCCAACCCTCCCTGGCGCTCCCTGAGCAGGTGAATTTCTTCCCACGGCCTGCTGGGATCCCACCCAGGGCCTCTTCTCTCTTCCTGCATTGCTGTGCGTGGTGCACCACCTGAGCTCCGTGCCATCTTTGTACCTATGCATGGTGCTTGCGTCTTTTTTAAATGGGGCGTTGTCACGGCCACATCCATCCCCCAGAAGGAGAGCTGGCCTTCCTGGGCTGTTGTGGCAATAGAGCCTGACTCTCTGGGTCCCGGCCTTGTGTGCTGTGTGGCTCGTGTTGCTCTCAGTCTGGGGCTGCACGGATGAGTGGGGTGGTGAGGTCCAAGCCCAGACGACGAGAGCTCTCTTAGCACACAGTTGGTTGCCCTTGTGGTGCTGGAGCACCACACACAAAGCAAGTGGTTCTTAACCTTTTTGTTTAGGTGTTGGGGTCGGGGGGATATCAAGATCTTTGAGAATCGGATCCAAAGGACTCTCTTCTCAGAAAAGCCCACCTGCCCACATATGACAAATTGTCCAGCTAATTGAAGAGAGTGGCCAGCTAAGGACTGCTCTACCCAAGGTTCAATACCTTCAAGAATGAACATAAGCCCTTTCCTAAGTGGGCTGATCATGCAACTACAGAAATCCAGAGGGACCGACCCGGTGTCCATGGTAGCACCCTCTCGGGCAGTGGGACTGTTGGGTGCAGGTGCACTTCATAAACACCGATGACCTCTAAAAGCATTAGCTGCCCAGGCCTCCCCTGAGTATTCTGACTTCATGGGGTGGAGACAAGCCCTCATCCATCTTCAGGGGATTCTAAAGAGCAGGCCCAGTTTAGCACGATTGTTCTGTGACCTCAAAATAGACAGGTCGGCCGTGCGCAGGCTGGACAGAGGCACCCCTGAGCAAGAGCCCTGGGGAGGGGGAGGGCCTGGTGCTCACGGGTCAGCTCCCGTGAGGATGGCGGGATGGTTTCTTGCACCTGCCTGCCCCATGCCACCTAACCCCCCGTGCCTGTCCTTGTCCTCCAGCTGCTCCCTACTGGTTGGATGAGCCCAAGAACCTTATCCTGGCTCCCGGTGAGGATGGCAGGCTGGTGTGTCGAGCCAATGGGAACCCTAAACCCACCGTCCAGTGGATGGTGAATGGGGAGCCTCTGCAGTGTAAGTAACCAGCCCTCATTCCCCCCACGCCTCTGCTCCTGTGCAGGGCTCCCGGCCCCCCTCAGTGAGGGCCAGCACTGGCTGCACTAGGAGAAGAGGAAAGGAGTAGTCCCTGATTGTGGCTTCGCAGTGGCCCACCTCTCAGGACATCTCAGGGGGCGGGAAGCTTGCCTCATCTTTGAGTGAGACAGCAGGAGGTCGGCAGCCTGGGGCCCTGGAACCCTGTGACTATGTTCCATGTTTAGGGGAGTTCTGCTTCCCAGAGTTGTCCTTAAATCTCTGCTTTTCTGCCCCTTCACCACCACCAAGCCCAGTTCAGAGTCTGAGGACTGTGGCTGCATCTCTGAGAGGCCGGGCTCTGAGAGAAGCTGGGGCTTGGACGGTGGAGAAGAATTCGGTCACTCATTGCTGGTTACTCAAGCCCCATTCCGCTGAGGGCAGAATAAGAGCCAGCCCGCGCGATAACGTGAAAGACTGTGGTTGGATGAGGAGGGACTCTCCCTGAAAGCAGAGGCACAGGTGCAGTCCTTGAGGGGGCACGGATTGCGGGAGACTTTTGTCCTGCCCCGATGGGTGGAGCAGCGACTCTGGATTGTTTCTGCCCAGTGGCTGTGATCAGATTTACCCATCATAGTCTCTCTGGTCGCATTTACTTTTCTAAGTGTCCTGTGGTTACTTTCTCTAAGGGCCAGCAGAAGCATAAGCAGTGATATTAACCCAAAGGGCAAAGAGGTAGAAAGAACTCAGAATGTAAGTCAAGAGCAGTTGTCGAAGTAGGGGGAGAGGCAGCGGGGCAGAGGGAGGGGAGGGTTGGGATGTGCTGCTCAGACAGGGGCTGTGTCAAGCACACTGCCAGCTGTCCAGCCCTTATCTCTCGATCTCAGACTTTAAAGGCGAGGAAGAATCGGTGCAGGAAATTGTCTGGGATCCCACGGCTAGGGAGTGTAAGGCAGGGTTGCCATGCAACCACAGCCCCCTCTGCCCCAGCTAGCACCAAACTTGTAGTTACCCCAGTAAATATTAGCCCTTGGCTACAAGCCGAGATGTGGACACTGCCTGCTGTCTGCCCGGCTCTGTCCTAATGGCACCTTGGGGGCAAGGCAGTCAATGATGCCAGACTTCACAGCTCCATCAAATAAATGCAGCCCAGCACTTGCAGCTGAGCCTGCCCTGGAAAGGCCGCTGTCACTCTCCCCAGGGGTCACCTAAGGGAGTGACTAGGAGGTTCCAGGCAGGGAGGCGCTTGAGTTGCTGGCATTGCCTTCCTCGGTGCGTTTTTGCTGAGTGGGGACCCAGGGAAGGATGATAAGGCTCGGCCTCGTCTCGTTTACCCTCTGCTGATTCTCAGTGCCAGGCAGGCACAGCGTTAGCTAGGGAGTGGCGCTCGCAGGGCCAGGCTCCTGGCTCCTTCCCTCTGCCGGCTTCCCTTGGAGGTCGAAGATCCTGAGTGAGTTCCTGGGTTCTGTAAACTAAGATTTCCACTTGAAGTTCAGAGGGCTTACGCAGAAAGTCATCTTCCCATGGGTAAAGATGAGAAGAGTGGCAATTCTTTACATTGCTGGACACTTTTATTTTTGCAATCCATCATCCCTCTCCTCTTAGAGTAGGAAAAAGACGAAGAGATGTGTTCTGATTTTATAGATGAAGGAAATCAGGCCCAGAAAGATTTCTTGATTTGGCCCAGGTCCCAGAGTCACATGGGGAAAGAGCCAGCACCCCTCAGCTGCTTCCCCATCTCTGCTCTCTGCACCGCGGGTCAGCAGGACTAGGAGAACTGAGTCTCCCTCATTTGGGATACTTTCTTGGGAAGACCTGAGAGCTTTGGCAAACACAGGACCTTCAGGTTTCCCTGGGTGTGGCTTCAGGAATGTCTGGAGAACGCTCTGCTCAGAGGAAGGGAAGAAGGCAGGCCCCATTCATTAGTATATTGCATGACCCATCTCAGAAGTCCTGTAAGCAAGCACAGCTTTGTGGATATTACTGACGCCCAGTTGAAGATTCCTGTCTCTGGATCCAAGTCGGAGGGCCATCTCTATGTCAGCTGGTCCAGAGACGCCCTTCTTCAAGAAGTTTTCCTTGAGGTTAAGGATGGTGAGCAGATTCCCATATTCAAGTCAGTGGGGAGAATGGTAATGAAGTAAACAGGGAGTAAAGGCGATCAGAAAGACCCAGCTTTCTCCAAACCCAGCCTCCCCGTGTCTCCACCACGTACCTGCCAGAAGTGACGCCGCCTGCAAGCCAGTTTTCCAGCCCCAGTGGATGACTGTATGTCCAATGTGCGACAATTTTGGTGCAAGTCCAGCTTGAACACAACAGATGCTATTGGTTTTTTTAATGGAATCAGAAAGAAACTTTATTTTACCTTTATAAGATAATTTATTTAAAAGTGTTCTGTATAAAATAGCAAACACAGGGACCATTGGGTGGCGTGGTGATTAGGGTGCTGGACACTCCCATGTGGCTGACCGCAGTTCAAGTCCCAGACCTGGCAGCTTGCATTCTCACTGTCTCTCTTGGGTCAAATTAAAATAAATGAATGAATAAATTAAATTAAATTTTTTAAAAACCAGCAAGCACAGAATAAAATAAAAGGAATTAGTTTTTTGTTTTTGTTTTTCATTTTATTTATTCATTCATTTATTTTTTAATTTGACAGAGAGAGACAGAGAGAGAGAAAATGAGAAAGCAAGCCATCAGGTCCGGGAGTCAAACCATGGTCAGCCATGTAGGAGTGTCCAGCGCGCCTTAACCACTACACTACCTGCTGGTCCCCAAAAGGAATCAATTTTAATTAATTATTAAAATTTTTAAAAGTCATGTAAAAATCAATTTTAATTAATTATTAAAATTTTAAAAAGTCATATGCACATCAAAATAATAGTAATAATGGTAATATGAAAAGATTTTAGAAAGTTTGTAGAAAATGGACTAAGGTTTATTTTGGTGCAAAAAATTTTTAATTCATGCATAATTTTTCATAGTATACATTTCCCATGAACTTTTTAACCTCCCTCCCAATCAGTATGTGCCAGACCTTTATAGTTGCATAAAATCTTGGGTTCTTTTCATGAAATTCCCACACGGTGGTATGTTACTCTCATTCAGATGAGGAAACTGAGACTTAGAGAGTGGAACATGCTGGAAGGTGATGTGGTTGGAATTCAAACCCCTTCTCGTTTTCAAGGCTTCTGCTTCCCACCCCTGCCCGGCTGTTGTGTAGGCCAAGCAGGAATTCCTGTTCCTCCCGACTGGACTGAGGAACAGACTCCAGGAGGCTCCATGATGGGCCCGGAAGCCAGGTGTCCCAGGGCCCACCGGTGCTGCTGCGTCCACAGTGCTGGAACCCCAAATCCCCTTCACCCTGATCCCCTTTCTCATGAGGAACATCTATCTTATCTGTAGCCGCACCACCCAACCCGAACCGCGAGGTGGCCGGCGACACCATCATCTTCCGGGACACCCAGATCAGCAGCAGGGCCGTGTACCAGTGCAACACCTCCAACGAGCACGGCTACCTGCTGGCCAACGCCTTCGTCAGCGTGCTGGGTGAGGCCACCCGCTCGCCCACAGTGCGGCCCCCCCGGGCTCGGCTGTGTCTTATTCTCCAGAATCACCCTGGTGGGGCGGAGTAAGGGGGTGGCAGGATTGGGGAGCACTGGAGATGAGACTGTGGGCAGGGTGGGGGGCTGACAGCCCACAGAGCTGGGCAGGCAGCAGGACTTCCAGCAGACGCCCGCCAGGAATTCCAGCAGAGGCCAGCCCTGAAACCTGGGGGCTAAGCACTGTGCAGAGGGAGCTGGATCTCACGTGGCCAATTGCAGTTCAAATCCTGACCCAGGATTCTAATGAGATGGAGAAATGGAGGGGGAAAAGGATTGCCGTATACACACACACACACGTATATAGCCATCAGAAAAGTCATGACATATTTTTCTATGTTTTCCTATGCAAAAATGCGTCTTGACTTTTCTGATGTATATATATACAAGAGAAGTCACTCTTGGCCCTCTCCCTTTCCTGCTG
>NW_006160147.1:3357291-3387579 GCF_000334495.1 Tupaia belangeri chinensis
TCCTGCTGAGAGAGGGTGGTCCACTTCATCCCCTGCTGTGTCCTCGTGGACTCTCCCTGGGTTCTTGGATGGCTCTCAGGGTGGGAAATGGTTCTGAGAACAGGGAGAAGATGGAGGGAGGTGGTCCCTAGGAGCTGCCTTAGGGCCGTGAATGGGGGAGCTACAGAACCTGCTGGGTAACTGGGGGAGACCCTTTGCCAAAGATAGATCGGATGTCGAGTAGGCTGTGGGCAGGTGTATAACCGAATCCTTAGGGGCTTCTGGGCGGGGGTGGGGGGTTGATAAGGGAAGGTGTCTTGGTGCTGGAAAGCAGTGTAAGGGGAAGGTGAGTAGAGACAAGACCCGAGGGGAAGACGCGGAGCCCGAGATGGGTTCTCTGGGTATTGCAGATGTGCCACCTCGGATGCTGTCCCCCCGGAACCAGCTTATTAGGGTGATCCTGTACAACCGAACACGACTGGACTGCCCATTCTTTGGATCTCCCATCCCCACCCTCCGATGGTAAGTTCCCAGGGCCTGGGTCCTTCCCCACAGGGATTGTCTGTCACCTTTCTCGTGATCACGGCTATTCAGCGAGACCTGGGAACCTGACAGAATCAAAGCGAGGAGGGATTTGGTTGATCATTTAGGCCGCTCCCCTTATTGCACAGAAGGGAAACCAAAGCCCAGGGGTGCCGAGACCGGGGACTAGCGGGCGGAGGCAGGCCCACAAAGCTCAGGGCTCCAGACTCCTCGCGTGGGGCTCCTCTGCACCCCTTGGTCGGTCGCCTCCCTGCTCCGTCGGGCGAGGTCCTTTCTCAGAGCCGCGTGTGCTGCTCTGTTGTGAGGTTTAAGAATGGGCAAGGGAGCAACCTGGATGGTGGCAACTACCACGTCTACGAGAACGGCAGTCTGGAAATAAAGATGATCCGCAAGGAAGACCAGGGCATCTATACCTGCGTCGCCACCAACATCCTGGGCAAAGCCGAAAACCAAGTGCGCCTGGAGGTCAAAGGTAGAGGAAGGGTCCGCGGGGGGAGCTCGGGGAGGGGTAAGGAGGCCACCCAAGAAAACACAGCACATCTAATGTTGAACCCCGAGGGTCTGCACGTCCTCCCCGGGCTTCCAGCTGATGCTGTACACACCAGGCAGCTTACAGTACCGTCCCGGTGCAGAGGAAATGGAGGGGAAACCTGCTCCCCACCGTCACCCCCGAAGGACTGTCCTGTATCCCTGAGCCAGATAGGATTTGGGGTCGTTCACCATTGGGGTTACCCACACCAGGACTCCCTCCGTTCCTACAACTGCGTAATCTTTCTGCACTGTTGCGGCTGGTCCGAGGCCTCAAGGTCAAGTGTGTAGTGCATGTGGCCCCATCGGGGTCCTGGGCAGAGCACAGGCCAGTGACAGCCCCCTGGGATTCTTCGCAGACCCCACCAGGATCTACCGCATGCCCGAAGACCAGGTGGCCAAAAGGGGCACTACGGTGCAGCTGGAATGTCGCGTGAAGCACGACCCCTCCCTGAAACTCAGCATCTCCTGGCTGAAGGACGACGGGCCTCTCTACATTAGCAACAGGTTTCCGGTCCTCCCCGTCCTCTCCCGGGAGCGAGCTGGAGGGGCGTTTTCTCTTCCCTTGCTCTTGATGACACATGGAGGAGCCCGGGATAGGGAACCTGTGTACCAAGGAGGGGGTAATGGACAGCTCCCTACCTCGTTGGGGGGAACCCTCACACCCTCCTCCCTTTGCCCCATCAGCCCCTGCTGCCCTCTCTTTCACTCCTCTCTGCCTCCACTTCTCTGCCCCTCTTCGCTCCTCTTTGCTTTCTACAACCCGGGCCTCCCCTTTCCTGTGTCATCCTCCCGCCCTGTGTGCAGTACTCCTGTTCTCCAGTAGAGGGCAGGGCTGGCCTGAGCAACTCCCCCCTTGCAGCTAGTGATGCTTTTCAGCCCTTACTGTGCCTGCCTCTGCCCTCCCCCAGGTTCTGGTTTTATCGGTGTGGGCTAGGACTCTGACCCTGAGTAGTTAAATTTCCTCCTAAGAGTTTCTGGTGAGCAGCCAGGGTTGAGAATGGCTGGTTCCAACCTCTCCTGTCGTCTCTCCCATCTGGAAAGGCAGGATGTGGCTGGGGCTGGCACAGCTGTTTCCAGCCATCATCTGACTTCGCAGAAGGCACACCTGCAGGCAGGCATTGGCATCCTGGCATGCCATGGTTGCTGACACCTTTAAGGTCCCATCCTGCCCTGAGGTGCCTTCTCCTAGATGGGGCATAGTTCAGAGCAGCCAGGGCCAGGCCTGGGTGCAGAGGACACGAGTCTGGGCTGACAGCAGAGTTACAAATATGGGACAAGAAGGGACCCTCATTTGTCCTTCAGGGGGTGGACCCAGTGTCCTAATCCCAGAGGGGTGCCAGCGCGGTGACGGCACAGACGCAGGTGTGGGACAGGAAGGCAGAGGACATAGTCCAGGGCCACTTGGTCCTCCCTCCTCCCTCCCGGATCAAGTATGTGACTACTCCAGGTGACCCGAGGGCCTTGGGTGGATCCTCAGACCCCCAGCAGGAGCCGTAGGGGTCCCCAGCTGCTTCCCTCTTCCTTCTGACTCGAGATCCACACTGTAGAGAGGGGATCAGACAGAATCCAGCACTCCCTTGCCCTCTTCCAGCTCCTCCACGGTCCCTTTGCAGGATGAAGAAGGAAGAGGACTCCCTGACCATCTTCGGAGTGGCTGAGCGGGACCAGGGCAGTTACACGTGCGTCGCCAGCACCGAGCTGGACCAAGACCTGGCCAAGGCCTACCTGACCGTGCTAGGTAACTGCCCCTGCACACACCGGCACAGGCCTCCCCTATCCGGACGCCTCCCAGGACGCTTGCCGTAGTGGCCAGAGGCCACCTGGGCATGGGGATCCCTCACTTTTCGACATCTGGAAGCTTTGGCTTTCAGAACCAGCTATGCTGGACAGTGTACCCCCTGAGTGGAATTATTAGCCCCCCAGATCTTGGCTGAAGAGTGCCCAGTAGCTGTAGAAAGAGTGGAGAGGGGTTTTTGTGATCGTTTTTACCTCCTTCCTAACACTGCCACTAAGCCGATTAAAACCGTCCAGTATTAAACAAGACTGAGTTTGGTTTGTGCTCCCAACAGCCTTGCTGCCCTCGCTCCCCTCCCGCCCTGTCCTTGGGTTTGTGTGGCATCTCGCACAGGCGCCGCACTGCGTAAGAGGGCTCCGTGTCTCCCTGTCCTGTGTGCAGGCTGGACTGGGACTAAGCCAGCCCAAACCCAGGAAGGGGGCGTCTCCCTCCCAGGAGAGCAGGCCTCTCGTTGTGCCCTCCTCACCTCCGTCCTCTCTCTGGGCACCCTGCACCGCTAGTCTCGGTGCGCTCTCGTCCCTTCCATGGTGGAGAGGCACAATTGCTGGGCATGCTGGGCCCAGGCACAGCGATGGTCTTAGGACAAGAATGAAGCAGAGGATCAGCCCCTGCCACAGAGGAGACACCGACGGCCTCTGTGAGGGTGGGCGTTCTCCGTGGAAGTGGGGGTGAAGCCGTGCCTGGAACACCTCCGCCCAAGGGCAGCTGTCCTTCCAGAATGCCTTACCCCTGGATAACCTGCTAACCTGGATAACCCATCTTACCTTTGCAGCTGATCAGGCCACTCCAACTAACCGTTTGGCAGCCCTGCCCAAAGGTAATTCACACTAATCGCGGGCCCTCTTGGGCCCCTGGGGCTGGAGTCCAGAAGAAGGAAGGGCCAGTGGACAGGCTCCTGGAAAACACTCCCCACCCAGGTGCCCCACCTCCACCTCCCTGAGCCCCTCAGACCCTACTCTGGGCGCCCCGCTCCTTTCACAGCTTGAGCTCAGTCTTGCGGCTGTTTCCCCCATCCGTTACCACTGGCCATGCTCACTGCTCCTTTGGGCAGGCCCGTTCTCCACCCCCAGTGACCCCACAGTGTATGAAGCCCATCCAGGAAAGCCCACACCCTTCCAACTGTCATTAACCTATAGTATGTACCCTCCCCGACATGCACGCACACACGAACACGGGCCTCTGTCTCACCTGATCCTTCCGGAAACCAGCCCAAATATGGAGAGGGCTGGTGCAGGGAGCCAGGGTGGAAGAAGTCATCCCACTGCCCGCCCTGCTCCCTTGGCTGCCGGTCAGTGGCTGGATGGCCTTATTGCCCGGCTAGGATGGTGCTTACAGCCATTAAACCATCCTAGTGAGCTCAGAGCCCAGGGAGGGGCTGTGCTTACCCCTGACTAGAAGCATGCTCTGCATCACTGAAACTTCTAGACTGAGTCTCCACCTCCTCCCCAGCCTGGTCCTCTTTCTCAGCCCCCTCCCCACTTCCCCAGTCTGTCTGTCCTCAGCACTCCAAGCCCCTACTTGAACTCCTGCCTCCTGACACACAGAGTAGGAGGTAATTACCCAAGGGAATGAGGCAAACCCCACTCTCCTGGTCAGCTCTCCTTGCTGTTGTGAGCATGGGTCTCATGAAAAGGGCGACATTTTCTAGAAGCTTGCACCCTCAGGGTGCCCGTAGGCCTGGAATACATCCCGGCTTTTCTCTGTGTCCTGCATGACCCTCTTTATTTCCTGGTTCCACATCTTTGGTGTTCTTTTGGGTGGCAGTGGAATTGAGGGGATCTCCTGTTTGTTCTTTGGCCCCTGAGGGAAGAGAGTGGTCCCTGTGCTGAGTCCCAGGGCAGGCCGGGATTGGTTTCTGCTGGTAGCAGTGCCCGAGCCCCTCAGGGCCCTGTCCAGTGCTGGGGCCAGCACAGGTCAGGCTGACTCTAGCTCACACACCTCCCTCTGCTGCCAGGACGGCCAGACAGACCCCGGGACCTGGAGCTCACCGACCTGGCTGAGAGGAGCGTGAGGCTGACCTGGATCCCGGGGGACGATAACAACAGCCCCATCACAGGTCAGCCCAGGGCCCAGTGAGCCAATACCTGTGGGGGAAGTGGTGACAGCCCCAAACCCAGGGCTTTGCTAGCTCCTGGTCCCACCCTGTCTCCCTGGCTGAGTGTCCAGGCCTTTCCTCAGAAGGCATGGTGGCCTGGCTTCCTTCCTGTGTCTTGGGAAGAGCTGCCCACATGTCTATGTGCGAGGGAGATTGTAGAGTAATGGGAGCCAAGGAGGAAATGCCTTTGAAGAACACAGAACTCAGCTCCCAAAACTGCCATCTTCTGTGCCCACCCAGACTACGTCGTCCAGTTTGAAGAGGACCAGTTCCAACCAGGGGTCTGGCATGACCATTCCAAGTTCCCGGGCAGTGTCAACTCAGCCATCCTCCAGCTGTCCCCATATGTCAACTACCAGTTCCGCGTTATTGCTGTCAACGAGGTCGGGAGCAGCCATCCCAGCCTCCCATCTGAGCGCTACCGAACCAGTGGAGCTCGTGAGTAGTCCAGGGCTGCAGAGAAGGCTCTGGAACCCTGAGTTCAAGCTGAGTTGCCCAGATCCCCACCGCGTGATTCTAGGCCAGTTACTTTAATTACTCCAAAGCTTGACTTCCTCATCTGTGAAACAGAGTAATAGCAACACCGACCTCATGGAGCTGTTGCAAAGGATGCATTTGGAAATGCATGTCAGAGGCCAGCCTATGGCAGCTGGATCTCACATGGCTAACCATGCAGTTCAAGTCCCGGCCCCAGCAGCGTGAGAAACACTCCAGGCATGTGTGCGTGCATGCCTAAAATCCCAAATGGAGGGAGACATGGAGGAGAAGGGATTGCAGTGTATGAACATCTCCCAGGGGAGGTGCTTTCTCACTTTCCTTCTTTCTCTGTCTCTCTTTCTCCATCTCTCTCTAGCAAGACCATGCGCCTTTTGGGAAGTTAAAAGACAACAATGCATGTCAGATGTTGGCCATGATGCTAGCGTGTAGCAAACAGTAAATGTCAACTGCCATCTTTACTATTACTGATATAAAATTGCCTTTAGTTGATTTACTTGTTCCACGAGAGACAGAGACAGGCACTTCCAACAGGGTCTTTCTGTGCTCCCCCGCCTCAGTTAGCCAGAGCCCAGCACGTATGCGGGGTGCAAACCCAGACCCTCCCCACATGGCCTCACATAGCAGAGCGTTGGTTATCGCTGTACCATCGTGGCCAGCCTGTTAATAAGTCCTCTTTTCTTTTTAGAATTATTTTATGTAACTTTATTTATTTATTTATAATTTGACCAGAGAGGGAGAAAGCCAGCTGCCAGGTCCGGGACTTGAACCACAGTCAAACATGTGGGAGTCCAGCATCCTTAACCGCCACGCCACCTGCCAGCCCCCAACCTATTAAGATGCCTTGATTATTTGCTTTAAAGGGGAGAGCTGTGGCGAAGAGGTGCAGTGGAAATCCATTATCCAGTGTTACTTCCAATTTCTTTTTCTAACACTCACGGGTAACGTTTAGATTTCTGAAATCGCACCAGCTCATGGAGGGTGGAGATGCTCCCCACAACTGTTAAATGCCAGGGGTAAACCAGTCTGGTGTCAAGCACAGTGGATCATCCACATGGGAGATGATCCACATTGAGTTGGCTTACTGACCACCCAGTGTGGAAAGCCTTATGATAAATGCTGTCTGGTTGGGGATTAAAACGTAAAAGAAATTAGCCTGCAGTGGGGCTTAACTCTTAGCTGGGAAGGCGAATCACACACACAAGAAAAAGCCTAAGTGTGGTTACACACTGAGACACAGCAGAGCATCGCAGGACCTGTCCGATGGGAGGGGGACAGATTGCACGGGTAAGGCACAAATTGGACTTGAACTCTGCGTTCCTTTGGGTTCCAGCCCCTGAGTCCAATCCCAGTGACGTGAAAGGAGAAGGAACCAGGAAGAACAACATGGAGATCACGTGGACGGTAAGCGGCCCTCCCACCTCAGCCCCGATGGGCCCGCTCACCTATCAGCATGCACTTGGAGGCCTTTGCCCTTATACCCTGGGACGCTGCGGCCCCCGTGTGGCTCAGACTGTCTGGCCACTGTTTGAAAAACCAAGCTCTTTTCTGGGTTGGGCATCCAGAAAGCAAGCAGGCCAGATGTCCAGGAGCGACGTCTAAGGTGCAGAGGTGGCCAAGTTCAAGACTGTCGGTCTAAAAGGGTATACAGAATGCCAGCCGAATACGATGAAGGAGGGAGCCGGGTTAGATTAGGAAAGTTCTAGGTGAAACACCACTGTCGAGCCTTGGAGTGTTCTGGGTCCCCTCGCTGGGGATGGTCGAGAGTGGAAGAGAGACCTTTGTCTGAGACCCGCTCAGCATCAACTTTCCTTTAATCAGGGAATGAGCTAGGTGACTGGAGAGATGGCCCCAGGCTGTGACTGCAAAGTCCCATCTTTATCCTGACCTCCCTGGCTGTGCTTTCCAAATCAAAACTGGGGTATGTGGTCAATAAAAGACTATTTTACTCCCCAAACCACTTCCAAGTCTGAGAGCTGCACATGCAGATGCAGAAACGGTGCCATTTCTGAGCTGCTGCACAAGTGACACAGGCGGGAGGCAGTGTCTGGACCCTGACCACCTAGACCTGCCTTTCCAAGGGCCTCACAGCCTTTCCCAACTGGAGCAACAGCCACGGGGCCGAGCCTGGGTTCCAGATCCCTGGTGCTTAGATAATAAAGGACAGCACTGCACCCCCCTTCGAGGAACTCGGACCTGTTGGGAAGGACGGGACAGACACTCTGGATTCGGTAGAAACAGAGTCAGCTCTGGACTCTCAGGTCATTGGCAGGAGGCGAGCTGTGGTTAGACCACCTGCATCCCTTTCTCGACGTCGGAGAAGATTATATTACCCTCCATATTTTATTATTGCTCTATGGAAGATAAAGCTTTAACCCCCTTTGTACCTGCAGATGTGGGTGGCTCTAGGATCAAAGTAACTAGGTCTGAGGTGAAGCCTTTGTCACAGCTGAGCTCATAGGCCTCTTGGTTTTGGGGGACTCATCAGGAAGGGAGGTGTGTTCTCCCCTACCCTGCAAGGGGCCTGGTCAGTGTTAGGCAGATCTGGGAGGGGCACCTGGCACAGGAAGAGGGCAAGGTGTGGGCACATCAGCCTCCTGGCCTGCGTCCTTTCCACCGTCTGTCGGTCTGTCTCTCCCACCAGCCCATGAATGCCACCTCTGCCTTTGGCCCCAACCTGCGATACATTGTCAAGTGGAGGCGGAGGGAGACACGCGACACCTGGAACAATGCCACCGTGTGGGGCTCTCGCTACGTTGTGGGGCAGACCCCTGTCTATGTGCCCTATGAGATCCGAGTCCAAGCTGAAAATGACTTCGGGAAGGGTCCTGAGCCAGAAACTGTCATCGGTTACTCCGGAGAAGATTGTGAGTACCCTCCCAGCATCCCCCCAGACAGGACCCTCACAGCCAGGCCGCACACGGCCACTGTCATAGCCAGGATCTGTAGGTGGGTTGTGGGAGGACAGCCTGGTCCCAGGAAAGAGAACAACTACGCGGTGAGCTAGAACATAGAGCCCCAACAGGTCCGGAGTCAGGCAGGACGCCACCATCTGAACACCAGGTAGGATCACTGCATGTCAGCTCCTCCCCCAGTCCCCTCCAGGTGTGAAAACCCAGGCCCTGGGAAAGAAAACCCTTGCCAGTGTTCTATGTGAATAAATGTCAGGCTTGACAATCTCACCTGGGTCTTCAGACCCTCCCCAGCAGGGTGCCCTGCTGCCGAGCCACACTCGCACCAAGAAAGACGTCAGGACTACCCATCCCAACGGGCCGAATGAGGCACCTCCACAGGAAGCAGGGCCCCTCCTCCATGGCCCCCTGGAAGCCTTGAGGGGTGGGGAGGTCTGCAAGCCCCTGACCTTCCTGTGGAGGCCGGCATCCCAGGGCTGCTCCTGCCCTTGGAAATGAACCAAGGAGAGGAGTTTTTTGGAGGCTGGCCACTCCTGAGGGTAAATTGAGGAGCTTGTGGACATATATGTGGGAGTGTGTGCTTTCACAGACGGGAATGGCCTATCTGTCCTAGCACATCAATCCCACAATCTGCTGGCAGAGCAGGAGGCAGGGGGGCCCCTTCTTGGCACGGGCAGTCCACGCCCTGTTGGTGCTGGGTCTGATCCGAGAAAGGGACCACGGAGATGGATGGTGAGGTCAAGGAAGGGATTAGGGACAGTCCTGGGAGGAGTGTGTCATCGAGCATGGTTGGGTCAGTGGGAGCGCAGGTGGTGTTCCCCACAGGGAGATGGGAAGGGGTAGGGGCTGGGCCCTGGAGGTGACTGAGGATTAGACCATGTGGGTGATAAGCAGGGGTCAGCAAGCCCACCTTACCTCCACGATGGAGCACTTCCAGAGAGAAGCCCAGTGAGGACTGCTGGACGGTGAGTGAAGGGACCACATCCGGTCCTGGGCTTCGTGGACTGCCCCACCATTTTGTTGCCTCTACCCCTGCAGACTGTGCTCTGGGGGGTGAAAGGGGTTGGGGCAGAACCGCTTTTGCAGCTGAGTAGAGAACAGGGCAAGACTCAGTTACAGGGAAGGAGTAGCCTTCCCTTTGCTGGTAGTCCGGGGATCAGAACGCTTCAGGACTAGGTTAGGGCAACCTGTCTCGGTGGGTAGTGTTCCCGGCAGGCGTAACAGATGCACTGAAACGTGGGCAGAGTTGGGAGGAAAGGCAGGGTGCGGAGGGCTGCCTCAAAGGCTGGCTGAAGCCGTCTCACCACTGAGCCCCGATGGAGCAGGGGACGGATAAGTCACCACCACCATCGAGGGCCACCCTCAGGAGCTGTAGGAGAGTGCCATGCCTGACAAAGAGGAAACCAGGGAACCGATGTTCACACCCTTCTCCTCCTGCCCTGGGATCTCCCGTGGGCACCTCTTACCAGTTAAACCTGTCGGGTAACTGAGAACAGGGAGGCCTGCTGATATGGTCCAGGGGAACGGCCTCCCAAGACATGGAGCCAGTGGGGAGTGCAGAGCATGGCTGGAGGGGCATATGGAACCTGCGCTCTGGACATGGGCGGGGCCCCTTCCACCTCTCTGCCACCTTTTCCTGAGCCTTCCCTCTGTACCCGCAATTAGCTGAAGGTAGAGACATGGCCCTGCCCTCCTGCAGTACCCAGGGTCCAGAGTGGAGAGACAAGCCAGAGGGGACACAGGAGTCCAGGGGCTAGCCATGCCTGCGTAACCAGCTTTCTGTCCCCAAACCTTGCAGATCCCAGGGCCGCACCCACTGAAGTTAAAGTCCGAGTCCTGAACAGCACAGCCATCAGCCTTCAGTGGAACCGCGTCTACTCCGACACGGTCCAGGGCCAGCTCAGGGAGTACCGCGTGAGGAAGCCAGCTCCCAGCTCCCCTAACCACCCAGCTGCTAACCAGGGCCGGGGGTAGCAGATGCGGGGCACAGGATATTTGAAAGGGGTCCTAGAGATATTCGTGGGATCCAGAGCTGATTCAAGGAGGTGGTGTCTAGGGTCAGCTGTTCAAAAATACACCCCGGGTAAACACACATTGATGTATCCTGCGGTAGACAAGGGGCCTTCCAAAAGTTCGTGGAAAATGCATATAGTTTTAAAAATTCAGGCAGCATGGTAGTTAAGGTATTGGACTCCCAAATGGCCAACTGTAGTCCAAGTCCCAGACCTAGTGGCTTCACATGGGCATACATGCCCAAAATCCTGAGAGGAGACTAGAGGAGTGGGGATTGCAGTGTGGCCATCCCCCATGGAGGGGGGGAGATTTCTCACTTTCCTTCTCTCTGCTCTGTCTCCTCTGTCTCTTTCTTGGCAGAAAGAAACATACGCTCTATAGCAAACAACTTTCTAAAATTAAAAAAAAAAAAAACTATGTATGGCTCACAAAACTTCTTTGCATCAAAATAAACTAGTACTTTAAGTTCATTTTTCCATGAACGATTTGAAGTCCCCTCATACGCTGAGAGATCCTGCTCGGCAGAAAACCCTGGGAAGGGTGGTGGGCTTGGTGGACGTTGCATAGCACATTGTGTATGGAACATGTGAGTGGACACACGTGCACCGGGAGGAGTGCGAGGCACTGCCGAGCTACCCCCGCCCTCTCCTAATGGCCTCTCCTGGGCTGCTTGCCCTCCCCAGTTCGGCTTCATGAAGCCACCACTAACAGACAAAACCACAGGGGTGCAGACACCCTCCCGACTCCAGCTACCCAGCACAGGGATTACCAGGGCCCGCAATTTCTGTACCCCTGCCCAGTCATCTCTCCTCTGAAAGGGTGAGCTGAAATGAGCAGGCGGAAAAAATCCAGGTTAACTAACAGGTCTTCAAAAAGTTCACAGAAGGGCCAGCAAGTAACATGGTGGTTAAGGCGCTGGGTCCCATGCGGCCTCCAAGGTTCAAGTCCTGGACTCCACAGCCTGAAAAATATGCCGGGCTCATGTGCATGCGTTCCCAAAATCCCAGAAGGAAAAGGGATTTCGGTGTGGTCATTCCTCCTGGAAGGTGATTTCTCACTTTCCCTGTGTCTCTGGTGAGCACATGCAGCCTATAAGAAAAAACAGAATCTAAAAAAAAAAAAAAAAGGCACCAAAATAAATTTGTACCTTTAATTCTATTTTTTCATGAACTTTTTGAAGTCCCATTGTACAAGGCCTCCTATATGAGTACCTCTATTTAAAAGTTGACTGAGAGGAACCAGCAGTTGGCGCAATGGCTATGTCGCTGGATTCCCATGTAGGCGACCACGGTTTGAGTCCTGGACCCAGTGGCTTAAACTCAGCCGGGCGCGTGTGCGTGCGTGCCCAAGATCCTGAAAGGAGAAGGGATTGCAGCGTGGCCACCCCCCCTGGGGGGTGATTTCTCGCTTTCTGTCTCTCTGTCTCTCTCTCTGTCTTTCTGACGAGTGCACACACTCTATAGCAAAACCCTCTCAAAAAAGAAAAAATGTTGGCTGAGAAAACCGCCTCATAGCCTAGTGGTTAAGGCAGCCAGATCCCACATAGCTGACTCCAGTTCGAATCCCAGTCCCAGATGCTGGGCAAGGGTGTGTACGTGCCTCAAATCCCAACAAGGTGAAGAAATGGAGAAGAGATTGTGGCATGACCACACCCCTTTAGGGGTGGTTTTCTCCCTCCTCTCTCTGGCAAGTGCACATGCCCTCTGGAAGTTAATCGAAGTTGGCTGGGAAGTGAGGACGGCTGAAACCATGATTGATACAGGTTCCGTGACCTCAGTGGTCCTCAGGAGTGGGCTGATGCACAGTTGGGGCAGACGGACGGGGCCTGTCTTTTCTTGGGAAATGAATCTGGCACACAGGGGACGGAAGGCAAAAGGACGCACTCACTTGGCGAGCTCTGCCCGGCGCCTGACTCGCACCTGTTACCTGCCTACCTGGAGAGTTCCTTGGCTAACATCCATCAGGTCTCCCTCTAAGTCTGGACCCCTCCTTACGGTGGGCAGCCAGGGTGACACCGGCCTGGCAGCCCGACCTGGCTTCTCATCCACTGCTAATCAGAGCTCCTGAGGTATACTCACTCCGCTGTGCCCTGCGACACCACCTCCCTCCACAGCTATCCTGTCTACCCAGGCTCTGCTACCACACAGCCAGATGTCCCACAGTCGTGGACATGTGACTAGCTCACTCCTAAAGGTCTTTAAACAATAGGAAAAGAAACTACTTGACTTCAAAAGATTGAACCAACCCTTTCCCATTCTGGCTGCTGGGGGTAACCTTCTCCTTCCCAGCTCCGTCTGCTGCCAATCTAAACCACACTAATCTCCCTCGAGGTGACGCTGCCCTTGAGCACACAGTGGAGCTTTCTGTGCCTGGACCCTTGGTCATCTTTGTGGTCCTGGCACGGATGCCCTGAGCAACCTGCTACCTGCTTGGAAAAAGCCTCACGACGGAGCGGCTCAGTGTAGGCTTGGCCAAATGCCCCTTCCCTGAGGAGGTGGCATGGCTTGGAAAATGATTTCTTGTTCGACATAAATATTCATATTCGTGAGCGGCTAATGGTGGGGCTGCCAGGCTGCCCCCAGCCCTCCACGAAGCTGATGAGGCCGTGTGGGACTTGAGCCTGTAGTGAGCAAAAGGGAAGACGGGTCACTGCCACCACCACTAACGACTAACCCGGCCCGAGCTGCTGAGCCCTCACAGCCTGCCTCTGTCCCGAAGGCCTACTACTGGAGGGAGAGCAGTTTACTGAAGAACCTGTGGGTGTCTCAGAAGAGACAGCAAGCCAGCTTCCCCGGTGACCGCCCCCGGGGCGTGGTGTCCCGCCTCTTCCCCTACAGTAACTACAAGCTGGAGATGGTTGTGGTCAATGGGAGAGGTGATGGGCCTCGCAGTGAGACCAAGGAGTTCACCACCCCAGAAGGAGGTAGGTCTGACCCGCAGCTCTTCGGGGTGGGGCAAGACGAGGGTAGCACACGCCCGTGCCTGAAGCAGCAGCAGCGTGACCAGCATGGATGGGACAAGGTGACCTCCGCGTGGCCTCGAGGAGCCGATGACTGACAAGTTGAGTGGCTCCTGCCATTCTGCAGAGCGCTCTGTCACCACGGGGTCCTGCTCTGACAGCAGGCTGGATCTCAGAGCAGGCCTGTGCAGTCTGCTGATGTCGTGCCAGGACTGACTCCCAGCGCATCACACTCCCAGCGGCAGCCTGGCCTCTCCACCACCTCCTACGGCTGAAGTCCCACCGTGTGAGTGCAACCAAAGAGTCTTTCCTGAGTGCCTGGAGCCAGCTGATCGTTACCAGCACCCGCGATTTGCCACTTCGCTCCCCATCTTCAGGACGCTTTCACTGGGACGGCAGCTGTGTGGGGGGTGGCTCTCAGGGTACCTGGTGTAGCCTTTCCCTCTGCAAGTTTATGGCTTGACCTGGTCCTGGGGACACAGGTGCCTTTGAGGTTCCTGGTCCCGCCCGCTGTCCTACCAGTCCTCTTAGTCGCTCGGCATAGCGTTGTCCTCTTGTTTCTCCCCCTCTCTTCTTAACTGTTATCTCCCCCGGTTTTCTTTCTCCTCCTCCTTCCTCCTCTCCTCTGTTCTTCCCTCTTGTTTTCTTTCTTCCTGTCTTCCCTCCTCCTCAGTTTGGTTTTCATCGTCAGTCACTGCTGCCCCGCCCACACTTTCCAGGCCTCCCATCCTGGGTTTCTTTCTCCTCTCCCCTAAACCCAGCATTCTCCACTCAGAAGGCCGATCCTGCTGCCTGGAGCCAGTGGTGAGAGTCCTGGGCTGGGATTTGAGCACCCGCAGCCTCCACGGAGCAGCTGCCCTTGGTTTCCTACCTTACAGATGGCTCTGCCCGACTTCAGGGCGTCTTGCAGGATGGGAGCCTAAGTGTGCGAGTCCAGGGTGGTCGCTCAAGGAAAACCTGGTTGACTCCCTCCCCATTCCAGCAGCAGAGCCCGAGTCATTCTCGTCCTCCGTTCTGGACGGGGCAGCGGGCTCTGGCCGCCTCGGAGTGCTCCCAAGTTCAGGGTTAGCAGCTCTCCAGCATGGAGGTTCCTGGGTTCAAGGCCTTCACACTGTGCTTTGTTTTTGTGTTTTCCTCATCTCCCTGCTCCCCTCCCCTCCCCTCCCCCTCATCTCCCCTGCTCTCTCCTCCTTCCCCAAGTACCCAGTGCCCCCAGGCGTTTCCGAGTCCGGCAGCCCAACCTGCAGACAATCAACCTGGAATGGGATCACCCAGAACACCCCAATGGGATCCTGATTGGATACACCCTCAAATACGTGGCCTGTATGTTCTGCCCTTCTCTCTCTCCAATCACCTGGGAAGCAGAGACCCCACTCTTACACTTTATCTGGGTCATCACGGTGGAGAGCCCACGGGTGCAGAGGGCATTGCCGAGGGCATTGCCGAGGGCATTGCCGAGGGGTAGAGGGCCGGGGAGGCAGGGGAGGCCCTATTTCGGCACAGCTCCTTACACTGCACCGCCCGCGGGGGGCTTCTAGTCTGGTGGGTGAAAGGAGGGAGCTCTGGTCTCCCGAGGAAGACAGCCCCGCCTTCGGGATCTCCTACAGTCTGGGAGAGAACATCTTACCAGGTGGGATGGGGCAGAGTATACACGTGTGCAGGGGCACCCACAGACACACAGGAGACACCGTCACAAGGTGTCATTGACGGCCAGGCAGCTGTGGAGTGACGAATCAGGAGCCTGGGGTGGGGGGCAGACCCCAGCTCCATAGCTCAGCATCATATGCGAGACTGGGGTGTCCCTGCACTTGAAAAACTTTGAGCCTTCTCAGGGAGGTGATGTGGTAGCTTATTGGGAGCTCGAGGGCCGGGCCCTGTGTCATTAACGATTTTACTTACCGAATGTGTGCTATTCTGAATCCACCCTGGACCTGACCCCCTGGCCCTTTGAGGTATATTGAATATGCTTTTCCTAAAGACATTATTCGTAATCAAAAGCCCTCATGGTTTTGCCCTAGATCTGTCTGAAAGGGAGAAAGGAGCTCTAGGATTCAGTCCCTGTTGAAAGGGCTTGGGGATTATAGACAGAATCTTTCAGAGTGCCATGCAACTTTGCAGCGAGCAGAGACAATGGGGTCAGTGAGGAGGTGTTAACCCAGGGTGTACCCAAAGGGCCAGGAGGGGGTGCTGCTTGCAAGCGCTCTCCTTTGAGCCCCAGCCTTTCAGCTCACCAGGCAGGTGCCTCTGTCTCCCTTTTTAGCAGCCAGGAAGGTGTTCTTGCATCTGCAGGTTATATAACCCACTCTGGTCGTGTTGCAGAAGTTTCATTCCCCTTTCCTGTCTCTCCCCAGTTAATGGAACCAAAGTAGGAAAGCAGATGGCGGAAACTTTCTCTCCCAATCAGACCAAGTTCACGGTGCAGAGGGCAGACCCGGTGTCCCGCTACCGCTTTACGCTCAGCGCCAGGACGCAGGTGGGCTCTGGGGAGGCAGTCACGGAGGAGTCGCCAGCACCTCCAAATGAAGGTAGGTACCTGGCTGCAGCTTCCGGGGTAAAAGGCCCCAGCTAATTCTGAAGCCTAGAAAAACACAGAACTGTGCCTGGCCTCCTGGGATGGGGAGGCCGTGAGGCTGCACGTCCTCGAGCCTCAGTAAGAGAACTCTTCTTATGTGCTAAGAGGCAGGTGCTGGCCTTGCGTCAGGAAAACTAAGATCTCATTAGACTGTTGGGGTGAGACCAGGGTCCCCACTTTGCCTTGACGTGCTCAGCTACGTGACATCTGTCATGTTTCCTTTTTGATGAGGAGTAAGGAAGAGAACATAGGTTGGGAGATAAAGGGAAATGTTAAAAGTAAATAGAGGTCAAACGCCCCTAATCTGAAACTCTGCAATCCGAAATACTCCGAAATCCGAAACCGTTGAACATGACACCCAGGTGTCACACCTGACTTCATGTGACGGGTCAGAGTCGCACTGCAATACGGAAATATTGTAGTGATTGCTGTCAGGCTGTGTGCATAATGTGTACATGAAACAAGTAAATTTTGTGCTTAGCCGTGAGTCCCACCCCCCAAGATATATCCTCACGTGTGTGCAAATATCAAGGCACTTCAACAAGTTTGTGGAAAAATAGGATTAAAGTATGAGTTTATTTTGGTGCAGAAAACCTTGGAAATCCATGCACTTTTTCATGAGACCCATTTTCTACAAACTTTTGGGAGACTCCACTATATTCTAAAAATTAAAAAAAAAAATCCAATTTGTGAAACACTTCTGATCCCAGGGATTTCAGATAAGGAATACTCAGCGTGTATGCAAAAGAACCCCACACAATAATAAACACGTTCACCTCTGATGGGAGGCAGGAATGTTAAGGAATGCCCATGAGAGCCGTGGGGACAGCCCCTCTACCCCCAAGGACTGCTGCTGCAGAGAGGAGGCCCATGGGAAATAGCCATTTGTCAAGCCAGCTTTCACTAAGGGCAATTGAGTTACCTCCTGGGTCCTGGCATCTCCTGGCAGCGCGAGGTCCCCCAGTGGAGCTGCACCTGCCTGAGGACTCCACTGGAGGGGGCTCCAGGCCCACTCGCACGTGCGCTGGATTCGGTGCAGGGACTTCTCAGGGAGCAAGTCGGCAGAGCCGCAGTGTTAACGGAGCTCCCGTGAGAAGGTGGGGACCCTTTTGCCTCTCAGAGGCCCCATGGTCTAGTCAACAGCCATTTCTTGAGCACCGCTATGTGAGATGCCAGAGTCTGTGCCAAAAGCAAAGGACACAAAAGTGATAAGAAGCTCACACCGTCTAAGAGGGGAGGTAGCCACAAGGACATCCGCGTAGCTAGATAAAGCCAGTGCAGTGGCTGCCGAGGAGGGGCCTTCGTTCTGCAAGGGAAGCCCCCAAGAAGAGGTGGTGTGGGTAGGTTCCCTAAGGCTGACAAGCTCTCACATCTAGTGCTTTCTCCAGAAGGCTGGGGCCCTTGCCCTGGCCCACCCCGCCCCATCCCAGGAGAGCATCAGTGCTTCCCCAGCCACCTGCCCTGGCCAGCAGGCCAGCAGGCCAGCGCTGAGACAGTGAAGGGGGCCGCGCCAAAGCAGGACTGATGGGTTGCCTGTTACCAAAGGCCAGGCCAGGCCAGGCCACCATGCACTCCGTGATTAGTCGGTTCTGTAAGGAGATAAATGGAGAAAGCCTCTTCCCCCTCCCCATCTCCAGCCAGTACAGAACATGACAGAGCTCCATTGTCCAGCCCAGTAACTACCCCAGGGAATGCTCTACAGCACCAGGGGACAAAGGGACAGAGAGAGACTTTCTTCTCCACTTAGGGATTTGCAGAAAATTCAGGAATTCCTTTAGGGCGCTCAGTCTACACATGAGTTTCTAATTTCCTGAAGTACAATTGCTGGGAAAGAATTGGGGCAGCAGGATGCCGGATCGGCCTGCGAGGCTCCACCGCTTCCAAGTGCCCGGGCATTCTGAGGCTGAGACGGTGTGGACAGCTTCACGGAAGAGGCTCCTCCTCCCCTACCCAGCCCACACTCGGCATCTTCCCCAAAGATACAGGAACCATCCTTTTGACTGGGGTCGCTATCTTCCTTCATCACTTCCACCTTATCCTCCCAATTCCTGGGGTCATGGAGGGCCCCCAACCTAGCCAGGGCAGGCCACACCCTCGGGGAAAGAGCTGGGGATGTAGCACTCAGGGTGAGCTGTCTTGGCTGCCACCTTTTAGATGACTGCCCCTTGAGAAGACGTAGCAACAGAGTGTGTTGGAAAGGTCCCCAAGACCCAGATAAAATGGTTTTGTGGGGACATTTATGATTCTAGTGAAGGCGCCCCGACACCAGCTGGCATCCTCAGGGTAGGGGCCAGGACTGGGCCACACCGGCTGGGTCGGGTTTGAGCCGGAACCTTCTCTGCTTGCTTGTCCTGTGGTTTCACCGGTGCTGTTTTCTCTTCCCTCCTCACTCTCTCTCCCTCTCTCTGGCCATCTTGGGCGCTGTGCTCTGAAGCTACTCCAACTGCAGGTACTGTACCAGCCGCGGAGGTAATGGGCATGGCACGGGGCAACGCAGGTGGAGCCACCCAGCCGGGGCAGAAAAGAGCCTGGCTTGGGCTGGAAGCATGCTCCAGGCTCACCCTCTCAGTGGTTGGGAAGCCAGACCATCGAGGAAGTGTGTGGAGGATGGGACTGGAGATCACACACCTTCTCCCCCTCCACTAGAAGGAGGATGGCTTAGGGGGTCCCACACCCAGGCTCCTGCGTGCTCTGAGAGTGGCAGTGTTCTCTGAAGCTGATAGGTTACTTCCCATGAGCCACTAGGGCCCATGCCTCCACTCGGCATGGAGAGTCCTGAGCCTCTGAGCGGCCCCTGGCCCTGGTTCCGGTCAGGCCTTCCCCTGAGAGGGTGAACGCAGTGCATGATGGCCTTGCATGCTGCATGGGGGCCCAGCCCCGGCTCTGCCAGTACGTGGTCTGCTCGAGAACGAGCAAGCATGTCCTTGGATCGGGCCAGGTGCCCCAGTCTCGGTGCCAGCGCCCACTGTGCCTCGTTCCTCAGAACCCAGCTTCTCGATGCACTTAGTGACAGAACAATCTCTACTCCCAGGGCGTAGGGGTGGCACTGGGCAGGCAGGTCCTGCTAACCTCTTCCTTCCAAGTCTTCATGCCATGGGTTCAAGGGCCATCAGAAGGCTCCTCTCCACAGAAGGCCTGTCCCCAAGCTGAAGAGGCTAGATGAGGGACCCCGGGTCCTCTCCTAGCCCTCCTCTGAAATGAGAATGGGCTTGCCCTGGCAGAGCAAAGGCTGAGAAAGGGGTCCACAGAGCCCCTTGAACGCGAGGCAGCTAGGGGAGGACTGAGGCTGGTCAGTGGGGAGGGCACCATTTGGTTTCCTCCTTGGCTTGTCCCCCTGCCATTTCTAGGTTGATTCTCTTTCTGTTGCGCACCCTGCTTCCTTCAGTTTGCGTGTGTTTTGCCTGTGAGATCCGTGTGGTGAGCTACCAGCATCCTGCCCTCATTCATCCTCTCCACCCTCTGCCCCTAGTAACCCAGACTGACCAGGCCCAGTGCCTCCTCACAGGCCTGAACACCGCTGCTGGGCTGTGAGTCTGAGACACAGTCCTAGGGACCAGGGGGAGAGCCTTCCTGGCCACACTGGGGGGGTGTGCCTGGCCCGATTCCCACTTATGTAAGCCCCTCCTTGACTGTTAACACCGTCGTCAGGGCGGTCCATGCAGGCCTGGTGAGGACAGAAGGGGAGAAGCAGGGCGGGCAGGAGGCGAGTCAGCTAGACACTCGTTGGTAAGCAGCTCCCCACTCCCCTCCCCCTTCCCAGAGCCCTGGGACCCAGGGCAAGTGGATCTGCGGCAGAGTGTCTGCCTCATTCCGTGGGCATCTGTGCCCGTCTGTAGGCCCCTCTTGTGAGTGGCAGTTATCAGGGGGTGTTGTCCCAAACGCCCCACTTCCCACTTGCCATTTAGAAAGGCAGATTCCTCGCGTCATGCAGAATGAGCTTGCACCTCTGTCCCTCCATCAAACGTGCCTGCTGGGCTCCAACTGCCAGGTGACACGGGAACAGAGGCAGACTGCTCTTTTTTGTGAAGGAGACGTGCTGATAGCATCAGCTGTTCTCAGCTCTCCATGCACCAGAACCTTCTGCACAATGGGCAGCTTCCAAGCCGTGGAGCTCGGTCTGACATTTTTGATGGCCCGGCGTCCAGCCTACCGCCCTTCCCCCATCCTCTCCTAACACAGGTGCTTTCCCCCCCAAAGTGGGCTGTGTGTCTCTCACCCAGTGAAGATAATCCCACTCATCCCTGTGTCGGCAGTCTCTGAGGACTGCTGCCCAGCTGCCCTGACAAGCTGTGATCTGGCCGGGGTGTCCACAGGCCAGGTCGACATTTATGGACTGAACCTTCCACCATGGAATGTCTGCAGCTGCTGCCCACTCAGATCTGCAAATGTTCGGTGGGCTCCTGGTAGGGGCCAGCTCCGTGGCAGGTTCCGGGGACAGAAAGGTGAATGAGGCGTGGCCTCCTACACAGTGCTCCTCGAACTCATGGAGAACCCTCGGCCATGGCCAGGCTGCCTCCTGTCGTGCACTGGACAGCCATGAGGTTGACACTGCCTGCTGTTCTGGTTTGGCGTTCCAGCTCTAGGCCTGCCCTGGCTCTCCCTTAGGTCATGGGGGGTCCCTTCCCCCTCTTCCCCTTTCCAAGCTGGTGGTCTCTGGTCAGCACTGACCAGGACCGTCTCCACCCCCACGGTTCCTGTAGTGGCTAGAAATGGCACCCTAGCCGAGAACAGCTGTACCTGGCCTGTGGTCCCGCCAGCTACCTCCTGTTCTGGGCTTGGTTGCCCTCTGTCCTCTCCCCTAACTCATCCCAGGGAACTCAGGCCATTCTCTTTTGACCTAAGTAATGGGTGGTCTTCTCCGAGGAAACTTTGCCTCTTTCCCAGAGCCTCTTCTTCTTGCCTCTGCCCTCCGTCTCTCTGGTGCCTTCTTCCAACCTTGGGACGATAGATCAGCTCATGAGCTGCTTAGGGAGCGCACTCATTGGCCAGCTGTGACCACAGCCAGCCAGATTTGTGTCCTCTCCAGGACCTCTGGTGACTCTATGGCAGGTCCCAGGACGTCTTCCTAGAAAGTGACCCCTGTCCTCTCTCACCTCTGGCCCCCAAGACTGTCACTACTGAGCAAGAAAGGGGGCAGCCAGGTAGCCATCATGGGAGATAAACGCTTCCTGCGTTTATCTGACAGTGGCCATCAGAGGGTGGGGACAGCACGGCATGGAAGCATCCTCATCTCTGACCAACTGAGTGAGAAACCAGGCCTAGCTCTAACCTAGCCATCTCTGTCCCTGGAACGCCCTGGGGAGCACCTGGGCCTGGCCATGGGTCCTGTCGGGGTGTGAGGGATTCTGCCTGTACCAGGGCCAAGGGACCTCATGACAGTGTGTGTAGCTTTGGGGAAGATGGACCTGGGTGCAGGGCCTGGGAGATGCAGTAACCACTGAACCTGCATGTCCCTTTACCACACAGTGTAGGGTGTCAAAGTTAAAGGGAGTGTATTCTAATGACACCTTTAGGTAGCTATGGGAAGGGGAGAGATTAGAAATGTACCGGTGATAAGGAAGTTCATCAGAACAGTTCTGCTCAGATGGACAGAGCAGCCTCCCCAGGTTCCTCCCAGCTGCCCAGAGCGATAGGAAGAGCCCATGGGTGTCCAGGGCCCTGGGAGCCGAGTTGCAGGGGCCAGGCCCGGGGGTCTCTTGTGACTGTGTGTGTGTGTGTTGGTGGACGGGATCACTGAATCCCTCGTGCTGAGGGTTGACAGCACTGGGCTTACGCTCCAAGCCTGGGGCCACCTTGTTCTCGATATATCCCTAAATACGGAACATGACCAGGGGAGCCGTCCCCGTTCCCGCCCTTCCCCCGACTTCCTAATGTCTGGGAGTTGACGGGGTTGGGGAGTAAGGGGGACTCAGAACTTGCCCCAAGTCTCTGAACTGAATGGGACAGTCAGCTGCCCAGTGTGCCCCCTGCAGTCAGCATCCCCAGGGCCCAGTGATACCTCTGACCTCCCAAGGGAGGAAGCAGCAGGACCTGGGAACATGCCCTCCTTCTCTGTGGGGAACGTCACCGTTGGAGACGCAGAGCAACGAGAGGGCTCTTGTTGGTCTGGGTCTGGTTGAGAAGGCCTAGGGTGACTTTGTTCTCCGCCCAAAAAAGTTCTCTGGCAATTCTTACCTGGCTTCCCTCCCTATCCCCTGTATGGGGGAAGGTGGGGGATATTACTTTCCTGAACTTCTGGAGATGTGAGGTTGAGCAGGATGTCACTGTTCCCTGGGAGCTGAAGTTACCTGCTGTGTCTTCAGGCCCTTGCCTGCTGCTCCATTTTAGCATCCACATTAGAAAAGGGACCGTGGTCAGATCTTCGGAGAACGAACGCGAGGAGGAGAGATGGCTCTCTCTCTGATTTGTCTCATCCTTCCCACACTCTGAGTCTTAGCAAATATTGGCACTGGATTGTGAAGATAGGGCAGCGGTCTCTTGTTTGCTTCCACAACCATTCCGTAAAAGGAAAGGGGGCCCAGGAAAAGGCTGACCCCCAGGAAAAGGCTGGCCGATGTCAAACAGTAGCTTTGCGTGGGAGATGGGTGAGACTCACCCAGACGGACCCACCCTGTGCCCCAGATGAAAGTTTATGTAGAAAGAAAGCCCAGATGTGTCTCACTCTTGGCCTGGGGGGGTCTGTGTCCGCTGTGAGCTGGAGCCATGGTGCGCTGCATTCAGGTCACACAATCACTTGATAGCACCATTCCCCGCACTCCAACATGACCGGAAAGGACATGGAGTTCCTGGTCTCCAAGTTTCCTGGAGAGGAAGGCCCAACCAGAAGTCAGCCTGGGTCGGCTTCTTTGCAGAAAGGGCCGCCATTGGGCAGAGAAGGGAGAGGGAAGGCAGGACAGGGCAGGAAACAGCTGGTGGGGCTCGAAAGCTCATCAGAGTGGGGTTGCTCTCCACGGTGCTGGCTCTAGGTGCTGGCTCTGTCTGAACTCAGGCACGACAGAGGGTGATTTTGGCAAGGATGCGTGGGCCCCTGAGGCTGGGGCTCCAGGGCTGGATCCAGCTGATGCTGCTTGGCCTGTGTCTGGGTGGCGTCTGGCCTGGGACTTGTGTCGTCCGTGGGGTCGGGGTGATCGGTCCATGTCCCTTCCCACCCTCATCCTCACACCTGGCTGGGTGCATGCTGGGTGCTTCGAGCCACACAGACCATGAGAAGAAAATGAAACAAACACAGGGCTTCATTCTCTTCCGGAACCGCCCATGGCTGTGTTTTGTGTCGCTGTCGTCCATCTGACCCGGTCGTTATGCGCGGGGGCTTCGATCACCGCGGTCCGTCTCCTCCGGGGCTGCCTGCGTGCACGCGGGGGCCGTGTGTCCAGGCTGGCGCAGCCAAACCAACCAGACTCGGCTATTTTACATTTCCCTCTCAGCTCCTCCCACACTGCCCCCGACGCCTGTGGGCGCGACGGGCGCTGTGAGCAGTACTGATGCTACTGCCATTGCTGCCACCAAGGAAGCCACAACCGTTCCCATCATCCCAACTGTCGCACCTACCACCATGGCCACCACCACCGTCGCCACAACTACAACCACTGCCGCCACCACCACCACGGAGAGTCCTCCCACCACCACCACTGGGACTAAGATACACGAAGCCGGTACTACGCATTGCCCGCGCTCCCCTGCCCCAGCCTACCTCCCCGGCTGGCTCAAGAAACAGATAGGAGTGGGGTCCGCGGTGGTGTTTGCCAACACCCACCTTTGTTTCTCCTCCAGAAACTCACACATGGCTGGATTTGCAGCCCAGAAGCCTAGAGGCCCAGAGGCCCTCTATCCCCAGCACACCCACACGTCCCTTGGCGGCCCAGTACCCCTCATGCTAGCCTAGCCCTGGTCCCTATCCCTTGGCAGTGGGCCAACTTCAGTCCCAGATAGGGGGACTGCCTCCACCTACACGGCAAAGAAGCCGCTCAGGGCTGAGCACCCCAAAGGGTAGGGTGCAAGAAAGGGAAAAGTTCCAACACTGTAGCCAGCAAGAAGAGAGCATCCTGCTCTGGCCGGTTTGATCCAGTCTTGCAGAGTGGGGACTGAGGAACAGACCAGGGCAAGATCAGTTCCCCAGAACCCTGCTCTTTCTGTGCCCCTCAGCCCCAAGGACCACTTACAGGCGCTGCTTTTAAGTCAGAGCTGCCAGGAAACAGTACTGCCCAGACTCCCATAGTGCCCCAGGGTGCTCCATTACTCTCCCGCTCCTCTTCCCCACACCCCCAAATGCATAGGGAGGGGAAATTGCAGTTGCTCTGGGGGAGGGGGTGGCTGGTAAGAATCGATCCCCAGGCCAGCCTACTGAGTCAGGAAAATGTGCATTTCCTGCAACTGGCAGCCACTCCAGGAAGCTCTATTATCCAAGCAGGAAAAGACCCCTGGGAGTCCTTCCTTCTAAGCACTGAGCATCACACAGTCTTAGGACTCCAGAGGGGAGGGTCTCTAGCTTCCTGTGTCCACAGCCACAGGTCTGCTTGCAGGAAGTCCCAGACTCTCCTCCAGCAGTTGTGGAATCCTAGCCCCACTCTTCACTGCCTGCTTCCCAGGCATGTCCCTCCACCTTGGAAGCTTCACTGAATGAGGATGGAGGCTTAATGTCCATGTGAGTATTCTTAACACTCAGTTACATGGTGCTCAGTGAGCTGTAAGGGGAGACAGGTGATGCACCTTGGACCTTGAGAGCGCTGGGCTGCTTTCAAGGTGCAACATCTGGAATTTAAAGAACATGCACTTCAGGAGACATTGGCTCAGGAGGAACCTGCTAGGGTCTTACAAGCTGCCACCAGCAATTTGGTGATGGGCGTTCTTTGGGGGCCACACGGAGGCGTTTCTTATTAAAGTGGGGCTCAGGGTCCTAAGTACTTTGACTTCACAGTAGAGGTGCATGAAGGAACAGAGAATGGGGCCTGTGCCCAGCAATAACTGCCTGCCTTCTGGAAAGGGCTACCTTCCTACCACATAGTACTAGCCCATGGACTCACACTCCAGGTCTAACTGCGTCTGAGACACTCCAGGGACCCGGCCATGACCCTGACCTTAACTAGATGTGGGACGCCCCCAGAAATCCTTGCTTCCCTTAATGTGGAGGAATGGTTCTGCCATCCTCAAACTGAGTTTTCCTCTTTACCCTGTCTTCCATCTTAGGACAGAATGATCCCACACCTGCCTTTTTCCAGGATGAAACAGGCCTTTTTATTTGTCCTAAACTCATCTGTTTCTAGTTCCAAGGAGTACCTCATTCTCTTTTGGGGGGGGAGAGGTTTTTGTTATAGGGCACGTGCGCTCGCCAGAAAGACAGAGAGAGACAGAAAGCAAGAAATCATGCCTCCAGGGGGATGGTCACGCTGCAATCCCTTCTCCTCCAATCTCCTCTCAGGATCTTAGGCAAGCACGCACACGCGCCCGGCGTGAGTTTAAGCCACCGGGTCCGGGACTCAAACCGTGGTCGACTACATAGGAGTCCAGCGACATAGCCATTAAGCTAACTGCTGGTCCCAGGAGTACTTCATTCTTACATTCCAGGAGTCAGTGAATCAATTCCTGCTTCCTCTCACCCCTTTTGTTTTTGTAGTGATTGATGGCTCACCTTCGCGGTGGTCCTTCTCTGTCATGAACTTTCCAGTTCCTTAGTGGTCTTCGGCTTGGTCTCTCAATAACGGCAATGCTTTCTTCCAACTCCCACTCTAAATCATTTGTTTTCTTCCCATCATCTGACCTTTTCTTAAAGCGCCCAGTCTCCATTTCATTTAAGACAGCCAGATTAGGTCAACATGGGTGGCCAACTGTTTAAACACAAATTTTAGCTATTTATAGGGCCCAAAGCCAGGGAGGAAGAAACTCAAATCCCAAATCAAGATTCATCATCTGTCATTTCCACTAGCAAGAGCCAGGGAATTCCAAGGAGCTGGGATTTGGGTGTCTTAAAGCAGCCAGTATAGGAGCTGGAGGTGGCGTGGTGGTTGGGACGCTGGACTCCCACATAAGCTGACCACAGCTCGAGTCCTGGACCTTGCGACTTGCTGTCTCATGTTCCCTCTTTCTCTCAGCAAATTAAAAAATAATAACAATAACAAATAACATTAAATAAATCATTCTTTCCAAACTGCCACTACAATTGAAACATCAGGCAGACCAGTTTCTGCCCTTCCCATGGAAGACACACTGTGTTGCCGTCAAAGGCGTCTCTTTGTTGGCCTCTTACCTAACAGGAGTTACACTCACCTGGGGCAACCCACACCTGACAAGGTTGTAGCAGAGAAGGCACTTCTTTGAAGTGAAAATCAAGAGATCTTTTATCACTTCCCCAGCCTGGCAGGCTCAGTCATATGTCAGATAGATAATGAATAAATGCATCTCCAATGTTCTCTAGTCATGCATTTCTGACGAGTGAGTTGGTGACAGTGCCCCCTTACATGCTAATAAAATATACAGGAGCCACGCTTGTAAAGTCTTTGAAATACATGGCTTCATGCTAGTACTCCACTATTAAATCTTTGCTGGGAAATGGGGTAATCAGACTGCTGGGACTCTTGGAAAATGATTATGTTTGAAGATGAGTGCCGTTCTCCAGTACGCAGGCTACGGTACCAGCGCCACGGCTTTGATAAGTGGCTCCCAGCTCAGAGGAACTAGATAATTAATGGCCTCTGTGTTGCATGGATGAAGCCTCAAAGACCCTGGTGCTGAGAGGCCACAGAACAGGGACATTGTCTGGACCATGGAGGGCTGGGTGTTGGGAAGGAGTCGTCATCTCTTGGTCTCATAGCACGTGAGGGAAAAGGAATAGGATGGGTTCATACTATCTCTGCTTACGACCCTCAAGCTCAGCTCCCATGTTACCGTAGACAGGTTGAGGCCATTTTATACATCATGTAGGCTCTCCCTGACCAAGAGCACGCAGGGGCCACTAACAGGGCCCCTGTCTGAATTCCTTCTGCCCCTCCAGCTCAGGCGTGCCCACACCCACGCCTGTCCTTCCCACAAATCTCACTGCGGCTCTTGCTTGGCTTTGAAGAGGACTCCTCTCCTTCCTATGGGACATTCTCGATTGGAGGGAAAGACGCACGTCTCCCCTTGGTCTGCATCCTGCCCACGGGGCCTCTTTCTCGTCCCTTCCCAGACTGTGACGGGGGACCCAAACAAGAAATAAGCTCAGGCTGCAGTCTCAAATGCCTCGGGTCGAGGCCCTCTTTCAGGCTTTCCCCCACCAGAGTGGACCCAAGGCAGTCTCCAGCTCTCCCTCATGTCCAAGGCCTCCTGACTGGATGGCGACCTCTGGCCTGGCCACCAAGGCTGCAGCTTGGATTCTGTTGGGCCTCGTGCACAGCGTTTCTGATCTGCCCTTTCCTAGCTGACTGTGTGTGTGTACATGTACGCATGTGTGTGCTTGTGTGCGTCCCTCCACGTCTCCAGTGCTGCCTCGCTCTTCATCACTAACTCCTCTTCTAACCTGTTAACCAGCCCCCGACGAGCAGTCCATATGGAACGTCACGGCAAGCCCCAACAGTAAATCAGCCAACATCACCTGGAAGCACAATTTCGGGCCGGGAACTGACTTTGTGGTTGAGTACATCGACAGTAAGCATTGCTCCGCGGGGTGGCACGGCGCGCTGGCAGCAGTAGTGGGTAGTGATAGATGCCCTTACAGAGACCCTGTGAACTCCCCCAGGCCCCTGTCTGGTAGCCTGGCTGAATGACGGCTTAATGAAGTTGCTCGGTGCTCAAACAGCAGAGAGGTGGGAGGAGCAAGTTCAAAAAGGAAGGGGGCTTCTGAGACCATTAGCAAAGGCCTAGGGTGGCATTTGCTGCAGAGGACCTGGGTAAGGGGACTGGTAGCCATTTCCTGCACAGGATGAAGGTTCTGAATAGCCCCCAAACGAGCCGACTCTAACCTCTGCATTGACCTCCTAACTCAGGCTCCATATCTCTGATGTCTCACAAGACAGCTGGCCCAGTCCATAGACCTGGGCTACCGTGTGCTTTGCTCGCAGAGGGAAGGCCAGCAGACCATCAGCAGAGACATTCTAGCGCTATCTGGGTCATTGGAAAAGTCATGTTGCATTTTTAAAAATTATTTATTTTATTCATTCATTCATTTATTTTAATTTGGCCAGAGAAAGGCACACAGATAGAGAAAGCGAGAACACAAACCACTATTTCCAGGACTTGAACCATGGTCCGCCATGTGGGAGTACCTAGCACCTTAACCATCACACCACCTGCTGGTCCCCCATGACACATTTTTGCATAGAAAAATACATCCCGACTTTTCCAACGACCTAATACTTGTCTCTGCAGTGGCTTAAACTGAGCTATTCACTCTTTACTGGGTCCTGGGACCAAGGGTACAGTTTGACTAGGTTGTTGAGTGTGATTAGAATGTCTGCCTTTTCTGACTGAAGGGCTCTGGTCCTGCAGGGTCCAGCCTGTCATCTTGGCTTCTTTGGCATGTGCTCTGAGCAATGCAGCCAACTATCCCACCTGAAAGGCCACCTAGGCGAACCTTTCTGGAGCTCTCCTAGGAAGAGCAGAGCTAGCCCTTAGTTCTGTAATGGAGGGGTAATCCACATTCATAGAATTAGAACCTAAGAGTCCCTAGTTTGGCCCAAACTTTTTCAGCTTCCTGCTGCAACCACTCACCTTACAGCCCAGTCACATGGGCACACCCTCTTCCTGAAGCGTGAATTTGCCACATGGCGAGAGGTGACAGGTGAGACCAGGTGTGAGAGCCCAGGGGAGTCCTGTCTCATTGCCATTTCCACGAGGGAGGCCTCCTGGCGCTCGGGCCCTGGCGAGCCAATCCCACGTGGGAAATTAACCATTCCAGGGCAATAGAGCGTAAGCTGACATGCTGAGAGTGTAAGGAAGTAGGTCATAACGTGTTCAGTGCTGACACTGTGGAGGGGAAAGAGAATTTCAGGAGAGGGCACCGTGTCCTTGGCTGCGGGCCATCGTTTGAGAGAACTAGCATTGCATGGAGAGGCTGGGAGGCTGCCTGCTATCTAGGTCTGTGCGGCGGACTGGACCCGTGGTCCCTGGCCCCTACCTCCCCCTTCCTCCATCTGACCGGTGACCAGGAACCTAGGCATTCTCTCCACTTCCTGGTACCTGGCTCTAGGCTGACTGAGGTTTCTGTTCCCCAGGCAACCATACGAAAAAAACTATCCCTGTTAAGGCCCAGGCCCAGCCCATACAGCTGACAGACCTCTATCCCGGGATGACATACACGTTGCGGGTTTATTCCCGGGACAACGAGGGCATCAGCAGTACCGTCATCACCTTTATGACCAGTACAGGTGAGAGGGGATCTGGCCTGGCCATCCCCTGCAAGCATGGGGCATTTCATCCTCATCCTCAGCTGCCTGCCTGCCTCTTTTCCTTGGAAAGAAGACTCATCCCCACCCATTCCCCACCTTGCATGGTGTGTCTCAGCTCTTATCAGGCGTCAGTCTAGGGCTCTCAGGAAGCCAGGAGGGGCCGGATGTGCATGCACTGTGGAGAGGAATCCTCGGCTCTGGCTCTGTGGACTGAGTGGGCTTCCGTCGGAAACAAAGATTGTATAATGAGGACAGAGAACGCCTGGCCCCAGCGATGCCTGAAACAGAAGGGCCCGGCGTCTGTGCAAACGTGGCTACCGCGCGCAGGGCCAGGGTTGCTGGAGAGCAGTGAATCCTGCCCCAGAGGACGGGGCTCACTTCCTCCCTGTGGGTTTAGGAGCAGGGCCATCCCAGGTCTTGATCCAGAAATCTCCACAAGTCCCAAACCAATGGTCAATGTGCATGCTATTGCCTCGTGCTGTGTCAGTTCCAGAAATTCCAAAGTGGGTGACATGACTTGTTGGGCCTTTGTTTTGATTCCATTTTTGTCCCAAGCTTTTCTTAAAAGTAGGTGACTTTCCGTCATGCTGAGAGAGGGAAGCACTCTGGGACTAGAACCATTCTGGTTTTCTAGGGGTTTTACCTGTGGATGAAGCAGCTTCATTGTGCCGAATGAACAGGCCGATGGGAGCTCAGTAGAGGGTACAAGCTTGAGAAATCCCTTGGCTGGTAGGGTTATCTGACAGTTTGGGGGTTGTGTGTGTTGTGTATAGCTTTAAAACTGGCCACCTTTCCTGTATGCAGAGCCCTGGGGCTAAGAGTGAGGATGGGGAAAAGAGATTAATAGAGACAGGCTCAGCCCCCCACCCTAGGCTTGTCCTCACCAGATGCAGGATATAAGACACACAGGATAGGGGTAGGGACTGCGGTAATTTACATGAGCTCTGATTGCTGCGTACATATTCATTACTCTCAGTGCGCCTGGCCAGGTGAAGCCGAGTCTGGTAGTTTGCGTGTTGGGAGTCACCGCCCATCTGTA
>NW_006160147.1:3387590-3392345 GCF_000334495.1 Tupaia belangeri chinensis
CCCTTTCCAGGCTGCTCCCGTCTGGCCTGGGTGCCCTGTCCTCCCTGTGTTTCCACCTGTCCTGCACATTTTCATGCCATCAAGACTCAGGGAGTCTGCAAGGCTGGCCATCTGCCAGAGCTGGCCAGGCTAATTCAGGCAGGATATCTGAGTGGCTAAGCTGTCTTACTGCAAGGGGAGCCAGGAAGAGGAACTGGACAGATGACTGAGCAGAGCAGGTGGCTGGACCCTGTCTGACCAGTTGGGGTCCCAAGCTGTTGCTCACTGGCACATGCACTTGATTTTTTTGAAAACATGTTTACTTTATTCATGATAGAGTGTGTGCACACGCATATGTGGGATAGAAGAGAAAGAAGGAGCAGTCCCCTCCACAGGGTCTTGTCACACTACAGCCCCCCTTCCCCAGCCCTCCAGCTCCCAGGACCCTGGGCATGTGCTCATGTACCATCTGTTTTCGAGCCTATCCTGGGATCTGAACTGTAGTCAGCAACATGGCTTCTGGCACTGCAGTTCAGTTTGCTGCTGACTGCATTACCTAGGCTGACCCACACATCTGATTTTTGCCTCATTACAAACTTGAGCCCAGCATAGTGATGAGAGGCAGAGATGACATTTGGGTACAGAACTCCATCCTGGGGAATGCTGTGAAAGCCAACACAGCCTGCTTTAGAGTTCAGCCTCTCTGGTGCTAACCCCTGTGCTGCAGGTGAGGGGTAGAGAGAGAGCCAGAGAGCAAGGGACCCAGCCCTGCCCTCAGGGAGGTATTAAACATGCGCTACTGAAAATACCATGGACTGATATGCACTCAGAGTGGGTGCGAGTCCCTGTCTCTCTCCTGAGCTTGGTCTGAAAGGCCAGTCCTGTTAGCTGGCTTCTCAGGCTTCCCAGAGTCCTCTGGTGCAAGCTGCAGAGGGCAGGTTTGTGATCCCAGCTCTAAGATTTACTCCCTCCACCCAAGGCTGGCTGGACACTGCTAAAAAAGAAAGAATGTTTTCACTTTCTGCAGTCTGTGTGTCTGTGCGCATGTGTGCCCATACCCTTCCAACACATGCACTGTTTCCTACGGGTGGACTCCAGAGCCAAGTCCCCACGGTCCCCAGATCCCTGTGTTTCATCAAAGCAGGAATTTACCAACATCTCTGAACCTGACCACTGGGCCTTTAGGCAACTGCAGGTCACCACCACTGTAGACCACAGACAGAAACATGCTGTAGTTGGTTCAGGAAGGGAACCACAGGAAGTGCTAGCAGGCTGTCCACCCTCACCAGAAAGATTCCATGGGAAACTCTCACCTCCTGATGCATTTGAAGCTGGAGAGACTGGAGGATTATAAACACATGACCCTGGGCTCCAGGAAGCATGCCCGTCAGCTCCTCTATGCCTGGGTATGTGGGATGAGACAAGGCCGCAATGTGGTGGAATGTGACAGAGGGGTGACCAGACAACCTGCCTCTGACCCCAGGAAGGTGGGACAAGGCACTGCTGAGCCCCCTCCTGCTGTGTTTGAGAGAACTCTCTCTTCAGTCAGAGCTGTGAACCGGTGCCTAGGTGAGAATGGCCAGGCCAGACTGTGAAAGTCCCTCCTCGTGACATTGGCTGGTCTGTCCCTATTTCCAGGGTCTAACTCTTCTGCAGACTTTGGTCTTTCCACAGCCACACCGATGCCTCCCCAGTAGAATTATGGGTCTTAGAACTGTCAGATTTCCAGGAGAATTGCCCATTGTAGGGCGTGGTGTGGATGGCACTCAAAATATGGCTCCTGGCCCGGAGGACGAGGCATTTGGACCTGGGCTTGCCAGGCCTGTGGACCCAATGCGAGGATGCCGTTCTGTTCCCTGGCAGTCCCCAGCTGAAGGTGTGGGCACGAATGCACCCTGGTATGGAAACGTGCTGTTACTGTGTCTGTTAGAAATCCTGAGACAGGCTTCGCAGATCAGTCGAGCAGGGTGTTGACTGTCGAATGTGATTTCTCGGGAACCTTGCTGCAATGCTTTCCTCTGGAGTCCAGGCCATGAGATCACACTGCAAGTGAGATCGTTATGTTTCTAAATTTCTCCCGGTTTTTGAAAAACTAAATCATTTTCACGGGGTGTGGCTGAGCCCACTATGCCCCAGATCCCACCTAGTTTGGAAAAGCCTCCTGTGCCCAAACTTCACAGGAAATTCTTTGATCAGGACTGGACATTCAAGCTTCCCCAGGTACTGCCAGCAATGGAAAGCTGCATCTGCCCTCTTAGTCACCCACGTGGCCACTCTCCCCTGGAATGAATGGCTTTCTTTCCCAAGAGAAAGGGAGTCCTTGGAGACAGCTGACAGTGTTTCCGAGCAAACACCAGGAAGACGGTGGCACATGTGAACCAGCGTCTCTGCAAACGTGGATGCCACTGTCCAACCACACGTGGAAGGAATGCCTCCATCCCGTGCCGGTGTGGCGCATGGGCAAGCCGATGTCCAAACCGGTATCAGGGGAAACACCGGAAGAGGTAGCCCAGGTTAACCTATTACATGGGGATTAAATTGATCCATTAATCAATAAATAGTCACTGGCTGTTGATGATGTGGCCAGCGTGCTGCTAAGTACTAGGAGGCACAGCAAGATCCCTGGATTTAAGACTTCAGCAGTTCAGCTGGAAACTGGGCCGGAGGGAGGACAGTGGAATATCCCACTGAGCGGAGTAGATGGGGTGGTAGGGAGCTACAGCTGGCCTGAGTTGGAGCGTGGGGGATCAGGAAGGAGGAAGGGGGACAGTCCAGGCTCTCTTGGGTGGGGCGGGAAGATGCAGGGAGGGGGAGGCCAGGCTGAGGAACCACATGTAAGAGGATAGGAAAGAAATAGTGGCGTGTCCTTAAGAAGGCACTTGGTGACAAGTGAAGGCATTCTAGGAATAAGATGTCTCATCGTATCCATGGGAATGGACAGGCGTGAGGTGGGGGAATGCTCTGGAACAGAGTGAGCAGCGTGGTGAATGTGGGAGACACATGGAAAGAGAAGTGGCGGCCCTTAGAGATGGGAAGCCTGCGAGGCCCCCAGCAGAGGCAGGAGGGAGGGGCAGGAGGACAGAGGGAATCAGGAGTCCAGGAAGGAGCGGAAGGACACGTGTTGGATTCCACGGGGACAGACCGTCCAAGCAGTGCTGCTGTCAAAGGAGGCTCGAGCTGGAGGAACGGCGATGAATACGAGGACTGCCAGTGGGAAAGGTGGAATTGGGGTCCAGGTGATGGCAGGAAACAAAGGGTGAATGGGCGGGTTTGGGAGACGGCTGCTCAGTGACCGTCACAGAAGCGCTGAGCACCGAGGGCCTTGAAGCCCTCTGTCGGGCTAGACAGAGCCATTGGCAGGAACTGGAGCCCATGGACGATTACAGAGTTGGCCTGTCAAAGTCAGCGCTGGAGCTGAAAGGACTGGCAGGCTCCTCCGGGGCTTTCATGTGAGGACTCAGCAAAGCTCGGTGTGTTTAACAGCAGAAAGAAGGGCCAGCAGGGAGGAAGAGGTTGAAAATGCCGGCGAGCTCAGAGGTCCTGGCATGGACGAGGGCCCAAGGCGAGGCATCTGGTCTCACTTGAAGGAGCAGCTTCCGAGGAGAGAGAGGAGAGCCCTACCCCTGACTTGGCAGGAGGGATGCAAGTTTCCAACAGCCTCCAGAGTGTCCGTGGGCCAGGTGAGGTCAGCCATAGACAGGGGAGAGTGAAGTAGGAGCAGCAAGAGGAAGAGGGGGCAGCTCTGGACGGACAGCTGCAGGCTGGGTGCAGAGACAATGAGAGACACGCGGAGAACTGCCGGGGCTGCAGAGGTTCAGTGACATGACATGGCGAGTCCGAAACAGCACGGGGCTTTAGAGCAAGAACAGAGAGACATGGTGCCTGCCGAGAAGCTGCACAGCTGGGGACTGGGGCGAGTACGGAGCCAGTGATGCGGGAAGGAGGGCACTGTGGGATCGAGAGGCGGAGGGGCTGGGATGAAGGGAAGGACCTCAAGCGTCCCCTGCCGCTGACACGCCGGGCTCTGCACCTGGTACACGGAGTCAGTGATAAACTAGCAGGGTCCCTCCCTCCGGGAGCTTACGTCCTGGGTGAGGGGACAAGGCAGGAGCAGTGAGACTGCAGAGTCTGGGACCAGGCAGTCCGGGTCACAACCCAGCTCTACCTCTTCCTAGCTCTGTGACCTGGAACAACCCACTTAACCTCTCTGTGCCTATCTGTAAAATGGAGAGAAAAGCAGAAGCCTACGTGGGGTAGTGGTGAGACGAAACCAGAGAAAGTGTGGGGAAGTACTTAGAGCGGTGCCTGCCCCTAGGAGGTGCTGTCAGTGTGAGTCCTTATTAGCGGTAGTGTATCAAATGGGGAGGAGTGCTACAAAGAGCATACATTAGAGCCCTCGGAGTGGCAGGCTGAGGGTCGGGGAAGCCTTCACTTTAGCTGGGGAAGCCTGAGAAGCACTTTCTCGGCCATCTGAAGAAAGCAGCAGGAGCAAAGGCCCTGAGGCAGGAAGAGCTGCAGTGTGGCCTGAGAGCAGTGGGAGGGGAGGCCAGAGAGGCCGTGGGGGCAGCTCCGACAGAGCCTGGCGGAATGGAGAACTTCCTCCGCTAGTCGTGAGAAGCCTTGGAGGTTTGGAGCCAGGTGATCTGGGCCCCTGTGGGGCTATGGAAAGGCCACTGTGTGCAGACTGGCCTACGAGGAGGAGTGGGCGCGGGCTGGGACGCGGTCTGCGGCACACACGTCGGCGTACTCCAGGGCGGCAGAGCAGTGCCGACGCTC
>NW_006160147.1:3392491-3393694 GCF_000334495.1 Tupaia belangeri chinensis
ACGCTCTTGCCCTTCATCTTCGCCGTTTGTGGGGGACCTTTTCGGTGCCGTACCGTTGGTGAGGTGCGGGGAAGGCTACAGAAACAGTTTCTGCCCACCTCCCCACCAGGGTACCATAGATGAGGCTGGTCAAGATGGCACGTGACGGAGACATGGCGCACAGGTCGTGGGTCCTGCACACTCTTCCTTGTGCCCCAGGAAGGGCACTCATCCCTGGGTCCGACTCCGGGGGGGCTGGGCTCCTGCTCTCAGCAAGACTTCCAGGCCTCTGTGTGCTGTGTGACTCAGGGTTGCTTTAGCGTGCCGTGTTCCTCTGGTTCGTCCCCTCCTCCAAGCCTCGTCCATAGCAGACTGCATTCTAGGACGTGTCCCTATTTGCTCTTCAGTCCACAAAAGGGAGAAGGGGGAGTGGGTCCTGGGCACACCCCACCCGACCCAAGCCAGACCCGCTGGACTGGCATCAGATGGCTTCCGAGCTCCTATTCTCCAGGCCCACCTGCGTGCCCTTCAAGTCTTAAAGGGATGGAGACAGTCTCTACGTTCACCAGGCAGGGACAGAGGGGGACTCCTGGCCTGGAGGGAGTGAGGGGGGCAAGTAGACTTGTCACAGCTGCCAGGGGGTCTCGCAGCACAGAGGATGTGGAAGTCACAACCTGCATCACTCCTGACCTGCCTGGGGACACCCACGCCGGAGTTGTCTCTGCTGTAGGGGAAACGCAGTCAGACTGGGGAGCATGAAGAGGCTCGAGGTGTCCTGGACCTCCTCTGGTCCTGAATCCACCACCAGCTGGTTTGGTCGTCTTGGGGCCATGCTGGAGGGCAAGAATGCAGCTCTGTCCCGTGCAGGCCTGTGAAGACGCTCTGGTGGCAGGTGTCTGCCAGTGACCATGCCTCATTCCCTGATGGCGGGCACGTAGATTGTTTCTTCACCGGCATCTTCATGGCAAATCGTCCTCCTTGCCCCGGCCGCGGCCAGCCTCTGGCTTGCATAAATGCCATGCCTCGTCCCTAGGGAACCTTCCTCTTTCTAAAGGACCTGCTCCACCTCTGCTTCTTATCTGCTCCCTATACCCCTTTCTTTTGCCTCTTTCCTGATCCTTTGGCCTTGGTTCTTTAATTATTTTCTTTCTGTCCCTGTAGCGGGGTAGCTCGGGCCAGCGGGCTGCTAGGTGGTAGCAGTAGGCTCCAGGAGAGACGTCCATG
>NW_006160147.1:3393725-3404027 GCF_000334495.1 Tupaia belangeri chinensis
GCTCTTCCCTCGCACCTCCTTCACCCTCTCCCCTGAAACTACTCACGGTTTGCTTCCGGCCCTCCCCACCAGCTTACACCAACAACCAAGCAGACATCGCCACCCAGGGCTGGTTCATCGGGCTGATGTGCGCCATCGCCCTGCTGGTGCTGATCCTGCTCATCGTCTGTTTCATCAAGAGGAGTCGCGGCGGCAAGTACCCAGGTGAGACGGGAGCGGCCTGGGGGCGAGGCAAGCGGGCCTCCCATGAGCCACCAGGTGCCCATCCAGACCTGGGGGACTGCTCTCGGGGCTCAGCCCTTGCCAAGCCTGGAAACAGCCCTCTTGCCTGCTCAGTGCTCTCAGAGCTGCCAGCCTGCACTTGAGTTAATTAAGCTAGCCAGAGGTGGGCGGATGGAGCCGTCCGGCTGGCTCCGGAGAGGGGATGGAAGGAACCCTGGCTCCTATTAAGGATAACCTCCCCTCCCTGACTCACCTCCCATCTGCTCAGTAAATTGCCTTTTTTTTTTTTTTTTTTTTTTTTTTAGCCTGAATCTCATTAGAATCCTGTGCCCCAGAGAAGGAGGAAGAGAGGCATTTTCTCTAACTACATCAGAGAGAGTGGGAAGGGAGGGAGAGTCCACATAGAAGCAGCACACCTGTAAGAGAGGCCACAGAGGTGTCTCTGAGGGGACAAGGGTGTCATGGCAGGTTCTGTTGGCAGGCCAAGAAGCTCTGCTATGAGTTGCAGGGAGCAGATGAGGGGTAGGGTACACTGGCAGGGACCTCCACAGCCTTTAGTCTTGGGTCCCTAGAGTTCCAAAGAGGCATTTCTCTTCTCTGGGCCTCAAGATCCTCCAGCCCAGACTCACCAAGGTCAGGAAGAAGGACCTCTGGCGTTCTTGTTTCTGGAAATATTGATTGTTTTCCAAACAAGAGCAAGAAAGCCATCTGTCTGCCATAGGGTGGATAATAGATACCTCCGAGAGTGAACATCCCATTGGACTGCAGTGAAAATTGCTCCCTGCTCCCAACACCCCATCACCAAACACACCCCACGTTCCCCAGATGCTTCCTTTTCTCCGTCTCTGTGAGCAGGTCCTCCCTCGGGGTCCCCCTGAAACTCAGCACAGAGGCAGAAGGGAGAAGAGAGTCTGATTTATTTCCTCCCCCTGCCCCGTACTCACAGGGGTTCTGAAGAGTTATGCTCTGCTTACGTGGGAGGGCGAGGAATCGTCACCCTCTACTGGGGAGCGAGGTTCTCTTTCACTTTGCCTTGCTGAGTTGGAATAATTTCTTCTGTAAGAGAGACAGCCACGGTTAGGGAGAAGCCTGGTCTTCCATCTGACATGAGACTTGGGTGGGCTTGCGGAGTTCACCCGTCTGTCCCAGGTGGAGCTGGGACACCTGAAGAACTCTATAAGAGACACTCTGAGCTTTTCTTTGTCTACTCAGAAAATTCCCATTCCAAAAAGTTCTTCAAAGCTGGCCTTCCCTCCAGCCGCCAGTTAAGACCCCTGTACATTAAAACAATGAGTGAACAGGAGCCACGAGCCCTGGGCTGTCGCCGTAGTCTTTTCTCAGTTACTAACTCATCACATGGCATGTGCTTCGCCCTCAAAGCCCCAGTTCCTCTCATCTAAGATGGGATTACCGTGTACCTCCGAAAGGATGCATAAAGAGGCCTTTTTGTAATGCCTGCTGCATGCCAGGCTCCGTGCAGGGCACTGGGGACACTAGAGGGAAAGTGCTTTCTCCTCCAGGACATTGCAGCTGCCACCAAAGTCACGGCCACCACACGAGATGGCCTGGGCTGGGTGTTCGCATATCACAGAGGTGGGACAGGGAAGGGGATACGCCTCAAGTGTGGGCCCAGGTACGAGGGCACTTTCCGTCCTGTAGTTGTGTACAGAGTGGTCACTCAGTGGGGACCTTTGTAGAAACACAGCCCCTGCCCTTGAGGAAGAGCTGGCATTCTGCTGTGGACATACGAAATGTGCACCATTACACGGCGGAAAGAGGGAGGTCAAACGAAGGAGTGTTTGCCTTGGGCAACGGGAAGGATCTCATCTCTTTGATGTTTTGAGAAGTCTGGGGTGGGGAACTTGGCAGTTGTCAGTGGAGAAGGAAAGAGACCCCCTAGAGAGAGGAGAAGGAAGCAGGATCATTGTGGGAACTGACGAAGTGCAGGAAGCAAGAAAGGGGCGGATATGGATGGCGCCTTGTGGAAGCGGAGCTTATCACCAAGCCTAGGGCAGCATCTGCTGGGTCTCCATTCAGCTGAGCCTGGAGAGCAGAGACACACTTCTTAATTCTCAAGTCTTTGTCTTTTCTTCTCTTATTGACCAAGTACGAGAAAAGAAGGATGTTCCCCTTGGTCCAGAAGACCCCAAAGAAGAAGATGGCTCATTTGACTACAGGTGTGTGATCCTCTCCCTTCCCGAGCAGACTGTCCTCTCTGCCTCCCCCTGCCTCAGAGCAGCTTGGGTTGGCTGAGGGCACTCATGTCCTTGCCCACTGGGCTGTCACCTCTGTCTCTGACAGCGACTTGCAGAGGGCACATGCTGCCGAGTTTGCTCAAGGAGACCCCCCCCCACCTCCCTGAGACACTGTCTGACATACACACCTTCATCCAACCAATGGCATTTTTTTTTTAAATTTCAGTTGCCAAAGGGCATGTGCTCTTGTGGGAAGTGGAGGAGAGAAAGCAAACGCCCAGTGGGGCATGGTCACGTTGCAATCCCTTCTCCATTTTTCCGTCCCGTGGGAATTTGAGACACACACACACACATATGCCTGGTGTGCTTTTCAAGCCACTGGGGCTGGGATTTGCACCATGGTCAGCCAGGCAGGATCTAGCTTTCTTAATCACAAGGCAACAGGGCCAGCTCCAACCAATAGCATGTCATTCTCAACTGTGCAACTCAAAGTTGTTGAGGACCTTGTATGTTTCTTTCCACCCTTTTATCTGAACATAAGCCCTGAGCTTCTCTTACTGAGGAATGAGCTCAGCTCTCAGGCTTCTGCTCTGCCTGCGACCCACCCCTAACCCTGAAGAAGGCCCAGGGAGGCTGTATTGCCTTAAAGCCTTGAGGACATGGAAGGAAGGAACTCCAGGCCTTTTCCCCATGAACCTGGGCTCTTGGCTGAAATAGGCCTTGGAGAGGCATCTGTTCTAAGGCCCTGTGTCCCAGATGAGAGGGACAGAGGCCCAGAACGGGGAGAAACTTGCCCAAGTGCCCACACCCAAGAAGCTCAGGGCAGAAGTGAGAAGGCCGGGGGTGAGGCCTTTGCTGGTGCTGCTACTCCTTATCCTTATCTATGGTCCCTCAGCCCTGGACAGGCCTTTATATTTGGGCTCAACAAAATTGCTATCTGTCAATTTGAGGGCAAGTATATTTGAGCCCAGAAATGATGCAGATTGGGCCCTAGAGTATCATTGCAGATCAAGCAGGGTGGAAAGAAATATCTGATTAGAGCCCTCCTCCCCCACCCTTAACTGGCCATTGTTTAGGCCAAGGTCACTCCTGTCCTTCTCCTTATCCTGTCCTGGGCCTCTGCCACACTGCCCATCAGCAGCCTGGCAGGCAGGACAAGACGAATGGGTGGCAGAGCCACTGCCCACGTGGGAGCCTGTCTGGTGGCATATGGACCAGGACCGTCCATCTAGTCTACCAGTTGAAGGGCAAACACAGGAGGCCCCTCCCCATCTTCCCTGGCTGTCTTGGCTTCCCTGGCAGGGCCCAGCTTCCCTGTGGCTCTACAGTCTTTAGTTCCAAAGCCCATGGGGCCTTTTCTTCCCTAGACCCTCAGTGTGGTCAGCAAGGAGGGTGGAGGGTTTTCTCCAGCATGGGACCAGGCTGTCTGCCCTATGAAAAGCAGCTTCCTCCTGCACCTCTCCCCCCACTAGACACCAAAGCTAGTGGGCTAAATCACCTGCCCCCTCCCTGCAGACCTTGGGGCTGGATATACACGTATGCACACACACACGCACACACACACACAGGCACACAGGCACACACCTTTGCCTTGGTTGAATTCAAGAGTCTAAAACTGGGGAAAAGCCAAAATGAATGCATCAGAGGAAGAGCTAAGTTTCTAGGGGACACAGGCCGGGGGTGAGGAAGAGTGTAGCTCACCTTCCTCCATTCTGTGGCTGAGTCCCCGAACCACTGCTGTTAGCGATGAGCACGCACTGCCCACTTCCATAATGGCAGCTCAGCCCAGGACGGGCTGCGTGGGGCTGGGTGCAGGGGCAGCTGTGGTGTGTCTGCTCAGACTGCCTGGCACCGCTGTGGTCCCACCTGCAGGACCTAGACTCCTGTTGCCTCCTGCCCAGGAGCTGGTCTCACCTCTGAAGTGCAGCCGGCAGCATTTGGTCCCCCCTCTGAGCTGGAAAGGGCAGAGAGTTTTCCAGCTGGGGCAAGGGACGTGGTGCCTGGACAGATGCCAGCTCAGGGAGCCACTCTTCACTTTCTTAAGAGCATGGCAGACATCGCTGGGCAGATGCATCCCTAATCTGATACCCAAACTGCTCCAATCCAAAACCTTCTGAGTGCCAACAGGACACCACGAGTGGAAAATTCCACACTTCACCTTGTATGATGGGCTGCTGTCCAAATGCTGCAACACAAAAAATACTACATAAAATTACCCCCTGGCTCCGTGGATAAGTTGTATATGGAGCATAAATGTATTTCTTATTTAGACTTGGGCCCTATCCTGGAAATAGCTCATTATGTACATGTGGATATTACAAAATTCACACAATCCCAAATTGGAAACACTCTGGTCCCAGTGTATCTGGTTTCAGATAAGGAGAGATGCTCAACCTGTACTCGCTGGCCCAGAGCACGGCATCTGTTTGTAGCAAAACCAGAGCGACATCTAAGGGAAGCAACCCCAAGACAGGGACATGGACAGACCAGGAGAGGGCTGTCCCTCTAAGGCCTTGGCTTTTGTTTCCCAGGGGCAGAGACTTTCCCTGCAGAGTCTCAGGTCACAGAAGGTCAAAGCTGGTTGAACAGGGTTGGGTCCCAAAGCCACACAGTGACACTGGGCATGGGGGCTCCCCGCCCTGACTCTTACCTTCCCATGTGGAGTGGCTCAGGTTTACAGAAAGGACCCCAGGCCAAGATCCAGACAAACATGCCACTTCACCTTGGAACAGACACTTGTCCCCTCTAGGCCTCAGTTTCCCTTTTGTAGAACCTGCTGGGAGGGTGAGGGAGGGCTGGACCGAGTGATCTCCCAGACTCGTCCTCCCAGAGCTGTGTAGGTTGGTGCTTTGGGCTACGCCGGGCTGGGCCGGCCTGATTCTCCGCTCTCTTTGGCCAGCGATGAAGACAACAAGCCACTGCAGGGCAGCCAGACGTCCCTGGATGGCACCATCAAGCAGCAGGAGAGCGACGACAGCTTGGTGGACTACGGCGAGGGCGGCGAGGGCCAGTTCAACGAAGACGGCTCCTTCATCGGCCAGTACACAGTCAAAAAGGACAAGGAGGAAACCGAGGGCAACGAGAGCTCAGAGGCCACGTCACCCGTCAACGCCATCTATTCTCTGGCCTAACGGAGCCCACTGGGCACAGCCGCTACTTTGCAAGTGGGAGGAGGGGAGAGGGGGAGAGAACCGCTGCAGACCTACGAAGCCGCCACCACCTTCAGGGACAAGGGCACAGCATGGGCGTCTGCCAGGCTGTGAGGACCAGCGACTACCCAGCCACCCACAAGCCCCCTCCCGATGACCCCCTGCACCTCCAGGTGCCACCAGTGTGGGAGAGCTTAGAGCCATGGCCAGGCCCAGCTGGAGGGATCAGTGCCCGCCCAGTCTCACGGCCACATGGGCTCGCCACCACACTGCCTGCCTTGGCCAAGGCACACACACGCCCATCTCTGCTGGTTACGGCACTTTTCGTTGTTTTTGTTCTCGCTCTGTGCACTTCCCCTCCAGACCCTATGTCTCCATTGTCTTCTTTTGAAGAAGGAAAAGCAAGCATAGGTGGATTCCCCCAGGGAACCACAAAGCTAGGCAAAAGGGACCATGAGAGACCACGTAGAAGAGCTGTGTTCACGCCGCCGCTGGCCTGTTTCTGAAGGATGCCGATCTCGCCATATGCCTCCCCTCACTCCCAGCCCGTCGCCTTGGCCTGGCAGTTGCTGAGCTGGGCTTGGCTCCTTCCTGAGAAGTGACAGTATTCAGGGCAGGGAGAGGGTGGGCAGGCCTCCTCGCCTCTCTGGTCCGGTTGGGAGGTGAGTTCCCTCTCGCTCCTCGCTCCAGCCCTGTCCCTTCCTCCGGGTTATCCGAGATGAGCTGCACCAGCTCTGAAGAAGTTCGTGAAGTGAGAGTGGGCGCCCGTGGCAAGGACTCCACTCCAGTGATGGTGCCGCAAGCAGAAAGGCAGGTGCCAGGTCCCTGGACCAAGCTCACCTCTAGGGAAGAGAAAGGCTGGCCTGGGCTTCCCTCCTCCCCATCAGTGAAGCTCCAGCTGGAGGGGGCTGTCCAGAGTAGAGGGTACCTGCCCACCTGGTCAGGATCTACGCTGCCACCCTCTAAGAGATGGGACCCCATGATGCAAAAGCCTGGCTGGTGTTTAGGGGTGCAGAGCACTCACCCCTCCCATCTCTAGCAGATTATGCCTCCTTTGTATGGCGCTGAGACTCGTGTTCGACCTGGTGTGCAGACGAGGACCTGCTGCCCTGAGACTGAGCCAGTCTGTCCTTTCATTCGGGTATATACATATCAGGGGACCCTGAGGTGGCACCGTGCTGGCAGGGCTGTGATGCTCCTGCCTGGGGAGGACACAGTGCTCTTCGTATGCCTTACGCAGCTCTGATCTGTCCCTGGAGTTCCCACGTTGCCAGCCCCTCCCTGCAAGCCTTGAAGCCTCCATGTCGTCTGTCTCCAGGAGAACGGGGCGGCCTATGCAAGTGTCCCGGCAGGACCAGAAGCAGCCACTCAACACATGCCCTAACCCCACTACCCAGAGGGAGGCGCTCGCAGCCGTCCTCAGACCGGAGGTGCTGCCTTCATCCTCCCCACCTAATCCATTTTGAAACCAAAGGTACATAGCCTCCGAGGCAGAGAGAGGGAGAGTTCTTGAGCCTAAGGGCAACCCTTCCACTGACTCTGCAGTGTGTGTCGGTTTTAAGAGGGTGAAGCTGACCCCCTGCAAACGGGTCACCTGCCACAGGCACGGCCTCCAATTTGGCCTCCAGCTCTGGCTGGGAGGCCTGAGCAGGACCAAGACTGTGTCTTTAGAGACTTCATCAAAGCATCATTTGCCACATGTTTAAGCCGCAAAGGTATTAGCAACGCTTGCATCACGGAGTGGTGATTCGGTGAAGGTCAGAGCCCCCAGACACACACTGTGTCTGCAGGTCAGAAACCACAGCCCAGAGCTGACCCAATAACGTTGGAATCTGAGAGTGAAAGGTCCTAAGGCCCAGGCTGCAGCTGGGTGTGCTGTGTGGAAGCCAAGGGGCGGCTCTCATAGTGAAAGGGCACAGGGTATACATCAGGGGGATGGGGAGAAGCCCAGGGGTAACAACCCACCCACCCCCCCAGCTTCCCTCTGACACCTGCTTGATGCAGCCCAGGCCCTAAGGGGATGTCAGGAAATTATGCCTGTGAGCCGAATTAAAGGGCCAGCCTTCCCAGAAAACACTTGGGATCTGAGCAGAGCAGTCAGTTTCTCAGGCACTCATTCCTACCGCACCGAACATGCTGGTGAGCTTATTGCACCGAAAAGATGCAGGAAGGGACAGTTTGGGGTCATTGCAGCCATCTCCCTGCCCCTGGAGCTGATGATTGGGACGAACTTGCTCTTTCTTAAGAGTCTTGGGGAGAGTGAGTCAGCAGACTGTCTTTGGGCCTCCTGCCAGTGTCCCACCAGGCCCCGTACCATCCTTCATGTATGAAGAGAACCCTCTTCCAGGCTGTTGCTCTGTGGGTGCTGAGAGCTGCCCCCTGCCACCATTTAATCACAGCCTTCTCGACCAGAGCAAATCTGGGGCTGAAGAGCCACGTTTTCCCCAAGCAGAGGTGCCAGGTGCTCAGAGATGAAACTTGGGGACCACAGGGTGAAGAGAGCAGTCCCTTCCAGGAGAGAGTTCATTCTCCACAGAGACAGGCCAGAGCCCACCCGTGCCCAGCAGGCGAGCAGTATTGGCCAGGACTCCCTGCCAGCTGGGCCTCTCAAGCTACCACCCAGAACATACCACTACTGATGCTAGGAGAGTGCAGTACCACTCGTGCTTCAGCCTGTCCGCTGGGAGGGAAGAGGTGTGTGTCATCTTGCAGTGAGCCCAGGCGTCCCACTGATAGCTGCAATCCCGGGAGCCTGTGTACTCCGCGTCTGAGCCATGGCTTCCTGCGCTCTCACATGTCCACTCACTTATTCAGCAAATAATCTTTGAACGTATGTCTGGAGCCCTGGATACCAGGACGAGGGAGTCAGATGTGTGTGGTTTCTGACTTTACCGGGTTGACAGTTTCTGGGACAAGTCTTGGGACACAGCAGCCATTGGTTTAGGAGTGTTTTGCTTTCCACTGCTTAAGCTGCTGATGGCTCCATGCTTGGAGGGAAAGGATTCTGAGGGAAAATTTGGTCTACCTGGGCAGAAAGGCTGGCCAGCAAGCCTGCAGGGTAGGGTCGAGTAGTGATCCTGTTCCCTGAGCCTTTTTTCTCTGCCCTCTGGGGCATGCTGCTTAACCTGTCTGCATTTTGGTGTCTCTGCCCCTCTTGTTTAAAACAGTCACAGGCCCATCTGAAAGGAGATCAGGGTTTTGGAAGTAACCAGTGCAGGACCAAGGGACAGCTATCTCCCACTCTGGCTTGATTATGGTGAATGGGACCCATCTTTCCTTCTCTTGCTTTTGAGAAGACCATTGAGTTTGAGCTAAAGGAAAAGCCAGACTAGCTCCCTCCCTGGCCCATCTTCTTCCTTTGCCCTGAGAGGTTGGAAACATCTGGTCTACCCCCTTCTGCCAAATCCTGGGGTGTGGAGAAGTGACCACATGTCCAAGCATCAGCCAGTGCTGACATGGCTTCCCCTGCAAGAAGTAGCTGCAACCTGGGCCCAGATCCTGTGTCCTGGTTCTCCTGACTGCAATCAGCCTTGGGAAGGGGGTAGAAACAGATTTGAGGATACTGGTAGATTTTCTCTAAGGGGACGCTTGCCTGCACACACAGACCACAGAGCAGTAGGCCAGCAAGAACACTGCCCCTGCTCACACCTTGGTACAGAGTGGCCCTGCCACCAATCACCACCCTGCTCACCCCTGCCAGGGCAAGCTCGTGGTGTAGTTGGTTGCACCCAGTTAGGTCCTCTAGAAAGAACTCACTTCATGATTCAGGCTCAGGAGTCCTTGACTTTTAAAGGAGAATGGAGAGGACTCAAACCAATAAAGTAAAGAGCTTGAAGTGCCAGGAGACCCAGTGCCCTGGGAGACATAGGCAAGTTGAGCAGAGGCCAACCCTCAGGGGGCCACCGTGTGAGTTCCAAGCAGACCTGTGGCTGTCCCTATCCTGTACAGCCCCAGCCAGGGCCGTGCCCTTTCTTTTCTTCCTCTGGTAAGAACAGATCTTCCCAGACACACTCAGAAGGATCAGAGAGAAACGAGAATAGCCATCCAGGAAACCATGAGACCCCACTCAGGCCACCCCCAAACAGTGCTCCTCTTATCGGCATGTTAGTATTACGTGGGTGTTTCAGAATGGTAAGGGTGGGAATGAAAAGGTACAAGGGCCTCTGTGTTAGGACAGGCTCAGCTTTCCGCTCTGAAGGAATCATAGCACTAGTTAGACAAGGAAATGGAAATCCGGGAAGCGGAGGGGAAGGGCCTTGCTCGAGACCACACAGCTGGTAAGTGAGGTAGGGTTGGGGCTTGAACTTCAGCCTTCTGACTCCTCGTCCAGTGTTTTCATCTCACCGCAGCTGCCTCCTTGGAAACAGAGGTATTACTTCCGATCTGTCCTGCTGGTTCCTCTCTCGTACCTCTATCACTTCTCCCACATCCCCTGTAGACCTTCCGACAAGAAGGACAAGAGGATCTTTCTGAGTCCGAGGTCAGTCCGTGACAGCCTGTGGTTAACCCAGCCTTGCAGTGAAAGGCAGACCCTGGCCGGTAGAATAGGATGACGAGCGGGTGTTTGTTACTGTGAAACCTAGACTGTACTCTTAGTGTGTCTTTTGCTTTGTAACACAGCGGGCCCTCCAATGCTGTCCTCCTCCACAGGGAGGGCGTAGAGGGGGTCCCTGTCCATTCTGCCCTTGGCCTTAGGGTGCTGAGGGGCAGCAGGGCCCACGCAAGCCTCCCCCCCC
>NW_006160147.1:3404131-3411306 GCF_000334495.1 Tupaia belangeri chinensis
GCTGGATTTGGGCAGATGGAAAGACTTCAGTGAAGCAATAAACACAAAAATCTCGGAGAAGATATCCAGGATTTTGTGCACAACTGTTTCTTTCTCCAAAATGATGCAGATCAGCTGTCCCCAACCTGCTCTTTGTTCTGACCCCCACATGCGATGCCCTCAGTCAGTGTTGTCCCTCTGCCCAGCTCCCCAGTTCTTGCCAACTTCGGAACCCTCCTCTCGAGCTGAGCATCGGTCGCCTCTGACACGACCACCTCCTGTCCTGGCCCTACCCCCACCCACTCTGGACCCGGGAGGGCCTCCTACCCTGCCCCCCCAACACCCACATCCCCCCACCCTCGCCACCACCATTCCGACTCATTCTTTTCAGTGAGGAAATGTCTTTGCGCTGTCCACCCCTTTCCACACGCCCCCAAGTGGTCCGATCTGTTCCCCGTTGGTTAAACAGTTAACTCTCCACGCAGACCTTGTTTTAACCCCTCTCACATTGTGTTTGACCCTCTTCGCAAGTTATTTTGCATTAACCAACTTCGTCAGCGACAGATGCGTGTCTGAGGGTGTCACCCACGACCTTCAGCAGGGAAGACTTCTGGGCCGTGAGGACCGTCTAATACATGGGCTTATAAACTGACTGCATGAGCAATCAAAAGGCCAAATTATCCAGAATTTTTTTTTTTGAATCACAAAAAGAAAAAAAAAAAAAAAAAAAAAAAAAAACTGATTTCTTTTGTATTGAGAACATTAAACGTATAATAAAAGTTGTTCAAAATGGACTCTGGCCATGAGATTTCTTCTTTTTTAATTTTGTCAGAGGGTGCTTGCATTTGCCAGAGAGAGAGAGAAAAAGAGAGGGAAAGCAAGACAGCAGCCCCATGGGGGTGATCCCTTCTTCACTTCTCCTTCCTTCCTGCACACCTCGCCCTCAGGTGGGAGAACCTCGCACAAGCCCAGTACTGCACCTAGCACAGAGCAGACGTGAAATACTGTTTCAAGAATGAATACGACTGCCTGCTACAAACCCCAAGCCTCTCTGAGTAGACAGAGAAATCTCAACAACAGAATAGGGAAGAAAAAGAGACAAGACAGGAGCGTGGTGTGGGAGAGCGTTCAGCTTCTTCCACGCCTCTTCCTTGTACCTCGGCCCCAGGCATTCAAACAGTCCCCGAGGAGTGGCTGGGGGCATCGCCAAGCAGGGCAGCCCTCTCCCTTTCCTCAGAGTGGCGCGGGGGTGGAGAGAGGGTGGGCTGGGAGGTGCTTCTGCTCCCACAAAGATAACTGATCATTCAGAGGTGGCAATGGGCAACGACTCAAGGACCCCCCTAAAGGCATCTCTGCATCTCTTGGACACAGAATTGCCTGATGACTATCGAACCCGCCAGTCTCTACTCTTCAGAAGTCCTCAGGATGGGGCATGGGTTTCAGGGGTCATTACTTCATTAAAATGAGACCTTATCTCCAGGCCTGGATCCTCCTGACTTATTGGGTAGCTCACCGGGGACGCCTCACTATACCTTCGAACCTCCCTGTTCAGTCCTTGAAATATGAGAAATAGCCTTCTCATCTTTCTCAGTTTATAGGCAGTCTCTGCAATCTGCCCCCTCGTGTCCATCTGTGTTGACTCAGCCTTAGTCCGAGCCCTCGTGGCCTGAACTGACAGTGACTTGCCTCCTGAGCAGCCTGCTCCCCTAGAGGGAGTCCCCCAGAGGGGGAAACGGTAGGCAGAGGGACCTTCGAAAACTCAGATCTGCTCATATGGCTGCCATACTTGAAACCTCGGATACGGTCGTACAACTCGATAAAATCTGAACGCCTTTATTGGCACGTTAGAACTCCGGTAATGGCCCTCAGACCTCCGGTATCACCTCTCACCACTCCTCACATGTGTCCTAAATTCCAGCCATTCCAAGCTCTATTGCCAGCTCTTCTGGACACGCAAAAGTTTCTCTCTTTTTTGTTTTTATTTTTTGCTGTAGGGCACATGCTCTCACTGGAGAGAGACAAAACCAAGAGAAAGGGAGAAATGGCCCCTCAAGGGCAATGGCCACACTACAATCCCTTTTCCATTCTCCTCGGGATTTGGGGCAGACACACACACGTGCTTTGTGTGATTTTCAAGCAACCGAGTCCAGGACTTGAACCATGGTTGACCATGTGGGATCTAACTCCTTAACTACAAACCATTCCATGGGGGTACTTTCTCACTCTCTCTCTCTCACTCTCTTTCATGGACAAGCACCCTCTGGCAAAAAGTTTCTCAGCCCTCCCAGGTCTGGCAAGTCAGTTCAATTCAACTAATAACCTACTCCGTGCCAGCCTCAGAAAGCTCAGGCTGACAGGGAGACAGTCAAGTTGTGGACAGTGACGTGGGTCTGTCCTCAGTACAGGGCTCAGTAAATGTGGGTTCAGAGATCAGAGTATGGCCCAACGTGGGGTGTGCTCTTCCCAACCTTCTTTAACCCAGCCCCCCCTTCTGGATGATTCCAAGACTCTGGAGTTGATGGTCACACTCAGGCCTTGTAACACCTGACTCTAGGGCCTTCTTTTTTCCCATTCCAAGTCCTTTTAACTCCATTTTCCCTGTCCTCTGCCCCCCTCCCGACTCTTGGAGAACAAACCGAGGCCTTTGTGCTGGGTCCCACATCTTTTTGGTTTTTGTTGCCAGAGGGCATGTATATTTGCCAGCGGGCCACAGAGAGAGGAGAAAAAGAGAGAGAGAGCTCGTGGGATGGGGTGGTCATGCTTCAATCTCTTCTCCAGCTCCCTCCATTCAGGACTCTGGGCACACATGCACACGCACCCAGCATGTCTCTCCTGGTGTGGGACTCAAACTGTGTAGTCAGCCATGTAAGATCTGGCTGCCTTTACCACCAAGTCACAGAGCTGGTCCATGAGCACCACATCTTTTAAAAAAATTTTTTTTATTATTTTTATTTAACTTTATTATTATTATTACTTAATTTGAGAGTGAGAGGGGAGAGAGTGAGGAAAAGTGAAAAAGCAAGCCACCAGGTCCGGGACTTGAACTTCAGTCGGCCCTGTGGGAATCCAGTGTCCTCAACCACCACATCACCTGCCGGCCCTGAGCCCCACATCTTTAACAATAGCTCAGGTGACACCGTCTGAGAAAGTATCCCCTGACCCTCCTCCACACACACAGACACACACAACACAACACACACACGTGCAGGGTGTGATTTAGACCCCCTCGGGGGACCTGGCAATGACATTCATTGTCTGTTTCTTTCACTAAATGGCAAATACCCTGAGTACAAGAACATTTTTTCAGCTTTGCAGCCACAATCCAGCACCTGGCACCAGGCAATACCAACTGAAGGAGAGATGACATGAGCGAGTATGAATTAATTAACTAATGATAGAGCCATTCTTTTGGAAACGTGGCTGGGCGAATGCCAGGTTTTCATAGCATCCTCCTTGGATATTGGATATCTGACTTGGATATGACATTTGGGGGAGGGGCGGCCCAGCCTAGGTTTAGAACAGGAGCCTCTGCTAAGGGGACAGAGATGGAGAGATGGAGCCAGCGTCTTGTTTGAAGAAAGCCAACCTCAATTCAGCTGAGGCCAGACAAAGCCACTGTGCCCTGGGGACCCCCAGAATATCTGTCATCCCTCATCCCTGTCTCCTGGAGGCTGCGCCTCCCGGCCTATTAGAAATGCTAATCTCCAGCTCCGGAGTTGGATTAGCAGACCCAGCGGGAGGGGACAAGTCATCTCCCATCTTTATTAAGAGGAAGGCTGTACCCCCTCCTGCCCAGCTGGGACCCTGGGAATTCATCACTGCCCTCCTCATCAAGCCAGCATCTACTGCTCGCATTGTGTGAGGTGGGGAAGGCCCGGCAGGCCCCTCTCCGCCTCCCCTCCCCACTTAATGCATCAGGCCCATTTGTTTGATGTCAGTTCCTACTGGAGCAGGACGGGGCGGTGGGGCTCAGAGCAATTTGGAGCCACAGCTGCGACCACAGCGAGCCCCCACCCCCACCCCAGAACTTGCTGCTGATTAGCCCCAGACCCCCACAGCACAGAAGCATGGCTTTGTGTAGACCAAGGACGACACTAAATCTGATAGGGTCCACACACAGACTCCCAGGCCCGGTTTGGAAACTCGTCTTCCCCAGAATCAGAATGAATCCAAACAGAATCCCACCAGCTCAGCTTCACCCTTGGATAGCAGACAGGGCTGTCCTCACTGAAACAAGCAAAGCCTTACGCTGTACACTTTAAGCCTCAGTCGTCCTCAGGCCAGATCCTGGTGTAGGGGTAAAAGGCTACAGTCTCCAAGGCCGGCCACGTAGGAAGTTTCTGGGTTTGCACCCCAAGACCTTCTGAGTTCGCCAGACACGAACACGCCCATGATCTAGGCCTGGATGAGGCTGGGGCCGACTGTGGCTTCAGGACTTGGTGGGATGTTACCTCTCCACCCGTTTTTCTCTCTCTGTCACCTCGGTCATAGAGAAAGAAATAAGTATTTTAAAAATAAGTTGAAGGTCAGCCAGTGTCATTGTGGTTAAGGCAGCTGGATCCAACCATGCAGTTCAAGTCCCAGATCTGGAAGCTTGAAAAACACTTGGGGCCCATGCATGTGCATGCCCAAAAACCTAACAGGAGAATGAAGAAGGGATTGCAGCATGGCCATCCCTCCTGGAGGGATGCTATCTCCCTTTCCCTCTCTCTGTGTCCCTCTGTCTCTCCTCTGAGGAACCAAATTTAAAATAAAAGTGTAAAAAAAAATAAAAGGCTGTACCCTATCAAATGAAGAGTCCAGTTTCTATCTGGGTAGGGAATTTGCAGCTAGCAACTGGGAAGAGTCCTGTGCATTGAGGGGCAAGATTTTGAAACTCAGGGGCAATCCAGGGAGAGAGGAGGGACAGAGACAGGCAAAAAAAAAAAGACCAGAGCAGTGGCTCTCGAAGAGCGGCCCCTGCACCGGCAGTATCTGCAACACAACCGCCTGAGAACTTGCAGAAATGCCCATGCTTGGGCCAGCTCTGGAATCTGTTTGAACAAACCTTCCAGACAAGTTCAGTGCAGGTGAAGTCTTGAGGACCCAGATTAGAGAGACACAAGGAGAAGCTGTGTCCTCTACGAAGTGACCCTTCCTTAGGGCCCTCCCAACCTGCGAGTTGGCCTACTCAAGTCATGCATTGGCTTCTTGGGAGTGAATGTTGCATGCGAACTGCAGCGTTGGTGATTCTTACGCCCTAACCGGCACACGGTGAAGCAGAGCTGGTGTGAGAATGCAGGGGTCGGAGCGTGAGCCTGGGGAATTAGCCACAATTGGAGGGGCTGCAACTTCCACAGACCGCAGAATTGGCGGGGCATTGAGCCATTTACACGTTGATATCAAAGAGGCAAGAGGGCACCAGATGGTCTTCGGGTCACAATACATTTACATTAAGTGACTTAAGAGGACAAGGGGAATGAATAATGCTGACACCAGCTGCGTGGGGCGAGCGATGTGCACTCTATGCAAATGGCGCTTCACCACCCTCGTGCCCTTTGAGGCAGGTAGCTGTAGACCCGGTTCCCCACAAGGAACCCGACTCGGAATGGCTGGGTAATTTGCCAGGTAAATGACAACACTGGAACTAACTGCCAACTCTGTCTAACTCAAAAACCTCAACTTTCCTGCTACTCTTGGGCGTGAACGGCACCCTGAAGGATGGGCCCTGGTGTCTGTGTTTCAAGGCGTTGTGCTGGAGGAGCCCCTGGGCTCTTGAGCATGCTCCGGCGATGCTTCCACCCTCGTTACTGCGCTCTGCTGGAGCTGGGCATGCAGGAGAGCCCGGGAGAGGGTGCGGGTGCCACCCAGCTCATGGTCATGGACGAGCAGCAGCGGAGCGCGGGGTGTGCATCCTTCTCCAAGGCTGCCTTGAGAACCACTGAAGAGCCAGGGTCAGACACTGTGTGACCTCAAGCAAGTTACTAACCTCTTTTTTCTTGAGTTTCCTCATCTATTAGACAGGGACTGCCATTGTAGTTTATCAGTAGTTGTAAGGATCAATTCGGTTAAAACGTGAAAAGTTCTGGGCCAGGCCTGTGGCCGAGTGCTTGAGGGAGCCAGATCCCACATGGCTGGCTGTGTGGTTCGAACCCTGGACCCAACTTTTAGGTGTATGTGTGTGCATGCATGCATGTGTGCTTGTGCTCCAGATCCGGACAGGATGAAGACATTTAGAAAGGATTGCAGCGTGACCACACCCCACTAGGGGTGCTTTCTCCCTCTCTGTTTTTCTTGGGCGAGTACACAGCCATCTGGCAAATTGTGTTTTAATGTGAAAAGGTTGAAGAACAGTGTCTGATGCGTAGCAAGCAAGATGCATGTAATCCTTTGTTAAATCTAAATACTCATCCATGAGTGAAGCACCTTACACTTTCCCCTCTTCTGCCTACCAGAATGTTCTTCCCGGCCTCTACATCTTCCTTTGAAAACTCTCTGCATCCTTCCAAGTGGACCCTAACCCCAGCCCCTGGCCGACAGGGCTGCCACTCCTGGTTGCTGTTCTGGAGCTTGCTCCTGCTGCCCCTGGGCCTTCTGCACAAGCTCCAGATGCTGCAGGGACTTGGGCTTGTGCTCCTGCCTCGGGTACCTTCATGGCCCCCAGCCCTGGACCCGATGTACAGCGGGTGGTCTGTAAATGCACTCGGACTGATCTTTGGGATCTGGTAGTCCCTGTAGGGTGGCTAGATCCCATTTGTATTCACATTGTCTGTATTTCTGTACTTACTGCCCAGCTAGTGGTCTAGTTTCTGTGGTATTAGGGTCCAGGGAGGCAGAGGGGTGGGCAGTATTTTTCTCTTAAAAGCCGGTTTGCCAGATTCCAAGGGGCTGGATGTAAGAGCAATGGTAAGTGTTGAGTGCTAGAGGTTCGTTCTCCAGCCCTGTTAATTAACGTTCCCGAAGTCCCCTAAGTGCTCTCGTCTCTCTTAAAACCTCAGAGCCCACTCTCGTTTACCAGGAGGGACTGTCCATCCTTCACTTCCCTCCCTCCAGCTCTTTCTAACTCCACCCTGGCTGTCAGCTCAACCTACCCGCCAGACAACCATGAGGATAAGGCTAGACATCCGGAGGCCTGGGTTTGTCCCCAGAGCAAATGACCCCTGGACAGCCCTTAGCCAGTGTCCTTCCATGAGCTCACACAGCTCTGGTCCTGCTGA
>NW_006160147.1:3411319-3413355 GCF_000334495.1 Tupaia belangeri chinensis
CCTGCTAAAACTGGATGTAGCTACCTCCCGGGGTCATTTCAGAGCCTCCCTTCCAAACTTAGAGCCTATCCCAGGCCTCCGGCATAAGTTGAGGGTCTCTTAACACCAACAACACCTGTCCTCAGACAGAGGAAGTTTGGCAAAGACCATGGTCAAGGCCATCGACTCTGAGACCAGGCGTTAACCTGCCACCCTTCCCACCAAGTCCTAGCAACAGACTCCATGAATACAGGAAGTCCTTTCTCTGAACCACAGCGTCAGCCTCCTTGCCAAGTTTTTGGCAGAGCCATACCCTGGTGTGGCAGGTGTGGCCAGGCTGCAGGCTAACTGCAGGGGTGAGATCATAGGAGCTGTTCAGGACAGTCTGTAGCAGGCAGGCTCCGCAGAGGCCCCCATCCCCTCTCAGTTACATTCACCTGGCTCTGCCCCAACTGCCAGTGCTGGAGTGAGCTCTGCTCCACCCTCTCCTGTAATAGCAGCCCCACATCAAATGCTAAATCCAGAACTGGCTCCCCCCGCCCCCATGCAGCAAACACACGGTCCCTCCCTGCTGTGTTAGTGAATGCATCCTTGGGGAGACTTGCTCTCCTTTGAAATCGTGGCCAGCCAGACAGCGGCAGCAAGGGCTGAGGGCTTTCCTGGGGCAAGGAAAAACACACAAACTTAGAAATATACTCATTCCCAAACCTGGTAGAAACGGTTTGGGGATTCCGGCTGCCCCAACCTTCTAGCCTCCCACCAAAACAGACATCAGCGAGCTGAGCTGCATTTGGAGAAGCCGGGACAGGAAGAGGCAATACGGTAATTCTCCGCTACCTCATCCAGTGCTGAACAGAGTATGTAGGGGTAACTTTGTTTCCCAGAAACAGGCCAACCCTAGACCTGGGCAGAGACTCTACACCCCATTTCCTGCCTCTCCCCAACCCTGACATTCACCCCTTTCCATTTCCGATTCCTGAGCCCCTCTTCGGAGCTGTCAGATCACTCTCGGGTCCATCAGTGGCTTTTAACCGAGCCCTTGGCTTTCATCCTCCTAGTGAGCCCGGGTGTAATTACGACTTCATTAGCCAAATAGGTTCTTGGTTCACAGACTCCCTCCCACAAAACAAAACACACACCCGCCTCCTTCCATCTGAAGTCTGTCCCCCGAGGCCCGCAGCTAACAATGTAGCAGGCTCTGGGGAGAGCAGGCAGGAAAGGGGGAAGAAGCCACCGGCGGCCACCCCCCCTGCCCTCCTCCGCGGCGCATCTGTTGGCTGGCCCCCCGGCCCCTGGAGAGATTTCGACAGGGAGAGGGATGGCACTCAGCAAACGAGGGGCGTGACCCCTTGCATCTGCCTGATGCTCCTTGCACTCTGGTCCTGCTCGCTCTTCCAGTCATGGCTCAACTGATGGCCACCTCGCTTCTTGGATGGATGGACAGGCAGCCTCCTCAGCTGGAAGGGACTCCTGGGTGTTGGGCGTCCCCAGTTCCCCGCCCGTCTCCCACCTACACCTCAGCGGCTGCGGCTCCAAGCACAGGGACGCAGTGGGTCTGCCAAGCAAGGACCACCTGGCTGGGAAACCTTTAGGCAGCGCTTGGCCACTAGATGCAGTGAGTCCACAGCTCCCGTGGTGGCCTATCAGCATTAGGAAGAGTTTTCTTTGGGTCTAAATTAACTCCGCATTGCCATTAATGCCATTCACACTTGGGCAATTGCTTATCGTCCATCTCTTTTCCTATTCTTTTCATAGGTTTTAGGAGCATGGAGTCCAGTCCTGCCTCTTAGCAGGACCCAGCTAACCCACTCTCCCCAAACTCTCGTTGGTTCCCCAGCCACGCTCTGCTATCCACAGCCTTGCGCCCCTTCCTGCAGGCCAGGTAAGCATCCAAGAGGAGCCCGCAGCAACTCCAGCCCCTCCCACGACCCGCTGCCCACCAGAAGGGGTAGGCTCCCTGCAGACCCTCAGACACATGCCTCTTTGTCCACGAAGCTTCCAGAGAGAGCTGGCTGCTGCTTCTGGGGCTTTGCAGGTAGCAGCTGGTGAATTCTCAT
>NW_006160147.1:3413849-3425366 GCF_000334495.1 Tupaia belangeri chinensis
CTGAGGGTCCCTCTGCTTGAGCCCTCTGACGGCAAGATGCCATCTGCTAGGGCTGGACCCAGAGACAGAGAAAGAGATGAGGTGACCTCCCGGCAGCCCTGCGACTGACAAGACTCCAAGCTGGGTACAGCCGTGACCCTGGCTCTGGCTCTACCCTGACCCTGTTCAGCCCCCAGCCTCTGCCCTCCATGTTCTCAACCTCAATTCCCAGCCCTACCCAAAGGTCAGAAGGACCCCTATTCCTTGCCCTTCAAGAAAAGCAAGTCCCCAGAGGCCAGCCCAGCTGTACACACTGCACCCTGCTTGTGTTCCCTGAGAGCAACCGTCCTTTTGTTAATTCTGCAGTCTCCCAAAGTGCCAGGAGCATCTCATCTGACAGTCACAGCATCTGTTCCTCTCACTATCCAGAAGGTCGGGTGGGAGCAATGCCAGCCCCTTCCCTGCGGCTCCCCCAGACTCATGCTCCTTCCGCCTGAGTGTGGGCACCCTACTCACCTGGTCCCCTGGGAGCGCCTCCAGTTCCCTCTGCATTCCTGGTCCCTAGCACCTCTCGCTATGACTATGGCTGGCAGCCTGGATAGCCATCTCACCTTTCCAAGGTCAAGCTCACCTGGCCAAGGGACAGCTCACCTGCTCTGTTCCTTGGGGACTGCAGGGAAGGATGCTGTTTTTCCTTTGAGGTCTGCCCAGGGAGTCCTGGCAGGTAGAGGAGCCACAGGGCACCAGGGAAGGGGAAGTCTCATGCTGGGCCCTTCCCTCCCTTCCCTCTACACACACAGTCTCTGGGCCTGAGTTCCGCACAGGACTCCTCCTCGTCGTGGCGAGCAGGCAGGCGTTCTTGATATGTGGGGCAGGTAATCTGTAGGCGTGGAGGCTGCCTTGTGCATTCCAGGAATTTAGCAACATCCTGGCCTCTTCTCACTAGATGCCAGCAACGCACCTTCTGCCCTCCCACACACACCCACAGTGACAGCCAAAAATGTCTCCAGGCTTTGCCCAATGGCCCCTGGTTGAGACCCACCTGAGCTGAAGCAAAAAAGAAACCCAACACCTGCATGTCGGTGACTGGCACTCCCCTCTTTTCTGATTCCTAGCACCAGGCGACCTCCAGATGGGTGGCTTACACCAGGGCTGGGGCACTCTCTGTGAAGGGTTAGATACCACTCATTTCCAGCTTTGTGGCTTTGTTGCAGCTACTCGACAGCTGGGGCAGCACAGAGCCGGCCTGAACAAGATGCACATGAGCGAGTGTGCCTGCATGCCAAGCAGTCTTCAGTTTCCAATGCTGACAGTTGAATTTCATATTACTGTCATGTGTCATGAACGAATCTTCTGATTTTTTTTTTTCACCTATTTAAAGTGTAGAGTGCATTCTTAGCACTCAGACCATGCCCCGGCTTCAAAGATCTCAGAGGGAGGATGACACCAGGGTCCAGCTGACCTGTTCCTATGAGACTAACAAAGCCCAGAGTGAAGTTTTAAGGTGAAGTTGCAAATGGAGTCTGGAATTGGAGGAAGAGATTCTCAAATGCCTCTGGAATTGGAGGTGGGGGTTCTCAATGGTCTAGTAACTCCAGGTAGCGACTGTTTTTAGTGGGGCGACTCTACTGCTCTGCAGGCCCAGTGACATCATTGGCAGTGCCCAGTGCAAAACGGGAACGCTGGGCCCCTTGCTTAAAAATGATTAATTCTGGGGTTGGCAGGTGGGCGTGGTGGATAAGGGCGCTAGATTCCCACATGGCCGACCATGGTTCGAGTCTTGAACCTGGTGGCTTGCTTTCTCACTTTCTCTCTCTCACTCTCTCTCTGTCTTTCTGTTCAAATTACAACAAATTAATTAATTAAATGAATGCATAAATAAAATTAAATAAATAATTCTTAACGAAAAAAAGATTAATTCTAAGACAGAAACAGAACAACATTATGAAAAACACAGGCCCTTCTGAGCAGACGCTGGCCAGCCACATGGTCTGCATGGCCCTGGACCTCAGCCTCCCTCAGCTCCGCATTCCCTTGAGGATGCTGGAGCACAGCTTCTCCCATGGGCTTTCAGGCTGGGCTGGCACCTATGATCATGGCCTACACCACAACACCTAGTCTACGCGCCCCTCCACAGGCTGTGCCCTGGCGCAATGCTGCATCTGCTTAGAAGGGTTTGCACAATTTGAGCTAATCCTGGCCCTGTCTCCAGGGCACCCAGGATGGGAAGAGAAGAGGTCAACCGAGTCCCAACTCCCCCCATCCTGGGTGGAATGGAATGACTCACTCATCAACTAATTTAACATAAATGTATGAGCCCCAGACTCCACGCCGAGGGCACAAAGGTGGGGGACGCAGTGGTCAAAACCCCTCATCACCATACAGATTAATACGCCGGTGCCAATGAAGCATAAAGACAGAGCAGGTCTTGAAGGGGTGACTGCTGGCTAATTCTTGAGAGTAACGGGGTTAGCCAGGTACTTGCAAGGGGCAAAATCACTCCGGCCCTTTCTAGAAAAAGCCAGTGGGTCAGCATGGCTGGAGACAGTTGGGGGAAAGTGAGAGAAGAGGGTGGGCTAAAGAGGGGGCCAGATCACAGTATCACAAGGAGCTCTGAGTGACAAGGAAGGAGCCCCGAGTCTAACCTGCAGGCAAGAGATGCTGAGGAATTTTTAGCAAGAGAATGACATGATCTGATTTGCATTTTAGGTAGCTCACGCTGACTGCAGTCTGGAGGGTGGATGGGAGGGCCAAGGGCACAATGAGAAGATGCAGGTGAAAACCGATGAGGGCCAGAGTCAGGACTGTGGGAGAGAGGAGGGCAGGGCAGGGCTGGGAGTACGCATGGGAGAGAACTTGGGGCAGATTTGGGAGGACTGAGTGGTTGGTGGGACATAGGTTGAAGAGAAGGACGTGTCACAGAGGATGGGCAGGTCTGGATGGGACCATTCACAGAGGCTGGTGCTGTGGATAGAATGTGTTTGTTCTCCCCAGTTCATGTGTTGAAACCTAGCTCCCCAGTGTGACAGTATTAGGAGGTGAGGCCTTTGAGAGGTAATTAGGCCATGAGGACAGAGCCCTATAAATGGTGTTAGTACACCTGGGGCCAGCCCTGTGGTCTGGTGATCAAGAGGGCTGGATCCCACACGGCCACTGTGCAGCTCATAACCTGGTCTTGGTGGCTTGAAAAACATACTGATCATGTGTACATGTGTGCCCCAAGTCCTAGTATTAGGAGGTGAGGCCTTTGAGAGGTAATTAGGCCATGAGGACAGAGCCCTATAAATGGTGTTAGTACACCTGGGGCCAGCCCTGTGGTCTGGTGATCAAGAGGGCTGGATCCCACACGGCCACTGTGCAGCTCATAACCTGGTCTTGGTGGCTTGAAAAACATACTGATCATGTGTACATGTGTGCCCCCAGTCCTAACAGGATGAAGAAATGGAGGAGAAGGAATTGCGGCATGACCATGCCCCACTGGGGAGGGCTTGCTCCATCTGCCCGCGTCTTTCTGTCTTTCTCTGGCAAGTGCACAGCCCTCTGGCAGATAATAATAATGAGAGACTTGAGAGAGTGCGTCCTCTCTCTCTCTCACTCATTCTCTTTCTGTGGCGTGATGACACAAATGGAAAGACAGCCCATCTGCACACCAAAAGCAGTCCCAAACAGACCCGATCTGCCAGCACCTTGATCTTCAACTTTTCAGCCTCGGGAGCTGTTGGTTAAGCCACCCGGTCTACAGTGCTTTGCCATAGCAGCCTGAGAAGCAGGCAGAGAGGGCAGAAGATGGGTTCTGCAGAGAACCAAACCCAGCAGGCCGTGTGCGTATGGCGTGTAAAAATATAAATGTACATTGTGTATGTAATGTTTACATATAGGGTTATTTTAAGGGATCGACTTACACACTGTGGGCTGGGAAGTCTATTTTCTTGAGGATAAGCCAGCGCCTGAAAATTTTAGGCAAGAACTGGTACTGCAATTTTAGAGCAGAACTTCTTATTTCTCAGGGAAACTTGAATTTTTGCCTTAGGCCCTTCAACTAACCGGATGAAGCCCGTTCACATTATCGAGAATAATCTCCCTGCTTAACAGCAACCCATCGTAGATGTTAGCCACTTCTGCAGAAATGCCTTCATAGCAACGCGCCTCATCGTGTTTGATGAAATAAGTGGGTACGATAAGCCCAGCAGCATTCACATAGAAAATGACCGTCTCAGGTGAGAGTTTGGATCCCCGTGGTGAGGCGAGAGGCCCCTGGGTGTCAAGCAAAGAATTCTGGGTGACCAGTGCAGGCCTGAGCTCCAGCCTCGAGGGCTCTTCCAGGTCCTTGTCACCTCACCTCTGACTTGCTGCCTCCCTGCTTCCTTTCTGCACGTGCTCTGCACACATGTTCCCCAACACCCCACCGGAGACCCTCCAGAGCACACGTCTCAGCCTGTCTGTCACATGCTCAGCTCTCTCCACAGGGCCCTACTGTACTCCAAGGGCTCCTGAGAGTCTTCAGGGATGGGCCTCAGCCTACCCCTCCTGCCTCATCCCTTCCTTGATTCCTCAACCGCAGACATGCTGACTGCCTCCCTCCCCCTTCTGGCCACATCCCGCCATGCTGCCACCTCTGCGCAAGCTATCGGGACTACCTCCTCCCAGCCCAGACCACACACACTTGGTCTACCTGGTGAACCCAGAGCGGCAATGTTTTCTCTGCTCCTGAGCCTCACTAGACTGAGGTAGGTATCCCTCCATGACATTTTGTGCGAATGTAGGTTACAGCATCTTCCAGCTTGTATTCTGGTTATTTTTACATGTCAGTCCGTTTAGATTGCAGGTTCCTCAAGAATATGCTCCGTACTCAGCACTTCTTATCCTCCTCAGTATCCCCAGCACTTGGAACAATGCCTGATACAAGAGGTACTCCACATTTGCTTGTCACATGGATGGGTAGGGGTGGGGGACCAATACAGTGTGGTCTAACAATGTCAGGCTAACACTTACCGAGCCTTCCTCTCGTACTAGGCTCAGTGCTAGGAGTGTTATGTCCTGATTCAATCCAGGTTCTCTGTTGCAAGCAGCAGAAGCTTTGACCATCATAAGCAGAAAAGAAATTCATCCGAAGGCTATCAGGTGGATCGCAGAATCAATAAGAAGTCTAAAGAAATCAACTCAGAACTGTGCAGGAACCAAAGCAGGCTAGCCAGCAGAGACATAGTGAGGTCACATCTTGGGAACAGGCTGGTCAAGACACCATGACTAGCATCATCCACACTGGCCCCTCCCTCCACGGATGCCAGCCCCTGAGATCCCTGCTGCCCTCCCCTGCTGTCCAACATGTGTGCATCGCCTCATCTGACCCACCCAACCCTGGGAGGTGAAGAGGCTCTTTGCCACCTACAGGCGAGGAAACTGAGGCTGAGATGCTCAAGGTCACGCAACCAATCAATAGAGCAAGTGGAACTGGGTTTGAGACCTGCCTGCCTCCAGGCTCTTCTGCGCTCTGTGCCAACTCCTTCCAGAGGTCACCACTGATATGGTCCCTATGTAAATGGAGCTCCCCGTGCAGCTACCCAGCGGTCCTGAGAGCACGAGCTGACGGGCCCGATTGAAGCTGCTTCCAACAGGTCGAGCACCAGGTATCCAGGGATGCCGGAACACAGGCCTGAGGCTCAAAGGGGCCTGCAGAATCTAGCCAAGGACTCCAGTGACCCCCTCTCCACCGTACTCCCTCTGGCCCCCATAGTCTTCGGCTGTCCATTAGCCAGGGACTGGCAACCGTGGAGGGAGGGGACAGTGTGAGTGACGTTAGCATGGCATCCTGACCAGCCTGTTCCTGAGATGTGACCTTGCTGTGTTAGGCAGGCTTCCCCAAGAGCACTCTGGGGCCACCTGCTCTGCAGCCCAGCTCATATCTGGGGTCACAGCACACTCCAAGATAGTTCCCTCATAACCCCCGGATGGCACCGCCTTGCAGGACCAGAAGACGCCTCCAACAGGGGCATTCTCTTCAGGCCTAGATGTCCCAGGAGAGTCAAGGGCTGAGCTCCAGGCAAGGATGCGAAGCACCCAATCCTAGTCCCAGAGCTGCCTTCACTGCTGTGTGACCTTGGACCAAGCATTTCACCTTTCCCTATGACTCAGTCCCTCTCCACTGCCCCTGCCCTCCCCACCCCCCATGACTACACTAGCCAAATTGTTTCATAAAAAAAAGAACTCAGGGTTCTTTGAGCTCTTTGGAGAGACCACATAAATGCAGGGCATTATTAGCATCATTACTATTAAATATTAATAATGACATTAGCATTGTCTATTATAAGCCTGAAAAAGAAGCTCCAAGAGCCCTGGGTTGAAATGGCAAAGCAAGTAATTAGGCCCCTGTGGGCCACAGACCCTCCAGGCCCTCCAGAGAAATCAGGGAGGCAGATGCAGACAGCAGACAGATCCCCTGCCGGGTCCCTGTGGCTCCTCCAGTTCATGCCCTTTTCCAGCTCGGTCTCAGCTCCTGCCACACCCTGTGCCCTTGTGCCAGGAACAAGTTCCCCACCTCCCCTCTGCCTGTTGGGGCCGGTTCAAGAGGCAGCCCACCCTACCTCACTGAACTTTCACCCACCTCCTGGCCCCCTCCCTGCCCATCCTCCAAAGGTACCTCAGTTACTCTCCTCCATTTGCTCACGCAGCCGACCCGCGTTTGAGTCTCTCCTATCCTCTAGGCAGGAGCGTGGAGGACTGGGAAAAACCAGGCTCTGCAGAGATCATCTCTACCTTCAGAGATTGCACAGGGAGTGGCCGTCAGTATTTTGTGTGGCTCCTGACCACACAAAGTGCTTTCAACAATCATGTGTAAGTCACGTGTCCTCACTACCATCCTAAGTAGGAGTAGGGTTATTCCCGTTTTACTGGTGAAGAAATGGATTCTCAGAGCAATTCAATGTCATTCAGGGACCTGCCCCATGTCACCCAGGCTGGAGTGGCAGTCCAGCTCTCGCGTCTACAAATCCAGCCCCCCCCCAGCCACTGCAGCAGAGTGGGTCAGAGCAGGAGGGTTCAGTCTTGTAGGCCTGTAAGATGGGCAGGCTGAATCCCAGGAAGGCCAGTAGGGACGTACAGGGTGAGCATCCCTAATCTGAACATCTGAAACCTAAAATGCTCCAAAATCCAGGCCTTCTCCTTGACCTGGTGGTTAAGATAACCAAACCCCGGGGACTAGCAGTTAGCATAGTGGCTATGTCGCCAAACTTCCATGTAGTTGGCTGCAGTTCGAGTCCTGGACCCGGTGGCTTAAACTCAAGCTGGGCTCGTATGCGTGCATGCCCAAGATCCCAAGAGGAGAATGGAGGAGAAGGGATTACGGCGTGGCCATTCCTCCCGGGAGGTGATTTCTCGCTTTCTCTCTGTCTCTCTCTGTCTTTTTGGCGAACACACGTGCCCTATAGCAAAAACCTCTCAAAAAAAAAGACAACTGAACCTCACATAGCTGACCATGAAGTTCAAATCCTGGCCCTGGTGGCGTGAAAAGCATGCCCGGAGCATGTACATGCATGCCCAAACTGACTGGGTAGAGAAACAGAGAAGGAACTGTGGTGTGGTCTTGGCCAGTGAGGGGTGTTTTCTCCTCTCTCAGTCCCTGACAAGCGCACATGCCCTCTGACAATACAATAAAATAAAATGAAATGCTCCAAAGTCCAACACTTCCGAGGGCTGACATAACACCACAAGGAGAAAGGCCCCCTCCCATCGCCTCGTGTGGTGGGTCCCAGTCAAACGCTGCGACACACAGGTATGGGGCAGATCACCCTGCGCTATGTGTACAAGGTGTATAAGCACAAACGGGAGCGTCGTGTTGAGACTTGGTCCCATCCTCAGAATATCTCATTACATATATGCAGACATTCCAAAACCCGACACAGCCCGAAATCCCAAACACATCTGGTTCTGAGCATTTCCGGGAAGGGGCACCGACTCGTACTGTGAAGCGCCTTCCATGCTGGGTGTGCCACGTCTGTCAACGCTCATGTCAACTTGGGGAGCACGTGTTTGATGAGGGGGTTGCAATCACCCCTCAGCAGCAGGACTGGTGTCCAGCTGTGCTCGGAGCTTGGCCTACCTGCCACGTCACTCATCCTTGAAGCTGTGGATGGGCAGGCCCATGACCACTACCAAGAGTTTCCAGGAAGAGTCCAGGCCCCGTGTGGACAGCGCACATCCTCTGGCTCTCCAGTCATCACCCGTCTTGGCAGAGAAGCTGCTCTGGAAACAAATGGTCTTCTGGGGGCTCCAGAAAAGGATCTGGAGCCCAAAACCAGACATAAAGTTGCTGGTGACTGGAGAGACCAGGAAAGGCGGCGTGAGGTGGGGGGGCTGGTGAGGAAATGGATTACAAGGCTGCAGCACCCTGGGGCTGGGCAGGGTCTCTACCACCCCGCCTGGCCCCTGGGAGGGAGATGCGCAGGCTCCATTGCTATTGATCTCGTGGGGCTGCAGCGGGAAGGAGCAGATGGTCTGGGAAGGGTTGGGTACCCCTCAAAATGACTTCTGAGCCCCCCTCCAGGGGGTGCCATAACTTTACAGGCAAACCAGTGACCCATTTGATTAGCCACCTGGTCATCCCTGCCCAGCCCGCCTTCGCCCTCTTTGGGCGACTGTAGGGCCCCGACTCTAGTTCTGGTGCCCAGCTCTGGACCACACGGGTCATATTGATTGATTCACCACAGAAGGGAGAGCTACCCCTTACGGTTACCTGAGGATACCAGGCTCTGGCAGGAAGTCCTCCTGTCCCCTATTCTGCCCGCCCCAGAAGAGCTGAACCAGAAGAGTGGGTGGCTGGAGCCCCCAGCACAGGGATTAAACTGATGCTGGGGACAGACCCCCCGCAGGCTCTGCTTTTCCACATGTTTACTGTTGTCGAGAGGTCACCCCTTCTCCACACTAAGCGGTAGCCTGTAAAATGGGGGCAATAATGACAAGAACCCCTAGGCAAAGCACCTAGCACGGAGCCTGGCATCTGAAGGCATTCGAAGCAGATATTCCTTCTGTATCGTCAAGTTAATGGAGGAGACAAGCACAAGCCAGCCTGGACCCCCAAACACCCACCCCACTCTCCCCTCAGGAGCACGAAGATCTGAGAAACTGGCCCTGAGGGTCTTCCTCAAAACTCATCTGTACAAGCCTCAACCGAGAGCTTCAGAGAAGTGAGAAGAGGAAATTCTGGCACCAGTGTGGGTCTGCGTAAATCCAGGGCTAGGCTTGGTAAACATCCTTGTTTCCCTCAGGCGTCCACCTGGGGTGGGTGGGCTGGTGGTATGGGCTCTGAGCTGGTCTTTGTGCTGCTCATCTAATGCAGTGCTAATACCCCTCCCCAGAGACCCAGCCCCCAGTACTGGAGCAGCAGCTGTCCTAAAATAGTCACAAAGACAGCTGTCTCGTCTGGAGGGATCCTTGCACGCATTTCCAGACCCGTGGCACCGAGGCCAGCCAAACTCCTGGCCAGTCACCCACAGCAGCAAGACATCTCCCCTCTCTTGGCAAGGACCTGCTCCTACCTCCTCCTGCTAGGCGAGAACTCCAAAGCCTGTCTCGGAGCCCAGGCTGACAGGGAACAACAAAGGCAAGACTCACCTCAGGAGCTCAGGGCCAGTGCGCTGGCTCCCAGATAGACAGGACAACGTGGTCAGGGGCAGGAAGGAGTTGATGTGCCTCTCTTTGCACAGCAGCAAGGTCATCCAAGACACATATTTAGCCAGATCTGATGCCTCCCCCACAGGAACAAAGAAAGGAGGTCCCGGCACCAGCGGATGGCATAATGGTTATATCACTGACTCCCATGTAGTTGACTGTGATTCAAGTCCTGGACCTGGTGACTTCAAACTCATACCAGGTATGTGTGCCCAAAATCCCAAGAGAATGGAGAAGGGATTGCGATGTGACCATCCCCCTAGGGGTGATTTCTCACTTTCTGTCTCTATCTCACTGGTGAGCACATGTGCCCTGTAGCAAAAATCTCTCTCTCTCAAAAAGCAAGCCGGGCGCGTGTGCGTGTGTGCCCAAGATCCTGAGAGGAGAATGGAGGAGAAGGGATTGCGGCGTGACCATCCCCCCGGGGAGTGATTTCTCGCTTTCTGTCTCTAATGTCTCTCTCTGTCTGTCTGGTGAGCGCACGCGCCCTACAGTGAAAATCTCTAAAAAAAAAAAAAAAAAAAAAGAGAAAAGAAAAAAAAAGCAAGAAAAAGAAAGGAGTTCCCATCCTCAAGATATGTCATTTTACATATGTGCAAATATTCCAAAATCAAAACACCTTAGGCGAGTTCTCTAGGGGTGGAGAGGGCAGAAGGAAGTATTTGTGGCACTTGGGCAGGCATTCGGGCCTTGGCAGCTGGGCGTCAGAGCCTCCAGACCCGCCTGGTTTAGGCCCTCTCACAGGCCCTGGAGCCCCGCCCCACTCAGGAAGACACAGAGCCATCCTGCAGCTCGACAGGGATGGCCATTGACAACTCCGAGGCTGGCCTGGCCCACCAGCTGTTGCAGCATCTGGACTGCTCACCGGTCTTGCCTGAGCAAGCTGGGCAGCAGGCAGGCCAGAGGGGGGTGAGATAACAGTGACAGCCTGACAGGCCAGCCAGGCTGCAGATGGCTGGTCCCTCTGCCTCCAGGCCCCAGCCTTCCTGGGCACCCCCCAGCCCCGCCTGGCTGAAGCTGCACAGGACAGATGTGTCACTATGAGGCCAAAGCCAGTACCTAGAATCTCAGAGTTGGCAGAGACCTTGGTCATCTTTAACCCCTTTAGGCTACCAGCAAGGCTCAGAGAGGGGAGGGCACTTAGCCAAACACACACAGCCCATCAGTAGCGGAGACCAGAGTGCCCTTTGGACATGCAGACCCTAATCATGGCATCGCACTGTTGGCTAATTAAAACTAGGCTTGGATCCATACATATGGATGCACAAAGGTGTTCAAGATCAATTACGTAGTTAAAAAAATATTTTGCGAATCATCATGCAATCCTATTTTTATAAATTAATGCTAATATCCCATGTACATGTACACATTAAATGAATAAACTTGGAGGCATGTATTCCAGTTTGTCGGAATGGAAGTGAAGGGATTTTCATTATTTTTTAATTTCCTTAAGGTTTGGGTATTTTAACAGGAAGCTCATGTTCCTTTTTAGCATGGGAAACAATAAGGGTGAACCTGAGGTGGGTGGGCAGCAGAGGCAAGCACTCTCTGCCACCTGCCCCACACAGCTAGCTGGGGATTTCCCACGGGGACTGGGATGGGGATTTCTTCTTTGGAGAAGGAATTTCTGGGGGAAACCGGGACTTCTGGTCCCACAACTCCAGGGTTTGAGGAGCAAGAGATACTTCTTTTTTCCTTCTCCCCTCTCCCTTTTCCAGCCCCTCCAGCCCTGGGCAGTTGGGGACAACAGACAGCGCCCCGCCGCCGCCGCCGCCGGAGCTGCCCATGCATTATGGAAGAGGCGCTGGCTCGGCTGCTCCCTGGTCCTTAAATGACAGCAAATGAGGTAAAGCCGGGAGGGTGGGGACGGAAGGG
>NW_006160147.1:3425493-3452391 GCF_000334495.1 Tupaia belangeri chinensis
CCTGGGACTGGCGCCGCCTGGCTGGCCCACTCAGGCAGCGGCACCTGCCCCAGCCAACACCTTTCTTCCACCCCAGGTAGGTGCTCACCGCTTTTGTCTCCTCCAGCCCCTAGGCTGCCCTGAGGCTGATAGGGCAGGGGGTGCTTGCTCAGTTCCTGTAAATATCCTCCTTGTAACTTGGGAGGGCCAGGGACAGGAACACCCAGCATACTGGGGCCGGTCTGACTTCTCACCCAGCCCCAGGGTGGTCACTGGACTGAGAGGCTCCTCCCCACCCCGTGTTCATGGGTGGCATTTTACAGGGCCCTGGCAGGCCTGGCCAGAAAGCTGAACCCAGGAGTGTGTCCTGGAATTCTAGGTGGCCGGTTGGCAGTGACAACTGCCTGTAGAAGGCGGTGGCAACTGGGTCTGCCCTGGGCACCCCCACCCTGGTCCAGGGCCAGACCAGTCAGTATGACCAAGCCTTGGGCCCTAGCCTGCCTTTAGAAGTCTCTGGGTGGAATGGAACCCGAGCCTGCACTCTGAGGCTGCCTGGGGGCTGCCTCTGCAGGGTGACCTCTTTGCAAAGTCTTGCTTCTGTGGGACAGAGTGGGGTTGCGGGAGACGCAAGAGTGGAGCACAAGTTTGGGCAAAGGCCTGTCCCGGAGCCTTGGGTGGAGGGACTGAGGGAGGCATGGCCCAAGGGTGGGAGGCTGAGACCACTAGGCTGGAATGCCTTTTCTCTCCCCCTCACCTTTTCTTCTCAGATCCCTCCTCTCGTCCCCACTGGTGGGAGGGAAGGGTTTGCACATTTGGTTTTCCACTGAGGACTGAGGCTGGGGCAAGAGTGAGTTGTGGGGAACTAGGGGCACGCAGTCTGGGGGTCCCTTCTGGTCAGCACCACGGGCATACATCATGGGGTAAAGGGCCAGAGGTTGCTGCCTTAGTCAACCAGGCTCCAGAGCCAAATCCCGTCCCCTTCTCCAAGAGGGGCTCCCAGGTCTGGGAAGCAAGGGGGTAAGATGAGGCAGGGGCTCGGAAGGGGAGTGTCCTGGGGCTCCACAGTGACAGAGCCAGGTACCCTTCAGCCCCAGACCACTGGGGGACTGAGCCTGTGTCCCAGGGTAAAAGCAGCCAGTCAAGGTTGTTTGGAGGTTTGGGAATCCAGTCCAATAGGGAGGGAGCGGGCCCTGCGGAAGGGTGGGTTTGAGCATCCTTTGCCTCCACTCAGAGGAGGTGGGAGGAGGAACAGCCTGAGCAGCCGGGTCCACGGGTGATCTCATTCTGGGCAACTGTCTCAGCCTCCTTTCCCAGCCCTCTGGCCAGAGGGCCTCTCAGTCTGCTTAGCCTCTCCGCCTCCTGGTCCCGCTCAGAGGGGCCAGATGAGCCACTGCAGAGCGAGGGCAGCAGAAGGTGGGCCACCTGTGGGAAGAGGGCGTGCTCTTGGGGGGGTGCACGGGGGAGGCCCGGAGTCAGAACTGGTGCCCTCCCTCTTGGCCTTGAGAGAAGGGAATTCCGCCCTTAGAGACTTGAAGCCCCTCCCCATCCTCAAGTCACCCACCAGTTAACCCTTTCCTAGCCAGGCTACAGAACCACGAACAGGTTTTTTGTCACAAGGTCAAAGTCCTTCCTAAAGTCCCCTGGGGAGCCCTCAGCCAGTGAGAGGGAGAGGAAGGTGAGATGGATGGGGAGGGGCCCCTGAATCCATGACATCAGCCACCCTGGTCCACCTTCCTGGTGCAAAAACCAGAACCAGGGTCATGAGGAGGAGGAGGAAGAAGAGGAGGAGGAGGAGGAGGAAGAGGAGGAGGAGGAAGAGCAGGTCCCGGATCACAGAGCCTGCTCTGTCCTGCATGCTCTCCTATGCTCCTGCTTCCTCTGCTCACACCTGGCCAGACTCCCCTTTGCCCCACTCCTGGACCAAAAGCACTCCTCCAGCTTCAATCCCTAGCCCATCCCCACACCTCACCCTTGCCAGATTTCACTCCTCATGCAACTCCATTCCAGCACCTTCGCTGCCAGCAGTTGTTCAGAGACACATCCAGGGTGGGCCTAATCCCTCAGGAAATTCTGCTCAACCTGATGGCTGCAGGTATGGTCTCTGGCTGACCATGCTTCCTCCGTGGAAGTGACTGCACAGAAGAATGTACCCCAAGATACCCTCTCTGGCTCTAATGGCCTGGGCCATTAGAGAAGCAACCTGGGCTGGGTTGATGGATACATGGTCCCCCTTCCAGAAACCTCCTCAAGCCAAATGCTGGTGAGAAAGCATATTTCAAAGATGATCTCTAAGCCTCAGTGTGGGTGGCTTTTGTTTTTTTGGAGGGACTCCTGGGGCAGAACCAGGGAGTCAGGAAAGAGGTGGTTGATACGCAGAGCAAAGACTATGCCAGTAAAGCAGGAGGGGTTTAAGTTAGACTGCGGGAGACACTCCTAAGCAAGAAGACAGTCAGGGGCTGGGCAGGGGGTGGGGTGGGGGGACAGTCTCCTTTCAGGTAACTCCAGGAGGTCATGGAGATGGGGCTGGCCCAGGGTTAGACGGAGGCAGAGGTTGGCCTGATGAGCCCATCAGTTTCTTCTAGCCTCAGGCCATCCTCCTTCAGATGGTAAAAGGCAGCTGTGACGGAGGAATCCGTAAGAAGACTGACATCCCTGTTTTGGCCACCTGTCAGTCTTCACTCCTTCAACCTTCATCCTTCATCCTTCAGAGAACGACTGCCCTATTTCAGAACAAGGCTCCAGGGGCTGCTGTTCGCCTGAACATTTGTGGGAGTCTCTGTGGCTCTGTACCCTGGTACTACGCATCCCAGAGTAACAAAAGTACGTTCTGGGCCAGCCAGTGGCTGGACTCCTGCATGGCGACTTTGCGGTTTGAGTCCCAGACCTGATGCTTGAAAAACATGCTGGGTGGGGTCAGCAGGTGGCACAGTAGTTAAGACACTGGACTTCCACATGGCCAACTGCCGTTCAGTCCTGGACCTGGTGGCATGAAAATCATGCCGGGTGCATGTGTGTGCATGCCCAAAAATCCCAGGAGGAGAATGGAGGAGAAGGGATTGCGGCATGGCCATCTGATTTCTCACTTTCCTTCTTACTTGTCTCACTCTGTCTCTGGCCAGTACACGCACCCTATGGCAAAAAAACTAAAAAAAGAAGGAGCGAAAAACTTCTCCAAAAAAAAAGAAGAAATAAAGAAAGAGAGAGAAAGAAAGAAAGAAAAAAAGGAAGGAAAGAAAAGAAAAAGAAAGAAAGAAAGAAAGAAAGAAAGAAAGAAAGAAAGAGAGAGAGAGAGAGAGAGAGAGAGAAAGAAAGAAAGAAAGAAAGAAAGAAAGAAAGAAAGAAAGAAAGAAAGAAAGAGAAAGAAAGAGAAAGCAAAAGTAATAAAGAAGAAAGGAAGGGAGGAAAGAAAAAGAAAGAAAGAAAAAAGGGAGGATGGAAGGAAGGAGAAAGAAAGAGAAAGAGAGAAAGAGAAATACACTGGGCGCTTGTGCTTGCGTGCCTAAAATCCCAAGAGGAGAATGGAGAAGGGATTGTGGGGGTGGTCATGGGGGGGGTGTGCTTTCTCACTTTCCCTCTGTCTCTAACTCTGTCTGTCTCTTTCTCTCTCTTGTGAATACACACGCCCTAAAGAAACAAACAAAAAGTTCTTTCTGCAGTTTAATGAATGTTGCAATGTTAGTCCAGGTTTCTTGGTTTACCGAAGGGCGTGCAAACAAAAGCCCGGGTGTGTAATGTCCTTACCCCAAACCTGAGCATGTCCCAGGATACACCTCTGCTTTCCTCTCATCCAGTGAGCCATTTCTTAGATGTGGAAGTCAACCCAGCCCTCACGCAGGGCACCTCACCTGCAGGAAACTGCCTGGGAATTGGGGGCAGGGGCTTCATCTCAGCAGAGGTGAGGGGACATGCAGAAATTCCTCTGCTAAGGCATGATGGACCTTCCCTAATTTGGTTCTTTAAAACAAGTGGAACCAATCATGGTTGCTCCTCGTGTCTCAAAAAGGAATCCTTCCAACACCGTCACTCGCTGCCTCACACCACACAGGCTGCGATGAGGCGGGCTAGTAGGGAAACCCAAGGTCTAGGGTGGCTTGCTCCTGGTCCCCAGCTTCCTCCTAGCAGGGCAAAAGTGTCCCCCTCCTGTCCACTCCCTGCTTTAAAGGGCCCCTCCATTGGAAGGGGCAGGGGCAGGAGGGCCAGAGACTCCAGGCTGCATGTCGTCAGGGGCCCAACTCCCTCATGCCCCATGCTGAAAGCCAGTTGATCCAGGGGCCTGGGAGTCACAGCTACCCCCAGGATACAGCAGTACAGAGAACCCTGCAAACACAAAGAGCCTGCAGAGGACCTGGGGGCCGGAGGGAGCACAGAGATAGGGCTGGGGAGGGAGTGCAGCACAGCACCCCATTCCCAGGTGGGGAAGTCAGCCTACTGCCCTAAAGACCTCTCCAGTTCAAGGTCCCACAGAGGCCTCTAGGCCCTGCCTTGCTTCCCCGACAGTTGCTGCCTGCCCTACCATGCCAAGCACCCCGCTGGCTCCCACATAGGTCACTGCAAAGCCCTGTCCTCCCAGAGGGGCATGGGATGGTTCTGACCTTCCTGGAAGACTCTGTGCTCTTCCAGGTGGCAATTCCTGTCCTAGGCAGAGGAAAGGGTTCTGTGCTCTCATCTGTGATCCAGCCAGGCAAGAGATGGGGTGGTTCAGGGCACCGGGGGAGCTGGCTGAGCTGCTGAGGGAGTTCCAGCCTGGGGGACCCGTGTAAGTGTCCTCCTGAACACATTGTACCAGGTGTGACTCTGTCCGGGGGAGGGTTCTCTGTGCCCTAGCATGGGGGCGGGGGGGGAGGAGGGGAGGAGCATGCTGGTGCCTGCCCAGGTCCACCACCCTGTGGGGTGTAAGAGGAGTGAGGCGCCCACACAGGGAGATGGTGGGGGTCTGTGCAGCCTGAACGCTGTGACTGGAAGGCAGCTGGACTCAGCATCTGCCTAGCCCGTGTGTACGGGTAGCGTGTGAGAGCTGTGTGCCAGGGCCGTGTGTGAGATCCCTGCATGACAGCCATGCAGGTTCTCAGTGACAGGGCGGATCTATCCAGGTGTGGGGAAGGCGTGTGGCCAAGTGTGGTGCTGACCTCGCGGTGCTCCTGGGCAGTGCGTTCTCATCTCCTCCCCATTCTGCAGATGGAAGGCTGGGGCCAAGAGGTTAAGTAATGACCCCAGTAACTAGGGTTACATACTTACATCAGGGTTATACTAGCTAGTAAGCACCAGGCGGGTTGACTCCATATGTTACCTGGTGCACCGTGGCACAGGATAGAGGCGAAGGCGGGGCTCCTAGTGGACTTTGTGGGCTGACCATAAATCGCTTAGTCTCTGCCCTCAATGGGCTCCACACTCCCCCTTTTCCCACCAATACCCACCAGAAAGTTGCCAAATTCCTTCATGCTCTAATCTCTGCTCTCTGGGGAAAGAGAGAGACTCGGACCAAGCAGGGGGACAATCCAAGAGGCAGCATTTGGGCTGACTGGCTCTGTGTGGGGTCCTCAGCCTGGAAAACTTTGTCGTGGGCTGGAGCCCAGCGCATAGCCACTGTCCCCCAGCTGTCCCTCAGGCCCTTTGTTTCTGACAACTCAGCCAGCTCCCCTGGTGCCCCTGAACCCCCAAGTGGTTCATCCCCCCCATGTACTGATGCCTCGCAGGACCAGCCCCCGATGGCGACAGCCCGTGCTCGCCTGTGCCAGCCTGTGCATGCACCCTGCACCAGGGCAGCTGGCCTGGGCGAGGCTTGGCTGGCTCAGGGTTTGCAGGGCGGCCCTAGGCCTGGCATAGCTCCACTCCAGCCCTGCTCCAAATGCCTCCCCCCATCTTGGGTATTTTAGAACATCAGGCAGCTGGTATGGGGAGGTGACTGATCTGTGGACAAGGCAGCTGGTATGGGGAGGTGACTGATCTGTGGACACATGGGCACATCTATGGTCATACCCAGTTGACTAGCCCTATGAGATGGTGTCGTTATCACTGTCCTTGCTGCACTTCACACCAAGCCTGGCCCATAGCTCATCGATTCTGCCCTGGGAAAAAGTGCAGGGCAAGATGGACGCCAGCCACCTCCCCAGCAGGAAGGCAGTGAGCTCCGACCTTTAGCCCAGATGTGTGTGTGTGTGTGTGTGTGTGTGTGTCCACCCAGGGCCACGGCACACAGCATATACCTCATCAGGCTGATACTTCCAGTGCTCCTGTCTGCTCTAAGGTTGTGCTTCTCGATCCCCAGAGTGTGCCCAGCACAGCACCGTTTGGCTGCAGAAATGGCTGATTCAAGTCCAGATTAAATGGAAATTTAAGATGAGCAGGAAGGTTGGGTTATCTCTGACCTCTGATAACAGAGTTCTGACTACCAGGGATGGAGGTGAACGGTCCAGGGCACAGGCCTCCTGGTGGGTCCCAGGGAAACAGGGAAGGGGCTGAGTCCTCAATCATGCATACAGACACAGCACACATGTACGTATGTACATGTAGGTATACACACAAAGGCCAGCAGACCCATATGCAGACAGACAGACACGCGCATACACACAGACACCAACATGAGATTGCACATACACAGGGACATACTGACACAACAGACAGACACACACGAACATCACATACTTGCACACCAGGACACACACACACACACACACACACTGCTCTTGCCGGCACTGCTAGGGGCAGTAGAGACTGAGCAGAGTCCACTCAGAGGCTGCCCACCATGTCTCCAGCCCTGGCCACAGCTCCCCTGGTCTTCTGTCTCTGCCTTGCTAGGCACATTCAGGATAAACGGGAGGAGCCCAGGCCCCTCCCCAGGCCTGCAGCCCCCCCGCAGCTCCCCCGCCACACACACACACTGAGCTCCCAGGACTGGCAGGCTGACAGACGGCAGAGAGCAAATGCTGATTGAGGACCTTGTCTGTGCCAGCCACCAGGCAGGACACACCAGTGCCAACAGGGTGATTTCTAAACTTTTTGGAGCTGTAGAGCCCTTTGTTTCAAGGAAACCTTATAGAAAGGGCAGTAAATAAAACGGATTAAGTGGAGCTGCCCTGGTTGACGTGGGGAAGGGTGCAGCCCCAGCCTCTCTCACTCTCCCCCACCACAGCCCCCCTGCAGGTCCAGACAGCCACACGGCTTCACAGCAGTTTGAACGCCACTGTGAGGCAACTCCATGACCTCACTTAACCCTCCAGGCAGCTCTGCAAAGTGCTTGTTACAGTCTCCACTTTGCAAAGCGGAAATCAAGGCTCACAGGGGGCAGTGACTGGTCCAGGCTCACAAGGCTGTGAAGAGATGAAGTCAACATTGCTGATCCAGATCCTGGACACCCCCCCCATGCTACCTTGGTGCCCCCCGATTCACAGAAGTCCTTGCACTTGTGTAGCATCCAGAGGCACCCTTTCAAGAGTCCCCATGAGAGACACCCTGCTGATCTTAGAGACCTGAGTGTGTGTCTGTCTGTGTGAGTTCACGCATGAGTTTGCCTTGAGCTTGCTCCCAGGGAGCACAGAACACCTGTCAACTCAATCAGATACATATTGAGGTCCCCTGTGTGACTAGTGTGTGCCTGTTCACGTCCACTGGTTCCTGGAGGCGCATCATCCCAGGTGTTCCTGGTCAGTTAGGTGCCGCACACCAGGAGCAGTTTGCACACACATGGACCTGGCTCGGCGCAGTGATACCAAGATGAGCGTGACAATCTGCCCCCGGGGAGCTCATAGCCACCTAATGGAGAAGGCCCAACTCCACAAGCAGGGCACAGAGGGCGGAGTAGAAAGCAGCCGAATTGTGGCCAGCAGGTGACGTGGAGGTTAAGGCGTTGGATCCCACATGACCAACAGCATGATACAAGTCCTGGACCCAGAGGCTTGAAAATCACGCAGGGTGCATGTGCATATGTGCCCAAAATCCCAAAAGGAGAATGAAGGAGAAGGCATTGCAGCATGGCCACCCCCTCTGGGAGGTGCTTTTTCCCTTTCTCTCTCTCTCTCTCTCTCTCTCTCTCCTCCCTCTCTGGTGAGAGAGAGACAAAAGCACAGCTGAATTCTGTGTGCAGACGGGGCACCTCGGGTGCTTCTGGTGGTGAGAGGCACAGGACGAGCGTGCCTTGGCACCACAGAGGAACACAGATGGTGGTTGGGGCATGTTGGAGGGGCTGGAACACGATATCTGGGTTCAAGTCTGAACTGAGAGTGGCAAGAACAGGAAGGTCAGGTAGTTGGAAGAAGTGGCACCTGGCACCCTTCCTGCAATGGGCATGAGGCCCCAGTAGGTAGGAAGGAAGGCTACTCACCCCAGAACCCCAATACCCTGCTTCTCGGCTCCACCTACTGCCCTTTGCCCACACCCTCCCTGGCAGGCTCCCTGCCCTCCTCCAGCATCTTTAGGGGCCTGCTGTGACTGCTGAGGAGGCAGAAGAAGGCTGTGATTAAATGTTCACTTAACAGGGGCAGGGAGCTCTCTTTCCAAGGAAATAGGCGGATGGATCCCAAGCCTGCATTGGTCTTCAGACCATTGGTCTTCCCAGGGGCTTCCTGTCCCACCCCCACTCCTGCCCAGGGGACAGCATTCCCAGGCCCTCAGCCACCCTGCTTTGTCCAGGACCATCACCCATGGACCACCCTGCATTCTCTGGAGCATCACAGTGCCAAAGCTGGAAGGCCCATAGAGAGCACCCATTTCACAGACCAGGACACTGAGGTCCGGCGAAGGGACCGGTCTTGGAGCCAGCAAGTGGGTGCGCCCCCAGCCGGGCTCTCTCCCCTGCTCTTAGGTTTCTGCAAAGCAGGTAGAGAGGGCAAAGAGGCAGAATATGCAGCTGGTTTCCCTGGCCCCTGCTGCACCTCTGCTCCAAGAGGGAGCTATGGGAGCCCAGGACCCCTGGAAAGCAGACCCCTGAGATTCCGTGCTCTCTCAGACCTCAGGAAGTCCTCCAGGGGACATGGAATGGATGGGAAGGCTCGCCATGCCCCTGCCCTGGCCTTCTCGGGCTGGAGGGACAGGGGCCTGACCTTCTTTCAGCAGCCTGCAGGGAACAAACTCTAGGGCTCTGGGACTTACCTCTGTCCTGTACGTGTAAGAGGGAGCCTTCTCCGGGAGCTGCATTAACTCTCAGCCCAAAAGGCCTGCAGAGCCTGTTAGCCAGTCTGGTCTGAGATTGCTTAGGGGCCCAAGGCCACGCTCCATCCTACTACCCATGTAAGTGCTCTACCTGGGACCCTGCTGAGAGTGTGTGGATAAATCGTGAGACCCCTCCTCACTGCTAGAAAACAACCTAGGTCCCAAGCAATGTAATGCAGCTCCCTGAGGGTCAAGGTGAAAGAGGCAAGCCAGGCCCAATCACAATAGCCAGAGGAGGGTGCTACTGGCGCCCCACCCAGGCACAGGTCCTGTTCGCTAGACCGGACCCACCAAAAGCTCTCACTAGGTGGGCAGGAGGGTGAGCTTGCCCAGGTGGGTTCTCACCTCCCAATTAATCTCTGCTTTCACTTCCTTGGCAGCCCCCTGCTGGCTAAAAGGGGGTGGTGGAAATGCAGCACAGAGTCAGACTCCCAGGAGTCCCGTAGGAGGCTCTCAGCCCAGGAAGAGCTCCGTGGTAATAGCCAAGCCCCTTTCCCTAGGGGGCGGGGGCGGGTGGGCTGGGTAAGATTAGTGCGTGAGCAATTCTGGCAACTCCCCAAGCCCAGGGAGGTAAAAGCATTACCCAGATGTGCCTGGAGCTGGGAGGGGCACTCCTGGCTCAGAGCCGTCCTCTGTCTGCCTCCCTAGGTCCTCCTCAGCCTTCAGCCGGACTCTACCCAGGCTAGGCAGAGGCTCCTCTCCTTCAAGCCCCAGAAGGCCCGCCATGGGGACACCCATCAGGAGGAAGCCACACCTGCTACTGCTGGCCCTGGTGGCCTTTGTCTCCTCTCCAGGTAAGAAGCTTCATCGGGGCTCCAACGCCTACTCGCCATGGGGAAACCCTTCTGTCACTGCTGCGGTCGGGCGGTGGTTACAGAAATAATTGACCACATCGTTCTCGTGTGTGCATCTTCCCTGCTCTCTGAGTTGGGAGGACAGGGACTGTCTTGCCATATGACAGAAGAAGGAAGGACCCAGAGAGGGGGAGTGGCTTGTTCTGGATTGCACAGCAAAATTACAGCACAATGTGACCCCCACAGTATTTGCCTGGAGTTGTAGCCTCTGAGGCCACACTTCTAATACGAGGGGTTATTCGGAGTAAGAGTCAATGAATGGAATCGTGTCCTCACGGCACTGGCCCCATTTCAGGGGTTCGATAACCATGCCGCTCACACAGAATAAGGGACATTCCGTCACCCGAGAAAGTTCTCTCGGAGGGTGCTCTAGAGCTCTCTGACGGACGTGAGGAGATAACTGCCAATACTGGAAGTCCAGGATGGGAGCCGGGTGGTGGCCCAGTGGTAAAGCACGAAATCCCACAGGGGAAGGTTCCTAGTTGAAGTCTGGCCCCTCCCCGAGTGCTCCTAGCCACGATCACCCATGATCTGCGATTGGCTGAGGCTGTTGGGGGTACTATCTCTCTTTCTCTGTCTCTCTGTGTCTGTATCTCTCTCACTTATGAAAGAAAGAAAGAAACTTTAAAAACGAGGGCATTGGACTTCCAGATGGCTGACGGCCAGACCTGGCAGCTCGCTTTCTTACTTTCCCTCTCTCTCTCTGGTGAGCTCACGTTGTGACCCCCACAGTATTTGCCTGGAGTTGTAGCCTCTGAGGCCACACTTCTAATACGAGGGGTTATTCGGAGTAAGAGTCAATGAATGGAATCGTGTCCTCACGGCACTGGCCCCATTTCAGGGGTTCGATAACCATGCCGCTCACACAGAATAAGGGACATTCCGTCACCCGAGAAAGTTCTCTCGGAGGGTGCTCTAGAGCTCTCTGACGGACGTGAGGAGATAACTGCCAATACTGGAAGTCCAGGATGGGAGCCGGGTGGTGGCCCAGTGGTAAAGCACGAAATCCCACAGGGGAAGGTTCCTAGTTGAAGTCTGGCCCCTCCCCGAGTGCTCCTAGCCACGATCACCCATGATCTGCGATTGGCTGAGGCTGTTGGGGGTACTATCTCTCTTTCTCTGTCTCTCTGTGTCTGTATCTCTCTCACTTATGAAAGAAAGAAAGAAACTTTAAAAACGAGGGCATTGGACTTCCAGATGGCTGACGGCCAGACCTGGCAGCTCGCTTTCTTACTTTCCCTCTCTCTCTCTGGTGAGCTCACGTGCCCTATAGCAAATTAATAATAACAATAATGGTAAATAAAATGAAATCAATCATTCTAAAACAGTGCCCACTGGGAGGGCTCCTAAAGGCAGTGCTGCCTCCTGCCGAGGGCCTGAGGGCCGAGCAGGGGCTGAGCAGAGACAGCCGAGCAGGAGCCCAGCACAGGTTCTCACCCACCGCTGCCCCGGCTTGGAAGGGACCCCGCCTGGGGGTGGCCGCAGCTGCCTGAGCTCTCAGCGCCTGCTGGGACCACTACTTAGCCTCTGCCCGCCCCTGCCCAGGTCAGTAGTCACTTCTTTGTCCCAAAGACCTCCACAGGAGGAGGGGTGCCAACCTCCAGAGTCGCTGTGGGGCTCTAGCCCCTCAGACTCCACCTCCCACACCCCGTGAGGCCGGAACTGGTGCAATTTAGGTCCCTCCTCTCCCCTGTGAGCTTATGGGTGTTCCTACGCTGTCCTGACTGCCTCCCAGTCCTGTCCCCATGGCAGTCAGGCTGCAGGGAAACGGCTGACCTGGAGGGTGGGGAAGCCTTCAGTCTCCCAGAGCTAGTACCCGTCTCAGGGCCCCCCAGACTGGGAGGAGCTGCCGACGTGGGAGCAAGGTCTCCCAGGACGCCTCCACTCCCCTGCCCTCTGGAACAACTCTGGGATGCGAGGGTCACAGGCAGCCTGCAAGATCCGGAGACCCAGACAGGCAGGAGGTGATTGACAGGGGCCGGGACCTGGTCTGCCACCTCCCAGAACTCCAGAGACAAGAAGATCCACACTTGTTCTGCCCCTTTGGGCCTCCTCACCGACCTGCCCTCTGCAGCAGCTTTGGAGTCCCAGTGCCCCAGAGCAAGGAGGGGCTGCTTTGGGCCCTGGTCTCTATCTGCTTCCTCTGCAAGCTTTCTGATGCCCGCGTTGGAGGGAAAAAGTTGCCAGAACAGGGAATCAGGAGCGATTCAGAGAGGAGCTGGAGGACTACAGAAAGAGCTGCCTTTGCCTGCGAGTGTGCAAGTGTGTGCGTGTGCGTGAGTGTGTGTGTGCGCATGCAAGTGTGTGTGAGTATGTGAGTGGGAAGGCCCATGTGGAGGTGGGTGTGGAGGGAAGCATGGGATATGCAAGGGTGGAGGTGGAGGGGACACCCTGGGGGGATAACCGTGTCTGAAGGCCTACAGCACAGACGACAGCTCTCAACCCAGTCGGTTGCAGAATGCCCACGAGGCAGCCTTACCGTCCGATTTGGGCCTCCCTCTCAGAGTCCGGTTCCAGGCCTCTAGGAGGAACAGGATCTCTGATGATCTCAATGGGAACTGAGGTCCAGACTCCTGGACACAGTGGTGATGAACGCTGGCTGTGGGATGAGATCTCCTGGGCCCTGATTCCCAGATCCATTCCTTGCTGTGTGATCTCAATTCCCGGGTTAATAAAATAAGATTACAGCAGTACCTAGAAGGAGGGTATGAGGAGAAAATAAGGAACTGGTATCTTGTAAACAGTAACTAGTCAAAAGCAGTTATTTGTTGGGCCTGCTGGTGGTGTAGTGGTTAAGGCAGCTAGATACCACATGGGTGACTATGGGGTTCAAGTCCTGGACCCAGCAGTTTGAAAAACACAACAGGCGCATGTGCATGCATACCCAAAATCCCAAAAAGGGAATTGAGAAGGGATTGTGGCATGGCCATGTCCCCTGGGGAGGAGTGATTTCTCACTTTCCTTCTCTCTCTTTCTAACTCTTTCTCTGGTGAGCACATATGCCCCATAGCAAAATCAAACCAAACACACACACAAACACAGCAAAAAAAAACACAAAATACAAAATAGCAGTTACTTTTATTATGATAACTGTGTGGATATGTTGGGTTGTTGGAAAAGTTATGATATATTTTTGCATAGAAAAACAGAAAAAAATACATTATGACTTTTCCAACAACTCAATATAAACAAGAGCTTCAAACAGTTTATGGAAATGCATATTAGGAAAAACAATGCATAGATTTCAAATTTTTTTGCACCAAAATAAACTCATGCTTTAATTTCATTTTTCATGAACTTTTCACAGTTCCTGCATGTATGCATAAATACACATGGCTGTTCGTGCAGGGGAAGGGATGCGTGTATAAATGAGTGTATCTGACCATTTGAACAGCCTAAGAAGGTCTGTCTGTACAAGGGGGCTTCTACAGGTTTGTGGAAAATGGGATCATAGTGCAAATTCTTTGGTGCAAAAAATGTTCCAAGTCACGCATCATTTTCTCGTCTCATTTCCCACGAGCTTTAGAAGATCCCGTGTCTGTATGAACGTCTGCGTGATGGGCTGTGTAAGTGTGTGCAGGTGAGAGATGAGATGTGTATGTGTGGCGATGTGGGTGAGGGTGAGGGGTACGTGTGGCTGAGTGCAGAAGAGAAAGCTTTTTCAGGAAGAAGCTCGGGACCGTCCCGCCACCCCGCCACCTAGACAGAGCTCGGGAGAGCCGCTATTGTATGAGGTGGCTCTCTGCAGCCTGGCTGCACCCGCCCCCCTGCCCTTCCTCCCAGCAGTCCCAGCTGAGGCGAGGGTCCCTCCTCACCACCACCATCATTAATTTGGGATTAGGCTGGGCTCTCCAGCCAAGCCGATCCCAGATCCCATTGTCGCTAGCCCTCCGCCTCCAAGGCCTGAGGCGGCAGTGAGGGACAGTGGCAGTTTCTAGGGGTGTGGGGATGCCTGCATCTCCTACCTCATCCTGAGAGCTGCTTCACAGCTGCCTTCACTCCCAGGGGACTGGGGCTGGGCCTCAGCTGTAGCATGGGGGCCCCATTCCGCCCCTGGAAGAGGGCTGACAGCTGGATGCCGCAGGAGACGAGGTACTAATTGGTTCATGGGGATCTCTCCCCCACGACTTGCCAAGCAGGACCTGAAATCAGCTGCACCGAGAAGTGGGAGTCAGTTAGGTGCGACCTGGCTCCTGCCTGACACCACAGAGGTCACCAGTCAGGAGATCAGGAGACGGCCCCCACCCGAACCCTGGCCCTGGTGGGGAGGACAGGGGAAAAGCTGAGACAGGGCCGGGTGTGAAAACTCCGCGCATGTGTGACATTCATTGGGTCAGCACATCCAGCAGGCGGAGGTCCGTGCCACCAACTTGCCACGCAATCATGTGGCCACTCCCTTCCCTGGGCCTCTCTTTCTTGAATCATAATGCTGGACTTTTATAGAACTGCCACCAAAGACCCCTGCCCAACACTCACCCAGACCTGCCCCCTCCCCATCTCAGTCCTCCCCCCAACTCTAGCCGTCATTTGCCGAGCCCACTCCTGGGCCTTTCCATTTCACAGATGAAGACATCAAGGCACGGAGGGGCATATCACGTGCCCAAGGTCACACAGCTGGAAGGAAGCCCAGCCCAGCCCCCAAGCCCTGGCACCTTCCACTGGGCCGTGCTGCCCCAGATTGGACACACGTCTTCTCTCCACGTTTGGTCACGCCCTGAGCTGGTGGTGATTCCAGCTTCCATTCTGGGGCCCCAGCATCTTACACCTATACCCCTGGAATGACACGTGGCGCCCTGCACTGTTGGCCTCCTGTCTCGGTCCCTGACGGTGAGGTCCTGGAGCAGCAGGACTGTGTTCACCACAGCCCAGTCTCCAGCCCGTACCATGTGCAGCAGGCAGGGTTAGGGTTAGGTTAGGGTTAGGTTAGGTCCCCGCACCTGAGCGTAGGATGGATGGGTGACTGGCCAGAGGGGGCCCGCCCAGCCTGCTTAAATTCAAATTTAAGATCATTTGCATACAATTAAATTACAGATTTGTTTCCTCAGCCATGCTAGCCACATTAGAATGCTCAGTAGCACATGAGGCTTGTGACTCCGTACTGGCCAGCACAGAAAAGGGGACATTCCCATCGCCACAGACAGGTCAGGCCTATGTGGCCCTGGAGGCCAGGCTCCAGCCAGGCCCAAGGCTGAGGATTGTGGTGGTGTCTCCCGTCTGCAGCGTGGAGTGCGGCCCGGGGATCCCTGGCCACCTTTGGGCCTGTCTTTGAAGACCAGCCCCTCAGTCTGCTCTTCCCAGAGGAGTCCACAGAGGAGCAGGTGACGCTGGCGTGCCGTGCCCGGGCCAGCCCTCCGGCTTCCTATAGGTGAGGCCGCCTTTGTGGGTGCTTGGGGGCCCTGGGCCATAGAGGTTTTCCTTCCTTAGGCCCACCCGGCAGGACCTGAGGCTCCCCTCCGCCTTGCTGCAGGTGGAGGATGAACGGCACAGAGATGAAGCTGGAGCCAGGGTCCCGTCACCAGCTGGTGGGGGGCAACCTGGTCATCATGAACCCCACCAAAGCCCAGGACGCCGGTGTCTACCAGTGCCTGGCCTCCAACCCAGTGGGCACTGTCGTCAGCAGGGAGGCCATCCTCCGCTTCGGCTGTGAGACCCATGGGGAGCCAGGACACAGATGGGGGGAATAGATCCAGAAAGGCCAGGGGAGGGCCAAGCCAAGCTCCCCTGCCGTCATGTGGCATGCACGGGTGGACTGTGGCTTCTCTGCGGAGGACGGGTTGGGGGAGGGGTTCAGGCCTGGAGGACGGTGCCTGAGCCCCCTGGTCTCTGCCTCCAGTTCTGCAGGAATTCTCCAAGGAGGAGCGAGACCCAGTGAAAACCCACGAAGGCTGGGGGGTGATGTTGCCCTGTAACCCACCTGCCCACTACCCAGGTAAGTTGGGACCCTGCCCCAGGGTTAGGCGGAGGGCACAGGAAGGGCTCCTAGCTGGTCAGCAGAGGATGGATGGATCAAGCACGGTGAGTGGCCCTTGGAAGCCTGGTCCCTGGGCCCCTGATTTGAATGGGTCTGCATTTCCTTTATGGCTCTGTCATATTCTAGCCATCTGCCCTGATCCCCCCTCAGACTGGGAGTTCCCCAGGGCTGTGGACACCAGCAGACTTCATGTCCCCTGAGGATAGGCACAAAGTTGAATCTCCTCTTGGCCCCAGTTCAGAGTGCGGGGGCTCTCAGACCAGGGTCTGCAAATTCCCCCAGCATGCTGGGATCCCACTCAGACTCACCCTGTTAGCCCAACACTCCCTGGTTTCCTCAAACTCCCCCCATCCTAGGCTTGTCCTACCGCTGGCTCCTCAATGAGTTCCCCAACTTCATCCCCACGGATGGGCGTCACTTCGTGTCCCAGACCACAGGAAACCTGTACATTGCCCGGACCAATGCCTCGGACCTGGGCAACTACTCCTGCCTGGCCACCAGCCACATGGACTTCTCCACCAAGAGCGTCTTCAGCAAGTTCGCTCAGCTCAACCTGGCTGCTGAAGGTCAGGGTCGGTGGGCGTGCCAGGAGGCAGGGTCTGAGAGGTCAGCGGCATTGGAAGAAAGGGTTTCCCTTAGAGAGCTTGAAGGGCATCTTGCAGGGCACAGGATCCTCCCACTGCATGGCCTTAGACCCTTGCCCCAGGCCCAAGGCACAGGGAGTCTTCTGAGATCACTCAGCTGCCCAGACTCTGTTCTAAATGGTGCCAAGGCCCTAGCACAGGAGTACCTGACTCTGAGTCATTAGCATCTGGTTTGCACGCCCCTCTCTCCCCAGATACCCGGCTCTTTGCACCCAGCATCAAGGCCCGGTTCCCAGCAGAGACTTATGCGCTGGTGGGGCAACAAGTGACCCTGGAGTGTTTCGCCTTTGGGAAGTAAGTGATGGAAGAGGGAGGGAAGCTCCCTGTGGCCCCCGCTTCTAGGGAGCAGGCCGGGTCATTCTTCATGGCCATGGAGGGCCAGAGCACAGGTGACCAGCTCAGGGTATGGACCAAACAGTCACAGGGGAGTGGCAGGGGAAAAGGAGCTCTGTTGCTTGTGCCTCCCCTGTGCTCCAAGCCCCCCAGGAGAAGAGCAGGAGGAAGGGTGTGGGTGCCCTCACTACTTTCCTGCCCTCCCAGGCCCAGGGTCCCCTCCTCCTCCCCGACCCCACCTGCTCAGCGTCTATCTCAGGCTGGCCGACAAGGCTGCGAGCCAGAGGAGACAGCGCCCAGCTCAGGCTCCCCTCTTCCTCTGTCTCCCCTGCCAGCCCTGTCCCCCGGATCAAATGGCGCAAAGTGGACGGCTCCTTGTCCCCCCAGTGGGCCACAGCCGAGCCCACCTTGCAGATCCCCAGCGTCAGCTTTGAGGACGAGGGCACCTACGAGTGTGAGGCGGAGAACTCCAAAGGCCGCGACACTGTCCAGGGCCGCATCATCGTGCAGGGTACAGCGCTGGGCACGCCACCTCCCCCTGCCTTCACCCTTGCCCTGAGGAACCAGACCCCAAAGTCAGGAAGGCAGGGCAGGGTTGGGAGTGGGGTGGGGGGGAGACTGGAAGGCCCTTTGCTTAAGCACTCCAGGCAATGGCTGGGGATGGGAGCCAGTCCGAGCTTTGGTGGAGAGTGCAGAACATATGTGGAAGGCCTTCGTATGATTTAAGTCGCTAAAGCAGCCATGGGCACAACCACAGAGTGCCCACAGTCTTGTGCCTGCTTCTTCCTCCCCTTCCCTTTACCCTCCCTGGCCTGGAATGCTGCTGACGTCTCCTGCTGTCTGGAGCAGGTACTGCAACCCTGCAATTCTGTTCCATTTAATGACTGGGAGACTCCTCCCAGCTCACCCCAGGCATTCTCTCCCTTGCTCCCCACAGCTCAGCCTGAGTGGCTCAAAGTCATCTCAGACATGGAGGCTGACATCGGAGCCAACTTGCACTGGGGCTGCGCGGCCGCTGGCAAGCCCCGGCCCACAGTGCGCTGGCTGCGGAACGGGGAGCCTCTGGCCTCCCAGGTAGGAGACCCGGGCGGTCCCCACACACACGTTGTCTGTGTTCCCCCACACCACCGCTAGTCCCTCTGGGCCTGTTAAGGTGCCATCAGGGGGTTCTAGGGTTTCTCCATCCCAGAGGCACATGGCCGCAGGCCCATCTACGGGACAGTCTCAGAGCTCAGGGTCCAGGCACAACCTAGCCAACAAAGGAAGACAGTCCTGAGCGAGCCGCCTTACCCTTGACTCTCAGAGAGCTGGGTAACCTCTGAGTGTGAGCTTTCAGGATCCCTGAGGTGGACCTGGACACATGGGCCCCCTCCTCAAGGGAGTGGCACACGAGTCTCCATTGCACCCACCCCTGTCAGCCCCTGCCCTGGTCCTCTGACGGTCCTGACCCCTGCCCCTGCCCTGGGCTGGGCTCTTCTGCACAGAACCGGGTAGAAGTGTTGGCCGGGGACCTGCGCTTCTCCAAGTTGAGCCTGGAGGACTCGGGCATGTACCAGTGTGTGGCAGAGAATAAGCACGGCACCATCTATGCCAGCGCCGAGCTGGCTGTGCAAGGTAAGGGCCCAGGGAGGCAGGGCAGCCCCGGTACACACAGGGTTCTAAACACACACACACACACACAGAGACACCCAGTCTTGCCTTCGCTTTCTGACAACTTGACTCAGAGCACTCAGGGATGTGTAACAAGAGGGGAGACACTGGACTGAGCTCCCCAACGACAGCTCTCCCACCTGTTCCCTGTCTGCCATGGACAGAATTGATGTTGGCTGCCGTGAAAATAAAGGCAGCAAAAGTCACTGATTGAAAGCAAAGCCAGTCAGATCTGTGTTTAGCACAGCCCCTTCCGCTATAACACCTTTGGCAAGTTACTTAATTTCTTGTGCTTCAGTTTATTTTTCTTTGTTTTGTTTCGTTTGTTTGTTTTTAAGGTTTTTGCCAAAGGGTGAATAAACTCACTAGGGAGAGACAAAGAGAAGGAAAGTGAGAAATCACCTCCCAGGGAGATGGCCATCTTCATTCTCCTCTGGGGATTTTGAGCATGCACGTATATGTGCTCAGCACGGTTTTCAACCTGCCAGGTCTGGGACTTGAACCATGGTCAGCTGCATGGGAGTCCAGTGCCTTAACCATCATGCCACCTGCTGGCCCTGTGCTGCGTTTCTTAATGGATAAGATGTGGGCAATAATAAACAGTCCTGCCCTTGCAGGGCTGTTGTGAGGAGTGAGTGAGACGATGGAGGTTCCCATCACGTAACAGGGCCCAGAACATGCCCGTGAGTGCTAGCTAGCTTTCCGTTGTGACCTGAGCTTGCTGAGCCTGTTTGCTTTGTAAAATGAGTATAACCAAGAACCACACCTCGCTCACCAAGCTGTACCAAGGCCGTTCATTCATTCAAACGATACTTATTCAGCGCCTCTGGGAGAAGGAACTGGAAAGATAAGGAGTCTGCCTTCAAGCAGCATAAAATCCAGTGGGGAGTGAGAGGGACAAATAAACACAAAGTCAAATAATTAAATCATTCAGATAGCGATACAGATAGAACACGGAGAAAATCCAGCCAGATGATGAGGGTGAGGTGGGCCAGAAATTGGGATGATCAGCAAAGACCGCTCTGAAGTCCCATCTGTGGTGTGACTGAATGTTGAGAAGGAGACAACCGAGCCAGCAAGTGGTGTAGTGATTAAGGCGCTGGACTCCCACAGGGGCAACCGCTGTTCGAGTCCCAGACCTAGAGGCTTGAAACTCATGCTGGGCACGTGTGTCCAGGATCCCAGGAGGAGAATAGAGGAAAAGTGATTGCAGCCACCCCCTCCCCCTCCACCGGGGGGATGATTTCTTACTTTTTCTCTTTCTGAACTGTCTGTCGAGTACACATGCCCTGTAGTAAACATCTCTCTTAAAAAAAATAAATAAATAAAAAGAATAAAAAGGAGCCAACCATGTGCAGATCTGGGGGATTTTCAGGTAAAATTGATACCAGGCACAAAGGTCCTCAGACAGAAAAAGACTTGGCAACTTCCAAGGCAGTTGGACACAATGGGTGAAGGAGAGTGGGGCGAGCTAGGGTCAGAGGGGCAGGGACTGATTTTTTTCTTGTGAGAAGATGGACTTCATTCTGAGTACTTGATGTACAGGTTTGTTTTTTTCTTTTTTAAAGTTTGTTCCAGAACCAGCAGATGGTGTAATGGTTAGGTCGGTGGGTTCCCATGTGGTTGACCTCGGTTCAACCAGATCCAGTGCTTAAAACTCATGATGGGGGTGGGGAGCCAGCAGGTGGTTAAGGGTGCTTAACTCCCACATGGCCAACAGCTGTTTGAGTCCTGAACTTGGCAGCTTGCTTTCTTACTTTTCCTCTTTCTCATTCTGTCCCTCTCTAGTCAAATTAAAATAGGTAAGTAAATAAAGTTAAATTGTAAGGCCCAAAGATAGATTTATCCGGTGGTGACGCAGAGGAGACAAGACAATGCAACTGCCTAAGAGGCGTTTACTTTTCCAGCTAGCTGGGGTCCAAGTTAATGCTCAACATAGCGGGTTACAACAAGGACCCCAAACCTAGGAGCGAGGGGCTTTTTATAGCTCAGGAGGCAATACAGGGTATTTTATTAGCAGTTTTTCATAGTTTACAGCACACAAAGGAGGGACCATTTGTAGTTAGGGACTATCTGTTATTGCCCACCTGAATTTAGATAAGAACTCTCAGTTAAGGTAGGCAATCTTCCCCTGACACTTTCAGGTTTGTTCATCCTGTCACTGCCAGCCAGACCTGCCCTTCCTCTGTTAACTCACTAATTCCTGTATCCTGTTTGCTGTGAATTCCTGTCTGTTAATTAGCGAATTCCTGTGCCCCATCTTTGAATCCCTGTCATGGGGATGAATGCGCGCTAACTCTGCCTAACATAAGCTAACTCGGCCTGTGGGCCTAGCAAGAGTGTTTACGCTAAATCAGCCTACACTAACTTAGCCTACGTATGCTAATTACGCTAAATCGGCTTATACTAACTCAGCCTAACGTATGCTAATTCGGCCTAACAAAACAAAATATTAAAACAAAACCAAAAAACATCGGGCATGTGTATGTGCGTGCCCAAAATCCCAAGAGAAGAATGGAGAAGGGATTGTGGCGTGGCCATCTCCCCAGGGGTGATTTCTCGCTTTCTATCTGTGTCTCTCTGGTGAGCACACGTGCTCTATAGCAAAATCTCTCTTAAAAAAATAATGAAGTTTATTTTGTAAAAGGAAGAAAGACAGAGAGAGCGCCCAGCAGCGTCCTCCCACTGCAATTCACCTGCCCTCAGTCGGCCAGGTAGCAGGCACACGTGCACACCTGGGTGTTCAGGAGACTCCAGACACAAACCCAGACCTTGGCCTGTGGTCTGGCCTCGTAGAGTACAGCATTACTGCTGTGCCAGCATGGCTGGCCTACTTTGCTTTTTAAGAACGATGTTCCTGGGTACTAGGTGGAGAAGAGCTCGTAGGAGGGAAGCCCAGAAGTAGGAGAACTAGCTAGGGGGCTTTGCAATAGTCCAGGCAAGAGATCTGGGGGCTTGGACCAGAGTCGGCGCTGAATCTTGGATGCATTCTGGAGTCACTCATGGGCCAGCTCAGAGGGCCCATACAGTGCGTAGCACACCACCTGATGCCATATTGATCAGAGGGTGGGTACTGTCATTATCCCATGGGACCTATGCTCTTCCCTTCCTTTCCAGCACTCGCGCCTGACTTCAGGCTAAATCCTGTAAGGCGTCTGATCCCTGCCGCCCGAGGAGGAGAGGTCGTCATCCCCTGTGAGCCCCGGGCCGCTCCCAAAGCCATAGTGCTCTGGAGCAAAGGCACTGAGATTTTGGTCAACAGCAGCAGGTATGATCTCATTCCGCACCCTCTCCCCAGCAGTTCCTGTTCCTCCTCATTCTCCCCGGAGTCTAGTCCCTTTCCTATGATGACAGTGTGTCCCTGGGTTGGCCACATCTGCTCTGTCCTTGCTGCAGGGTGACTGTAACTCCGGACGGCACTTTGATCATAAGAAACATCAGCCGCTCAGATGAAGGCAAATACACCTGCTTTGCTGAGAACTTCATGGGCAAAGCCAACAGCACCGGGATCCTGTCCGTGCGAGGTGAGGCCTCTCGGGGCCACCTTCCCCATCGTCAGGCTGCATCCCCACATCGCTCCTAGTTTGGTTTAGAGACTATTCCAGGATTTACCACCTTGCCACCATCCAGAATCTGGTCTTGCGGGACCAGCAGTTAGCGTAATGGCTATGTCGCTGGACTTCCATGTGGTCGACTGCAGTTCGAGTTCTAGACCCAGTGGCTTAAACTCACGCTGGGTGCATGTGTGCCCAAGATCCCAAGATGAGAATGGAGAAGGGATTATGGTGTGGCCATCCTCCCTGGGGGATGATTCTTGCTTTCTGTCTCTCTGTCTCTGTCTTTCTGGTGATCACACATGCCCTATAGCACAAATCTCTCAAAGAAAAAACCCAGAATCTGGTCCTGCCCCCCTGACTACCACACGCTCTCGGGGCTGCTGTGGGGTCATGGCATCCACTGGTCTCACCACCTCCTCTCTTCTCTGGGCTGACAGCAGGACCCCTCATCCTGCCTTGTGGCCTCTGCCTGGGCCTGTTCCCTTCCTTCTCCACCCCGGGGCCCTGATTTTCTTGGCAGATGCTACCAAGATCACTCTGGCCCCCTCGAGTGCTGACATCAACTTGGGTGACAACCTGACCCTCCAGTGCCACGCCTCCCACGACCCCACCATGGACCTCACATTCACCTGGACCCTGGACGACTTCCCCATTGACTTCGATAAGCCCGGGGGTCACTACCGGAGGGCGAGTGTGGTGAGGCCTGGGGCCAGAGCCCTCGTGGTTCCTCCCTCCTTCCTAATAGACAAGGGGACCCAAGGTGTCCTTAACCGTCACCGTCTTCAAGTCCCTTAAAATCCTTCCCCATTCCTTTAGGCCCATGCACAGGAGCACATCCTTGGGTAATAGCCCCCTCCCTGATTCCGCCCAAAGACCACGCATTTGGGAAAGGTTAGGGACAAGCCTAGAACTCTGAGCACCCAGCAAGACTCACACCCAGGGCTGCTTCAGCTTCCTGCCCCATGCAAATGACACCACTAACTTGGACCGTCACTGACTGCTTCTGTAATGTCGAGTCCCCACGGGTCCTAAGAGGGGAGTATTTGATTCCTCCCACTAGACAGACAGGAAAACTGAGATGCAGGGCAGCCCATGGACCCCCGGCAGTGCTCATTGCACTGGCTGTGACCACTCCTCTGACCCGCTGCCCCCCGGCTGTCCCTGTGCAGAAGGAGACCGTCGGGGACCTGACCATCCTGAACGCCCAGCTGCGTCACGGCGGAAAGTACACATGCATGGCCCAGACAGTGGTGGACAGCGCGGCCAAGGAGGCCACAGTCCTGGTCCGAGGTGACAACTTTCCCAGTCTGGTCCCACCCCCAGTGGAATACTGGGCTGCTCCCCTTACCACCCCTCGTCTCCTGGAAAGTTGTAGGAAGGGTTTCTGTCTGGAGCCCACTGAGCTGGGCATACCCTGTGGTTCTTCATGGGTCCTAAATAGGAATATGTTTTTCCAAAACTTAAAAATAATCCACTCCTAGCCAGCCACGGTGGCACGGCAGTCGTGCAGTGCTCCTTGCGAAGCTCAGGGTCATAGGAAGGGTCTGGGTTTGTGTTCCGAGGCCCTCCTGTGCCTGCTGGGTGCTCGTGGTCTTGGTTAGCTGGAGCTTGAGGTGGGATTGCAGCATGGGGGTGCACTCCCTCTTGGGGGTGAGCCCCAGGCCGCTCCCAAAGCCATAGTGCTCTGGAGCAAAGGCACTGAGATTTTGGTCAACAGCAGCCGGTGGACTAGACTCTGGGGAGGACGAGGAGGAATAGGAACTGCCAAGAAGGGGGTGCAGGATGGGATCATACCTGTTGCTGTCTCTCTCTCGTGGCAGAGACAAATAAATAGACTTTAAAATATCCACTCCTAAACACACCCCAAGACAGGAGTACTTTTCTTAGCTCAGAAGTTTTCAAAGCTGAACGCTGGGAAGTCTATAGCTCCCCATGCAATGGGCTCTGTGAGAGACACCCCTCCTACCTCACAAATCCCGCATTCCCACTCCCCGGCCCTCCCGCTGGGTACGCATTCACTCCACCCTCTGCTGCCCTATCTTAGTACTGCATCAGCCCAAGCCTGGCCTGGAGGAACGTGGCTCAGATTTGAGGTTGCCCAGTTATGACCCACTGAGTTCTGACTTCTTGGTGCAGGCCCGCCAGGCCCCCCAGGAGGCGTGGTGGTGCGGGACATTGGTGACACCACTGTGCAGCTCAGCTGGAGCCGTGGCTTCGACAACCACAGTCCCATTGCCAAGTACACCCTGCAAGCTCGCACCCTGCCTGCAGGGAAGTGGAAGCAGGTCCGGACCAGTAAGTGTGAGGTCCCACGGGTGTCAATCCCGGTAAGGCGGGCTGGGTGGGAAAGGTGGGGGTCAGAGGTCAGAAGTCAGAGGGCTGGGGCTGATCCTGGAGCTGCAGAGAGGGCTATGCTTAAGCCCTCTGCTGGCAGGGCTAGGGTGGGGAGACGCTTCCTCTGGAGCAGGAGAGTGAGAGGAGGCGCGGTCTATACCTTGGAGTGGCAGGATTACTCCTGGGTTACTGGAGCATGAAAATACGTGGGGAGGGCAGGCATCGGCACTGCTCCAGGACAGGGAAGCTTACCGGTTTCCAATCAATCCTGACATGCACTGTGGGCTTAGTACACACTGGCGCCACAGCGAGGCCCGAGTTCAGAGAGAGGTGACTCAGGCTGGCACCTGCCTCTGAGTCCAGACAAGTGACAGACGTGAGAACACCGACTCCTGGTGCTTGCAGATCCTGCGAACATCGAGGGCAACGCCGAGACTGCCCAGGTGCTGGGCCTCACGCCCTGGATGGACTATGAGTTCCGGGTTTTGGCCAGCAACATCCTGGGGACTGGGGAGCCCAGTGGGCCCTCCAGCAAGATTCGGACCAAGGAAGCAGGTTAGGATCCTGGGTATCCCCGGAGAACTGTTAGGGCGGAGACTCTGGCCCCCTCACAGGGAGCCCCCAGCTGAGCAGCAATTAAGCTGAATTCTAGCCCTGCCCAGCAGGCTGGGGACTGGGACCCTCTAACCAAACAGAGGAGGCAGAAATGCCACATAAGGACCAAAGGCACTGCATGGGTCACCCTCTAGACCAAACTCCTCACCTAAAAACTGAGCCGACCTTAGGGAACCAGCAGTTAGCATAATGGCTATGTCGCTGGACTCCCACGTAGTCGACTGCGGTTCGTGTCCCGGACCCGGTGGCTTAAAACTCACGCCGGGCGCATGTGCGTGCGTGCCCAAGATCCCAAGAGGAGAATGGAGGAGAAGGGATTGCAGCGTGACCATCCCCCCTGGGGGGTGATTTCTCGCTTTCTGTCTCTATGTCTCTCTCTGTCTGTCTGGCGAGCTCACGCGCCCTACAGTGAAAATCTCTCAAAAAAAAAAAAAAAAAAACTGAGCCGACCTTACAACTGCATGTGAATCTATAGGGGTTTTTTAAAGAATTATTTTTATTTAACTTTATTTATTTACTTATTTATTTCAATTTGACAAGAGAGGAACAGAGCAAAAGAGAGAGAAGAGAGAGAGAGAGAGAAAGCAAGCCGCCAGGTCTGGGACTCAAACCATGGTCAGCCATGTGGGAGTCCATTGCCTTTAACCACCATGCCACCTGCCAGCCCCTCTTGTCTTCCTTAAATATATTCTCCCTCGTGCCCAGTCTGAATTTCCAGGCTCCTTCTGGAACCAGTTAACAGTTTTAGCTGGTACTTCTCCTAAGAAAGAATTTCCACAAGGAACCTGTTCTTTGACCTCTGAATGTTTTGGAGAGTCCACCTGGGGGTGAGGATACCTTTGTTCTAGCATCCCAGAACAGAGATAGATGTGATGCGAAGGAAAGACAGTGGGCTTTAAAATGGGAAGAACCGAGTTCAAATTCTAGCTGTGTCCCATCTTAGCTGTGTGACCTTTGGCGAGTCATTTGACTGTTCTGGGCTCTAGTCTTCCCACCCTGAAAAGGGCAACAAATACGGCCACCTCATAGGAGCGTATATGGCCAGTGTGTTCAAGTGCTCCTGGTGACTTATAAGGCCCTATGGTGTCATCACCGGAACCAAGTGAAGTCTCCAAATGCTGGATTTTCTGCAGAAATATCTGATCCTCAGCCAAGTTCTTCCCTGCCTAGCTGCACGAGCTGGTGAAACACATTCTCGTTTTACTATGAGCCTTGTTAGCACTGGAGACAACTAGGGAATTAAATCTGCCATGAAAAGAAAAATAGTACTAAAACACCCCAGAACCTGAAAGAAGCGTTTTGTTTTGTTTTGCACTAAGTTCAGTTCTGAGTTATTGATTCCCCTTAATTAAAGCATATTGGAGTTGGTCTCTGGGATTTAGTTTAAGCCAGCAGGGGTGAAGAGGACAGCGACTGTTTAGGAAGTGTCTGCCCTGCATTAGCTGCCCTCTTGTTTAACTTCATGCCCACCATGGCCTTTGAGAGAAACATTATTACCCTCATCTTGTGGAGAGGAGCTTCAGAGGCTCAGAAGGGTTAAGTCACTTGCCCAGGGAAACACAGCTGGTAAATGGCAGGGGTGGGCTTTGATCTCAGTTCTGCCTGACTCAGAGCGTATGCCCAGAGAGACTGTTGAGGACACATATAGGACACAGGCTCGGGACTTCTGTACTGTTATTGTCCAAAACCCACCGGTGTCCTTTGGCGCCCGACAGCTCCCTCCGTGGCACCCTCGGGACTCAGCGGAGGAGGTGGAGCCCCTGGAGAGCTCACCATCAACTGGACGGTAAGCTGGCGGGGACAGAAGCAGGACTGTC
>NW_006160147.1:3453719-3457342 GCF_000334495.1 Tupaia belangeri chinensis
CAGGCAGGGCAGTGCCGGCTGGCAGACCGCCCGGGTGCCCGGCGCAGACGCCCAGTACTTCGTCTACAGCAACGAGAGCGTCCGGCCCTACACGCCCTTTGAGGTCAAGATCCGCAGCTACAACCGCCGCGGGGACGGGCCTGAGAGCCTCACTGCGCTGGTGTACTCGGCCGAGGAAGGTGGGCTGCCCCGGCCCTGCTGGGCCCCGCTGGGGGCTGCTCCTCACACTCGGTGCTGTTTTTGGTACGAGGTGGAGAGGACACCCGGGTTCTAAGCCATTGGCCTCCCTCCAGCCAGGGGAAAGAGCAGGTGGTTCTCTGGGAAGGGAAGGGGGCCCTGAGGCGCCCTGGGAGCTCCTGGTGGCTCTCATCCTGGCCTGGCTTGCCCCCAAAGCCCTAAGCAAAGGCCATCCCATTTGAGAGCTGTTCTGTAGGGCACGGGAAGGCCCCCGGAACCCAAACTGTTCTGTATTGGTCCCCAGAGCCCAGGGTGGCCCCTGCCAAGGTCTGGGCCAAGGGGGTGTCGTCCTCAGAGATGAACGTGACCTGGGAACCCGGGCAGCAGGACACCAATGGTATCCTCCTGGGATATGAGGTGAGCACAGCCTGGGCTGGCAGGAAGAGGTGCAGGGCTTCAGGGCTGGTGGGGCCACCTCTCGCTCAGTCGTCCCTCCTGACATCTCCCATCCCTGACACGTCAAACCGAGTGGCCGGTCTGTGCAGCGAGGTGGGAGCAAACTTAAGGGCCATGGCTCCTGCCCACGGGAAGAGCAGCCGTGCAGATAGACCTGCATAAATGCAGGAGGCCAGAGGAGGAGCGGGTTCTGAGAAGAGGCGCGCCTGCCCGTTCGTGCCAGCACCCATCCAGCCTGGCCTTCCGGGGCTGCATAGGAACAGCAGATCCCTCAGCCCAGCAGCCTCCAGCCTGAGCCCACGATGACTCTACGTGGTCCCATGGAGTAGATGGAGAGTGAGGGGTCAGAAGGGAAGGAGGGAAGGGAACGCAGAACCGTCACTGCCCGAGGTCAGCTGTGAGTTCATTCCAGGAGACCTGCTCTGGGGCTTAGCACCCCAGTGGAGGCAGGTCACATGAGGAGGCAGTTTTGAACTCGCCCTGACCCGGGGGGAACACAGCAGGTCTCACGGTGGGCTCCTGAGACAGAGGGCTTGCCTTTGCTATTCAGCCTTCCTACGCTTGCTGGGGCCAGGGCACCTTGCAAATATAAATATGCATGTCAGACCCTTGAGCAGAAGCCCCCAAGCTAGTGAAATGAGGGCGGCTCCGGCAGGCCCGTGCCTGCCCTGCTCGTCACCCACCCACTCAGCAGCCCCTGCATTCAGCCCACGTATGGAGTGGGCTCCCAGAGATGGCATGGTCCCGCTCTTTTGGTGCTCATGGTCTAGAGCCCAGGCTTTGAGACCCGAGACTGAGCCACAACCACCAGAGGGAACAGGAGAGGGACAGAATGTGGGGGGCCAGAGAGGCCCTGAGATCCTGGGTCCAAGCACTGACCCTCGGGTATCCCTACCCCCTAAAGATTCGATATTGGAAAGCTGGGGACAAAGAGGCAGCTGCTGACCGAGTGAGGACGGCAGGGCTGGACACCAGTGCCCGGGTCAGCGGCCTGCACCCCAACACCAAGTACCACGTGACCGTGCGGGCCTACAACCGGGCCGGCACGGGGCCCGCCAGTCCTTCTGCCAACGCTACGACCATGAAGCCCCGTGAGTCTGTCTGCAAGGGCGGGGAGTGGGGGTGGCTGTCTGCAGGACCACTCTTTTCCCAGTGCTAAGACACACGCTCTAGCCCACCACCCCGGGCTGGTCAGAAACAGGTGCAGCCTAATGAAAATCGCAAGTGAGTCCCGGCCTCCAGAGGGCCCCTCTCTTCCAGCCTTGGATTTCCACGAGCTTGTTTTTTAGGCAGTAGACAGAATGTTCTGGGTACAACTGGGTACAACTGCTGGAGGCAGACTTCCAGAGAAGGGCTGGCCACAGGCGAGGGGCCGGGGAGGGGGCAGGAAACCTCGTGCAGTCTCCCCAACTCTCCCTCCCCCAGCAGCTCCGCGGCGGCCTCCTGGCAACATCTCCTGGACTTTCTCGAGCTCCAGTCTCAGCATCAAGTGGGACCCTGTGGTCGCTCTCAGAAACGAGTCCGCAGTCACTGGCTATAAGGTGAGGAAGAGACCTTCAGGCCTGGCACGGGAAGGGCAGACCCTGCTCTCTAGTGACACGGGGAGCTGTAGTCTCCAGCAGAAGGGGTCCGAGTGACACATGACAGTCTGGCTGCAAGAGGTGCACAGCACGTGGACTCACCTCTGGGGAGCTTGTGGTAGAAACGGCATCGCTGCGGAAAGGCGGGGCTCGCGGCGTCCAGGGCTCCTGCGTCCTGAGCAGTCTGCGAAGGCCGGTCAGCCGGCAGCCCACCCCCACCCCCCACCAGGGAGGAGCTCGGCCAATGGGACCCGAGGGACCAGAACTGTAGGGTTTCCTCCCAGCGACTAGAGCTGAGGAGGACTGGAGGACGCACCCTGGGCAAGGGAGCCCACGTGGAACCTCACTCCTGCAGATGCTGTACCAGAACGACTTCCACCTGACCCCCACGCTCCACCTCACCAGCAAGAACTGGATAGAAATCCCAGTGCCGGAAGACATCGGCCATGCCCTGGTGCAGATTCGGACCACAGGGCCTGGAGGGGACGGGGTCCCAGCAGAAGTCCACATCGTGAGGAACGGAGGTGCTGCGTCTCCCTGTCCGCGTTCACTAAGCGTCAGGGTCCATGCAGATGCCTGGCAAAGGGGCCGCTCCCTCCCAAGCCACTACTACCTCAATCCCAAGGGATAGAGAAGGCAGGCTGGGGCCCGCCCGTAGTGCAGAGGTTAAGGCAGCTGGATCCCACATGGCCCACTGTGTGGTTTGAGTCCTGGACCCAGCAGCCTGAGAAACGCGCTGGGGATGTGTGCATGTGTGCCTAAAATCCTGAGAGGAGAGCAGAGAAGAGACCGCTGTGTGACCATCCCGCATGGAGGGTGATTTCTCTCTTTCACTCTCTGTCTCTCTGGCAAGTGCACATGCTCTCTGATACAATTTTTAAAAAAAAGTAGATGGGACCAGCAGTTAGCGTAACGGCTATGTCGCTGGACTCCTGTGTAGTCAACCGCGGTTCGAGTCCCGGATCTGGTGGCTTAAACTCATGCCGGGCATGTGTGCATGCCTAAGATCCCGAGAGGAGAATGGAGGAGGAGGGATTGTGGTGTGGCCATCCCCCTGGGCGGTGATTTCTCGCTTTCTGTCTGTCTCTCTCCGTCTTTCTGGTGAGCGCACACACCCTATAGCAAAAAACAAAGCAAAACAAAAAAAACTCTCAAAAAAACCCCACAAAACAAGTAAGAAAGAGGAGAGAGAGAAGGCAGACAGCAGACAGGGACCAAGTACAACTGAGTCCTGGGATTGCCTGGGCAGCCTCTCCCCAACCCTGAACATCCCCAAGGGCCAGGGTCGACTGGGCTTCTTTTACGGGTGCAGGGAAGGCTGAAGACCAGCCAACAAAAGCAAAGGTCCCACAGGACACAGAGTGGGGCTGAGGACACCGCCGTCCACACTCCCAGCCTGCAGCTCGCCGC
>NW_006160147.1:3458991-3462284 GCF_000334495.1 Tupaia belangeri chinensis
CCGAACAGGGTAGGGGACCAGCAGTTAGCGTAACGGCTATGTCGCTGGACTCCTGTGTAGTCAACCGCGGTTCGAGTCCCGGATCTGGTGGCTTAAACTCATGCCGGGCATGTGTGCATGCCTAAGATCCCGAGAGGAGAATGGAGGAGGAGGGATTGTGGTGTGGCCATCCCCCTGGGCGGTGCTTTCTCGCTTTCTGTCTGTCTCTCTCCGTCTTTCTGGTGAGCGCACACACCCTATAGCAAAAAACAAAGCAAAACAAAAAAACCTCTCAAAAAAACCCCACAAAACAAGTAAGAAAGAGGAGAGAGAGAAGGCAGACAGCAGACAGGGACCAAGTACAACTGAGTCCTGGGATTGCCTGGGCAGCCTCTCCCCAACCCTGAACATCCCCAAGGGCCAGGGTCGACTGGGCTTCTTTTACGGGTGCAGGGAAGGCTGAAGACCAGCCAACAAAAGCAAAGGTCCCACAGGACACAGAGTGGGGCTGAGGACACCGCCGTCCACACTCCCAGCCTGCAGCTGGCCGCCCTGGGTCTCCCTAAGAGAGGTCTGGGTCCCATAGTGAGGCCGGGGCTGGGGTGGTCCCAGGCCCAGCTGACGATGCGCCCTCTCCCCCCTTTCTGTGGTCTCAGGCACGAGCATGATGGTGGAGAACGCGGGGGCCCGCCCCGCCCAGCCCAGCGCCGCCCTCCTGCACTCCGTGGCAATGCTGATCCTCATAGGCCACCTGGAGCTCTGATCTGGGCGCCCTCCTCTGCAGCAGAGTGGACACCCCCTCCAATGGACACAGCAGCTGGCCCCGGCCCGTCCCAGTGCCAAGGTGGCCCACCTCTGTGCCTGAGCGTGGCTGATTTCAAAGACCTAGACAGTGCCCTTTTTTGTAGGAGGCAGGATATTTCATGTTCTGCCACAGGGTAGGACCCACAAGAGGAGCTTTTTCTTCAAATCAAGATGTCCTGGGCAGTAACTTTGAAGAGGACACTGAGTCTTATGCCTGGGCCCTCAATGGGCCTGGATGCCAGGAACAGGCTTAGGGGGAAAGGGGGTTTTTAATGCACATCTTTGAGTCAGGAAAGATGGCAGGCATGCGGGGCTGCGCATGTGCAACTGAGAGCAGGAGCCCAGGCCGGCAGGGACAGGCCCCACCGCGGCTGAAGGAGTAGTCATCAATATCCCTCAGTCAAAGAGGAGCGGACCCTGGGACCAAGAATCTCCTGCTTTCCCTCTAGGAGCGGCCCAGCTGGACCTGACACTGCCCTCCGTGACCCTCAAGTTCCCTACCTGCCCAGGTGACTGAGAACCAGCACCCTGAGCCTGATGCCACTCCGGGTCGCTGGGGGAGGGAGCTACAAAGGGTTGAGATTGGGACACCTGGTGGAACGGGCCGCCAGCCTCGGCCAGAGCCACAGTCATCATCCAGGTGATGGTGCCCTCTCAGCCAACACTGCCAACTCGACCCTGTCACCCAGAGTGACAGAGCCACCTGAGGTGGCTGGGTGACTCAAGGGCTTGTCTAGGGAAGGGCTCCCTGAGACCCTCCTGCACAGTCCCTCTAGGGCTGGGACAGGAGTCAGCCATTGTGTGCCCACCTTTTCCTCAGCTCAGCCTGCAGACCTGCGGCCACCTGCCCCTGCGGGCCCCAGCCTCAGCCCTCCCCGCACTGACTCCTCGTGCCTAGGAGCCACGTGGTGGTCCTTCTCTGTGTCCTGGAATCGGAGGCTTCTGGGAAGGCAAAGGATAAATGTAAACTGCCTGCTCCCAGGACCACCTGGACAGCCTGACGAGACCAGCTCTCCGGGCTGTCTTGGCCTGCTCTTTGGCATCTACCCAGGATAGATGGGGTTAATAAATGGGGCCTTCCATCGGGGGACATGATAGTCACCGAAGATCAGAGCTGAACGAGGCCTTAGAGCTTGACTTGTTCAACCTCATTAAAGACCAGGAAATAGAGGCCCCCAGGGGGCTCAGGACTTCCGAAGGTCACACGGCCTAAAGCGATAGGCTAGGACAAGGACTCCGTCCCCACCTTTCTGTTCAACGCTCTGTCAATCCAGAGGAAGGAGGCAGTGCTGAGCGGCCATGGCCTGGCCAAGTCAGTGGGGAGGAGAATCCTACCTGGAGGGTTCAGGATGGTGATCCCTGGCATGGGCATGACTGAACCCCCGCCCTGTGTGTGGGCAGAGCCTGGCAGATGACCGTCCTCTGCCTCCTGAGCCTAGCTTCTGCCGCGACCTCAACACGCAGCACTGGCCTGATCCCCTTGCCCTTGTTTCAAGAGGAGGCCAAGGGGAGGACAAACACCCCAAAACCAGGAGATCCCAAAGCTCTGACAGGCGGCCCTTAGCCTGTGGGAGCGGCGTGGACGGGCGTCTGGAAGGGCACAGATCCTCCCAGTGTTCCTGGAGCCTGTTTTCTGTAGTTTACAGTTAGAGCTCTATTTTGTTATGGTTTTTTAAACTTTGAAGCCCTGCTCTGTTTTCCTGGGCAGGTTTACGTTGATGTTTACCCACTACGATTTTTTAAAAATGTAAGCTCACACACCTTCTCCCTGCCTCCACCCACCCCCACCTTCCACCTCTGGCCCAGGGCCATTTCCCTGGGGCTGTCTGATCAACTCCTCCCGTTGCCACCCCTCCCCCACATGCAAGGGTGCTCAGCTACGTGACCATTCTCCCATTACAGGGACCCCAAACTTAGCCTGGCACCACCACCCCCCGAGCCCCCTGCTGCCGGGGCACTGACCTGTCCTCTCCATCAGAAAGCAGTTGCAGAAAGGAGGGAAACTTCTTCTGAGGTTTCCCTGACTTTGACCACTGCCTCGGGCTGCAGAGAAGCAGGGCACGGGTGTCCAGTCGCCAGGCCAGCAGGTGTGAGGCCGAATGCTACAGTCCCTAGGCCTGCCTTCAAGAGAAAAACACGACTAAGTACCTTACTTCTAATGGGGCCCACTGGAAAAGGGGGGCAGGCAGACCTGCTGGGAAACCCAGGAAAACCAGGCCAGAGCCTAAACACTGTGCAGGCAGGACTCAGGACCTAGAACTGCACGACGGAGGGTGTTCCAGTGGTCTGCAACTGTGGGTGGGCTGCCCGTGGCTTAGTCACAGTGGGGACTTGAAGACACACACGCTCGTGAAGCGGACCAGCCCTGCGGAGTGGCTTGCACGTGGGCTTGCTTGGAGACTAGCTAGGATGGCTTTTCAGGGTCCCTTCCTGCCCACGGCCTTCGGATTCCCATCTCTGACTGGATGGGCTGGGGCAGTCTGCTATGGCTTCCCCCCCCCGTGGGCCTG
>NW_006160147.1:3462355-3478087 GCF_000334495.1 Tupaia belangeri chinensis
GGCCCCCCCCCGCTGTGGTCATGTCTCCCTTCTGGATTCTCTCCTCCCCCCAGCCAGAATTGAGTCTGGAACGCCCAGCCCCAGGGGTGGCAGCAGAGACATCCATAAACAAGTACTGCATCCCGCAGCCCAGTGGCCAGGAAATGCCTTGAGGACTGAGGACAGAAACGCCGGCGGACAGTGCCCTCCGTTCGGCACACCTCGGGCTGTCCTCTGCCCCTGCCTTAGCCCTCAGTCCTCGCTGCTCTAACAGACCAGCGGTATGCCCTGCTCTCCGGGGGACAGCAGCTCTCCCCAGATGGAGTCTCAGGGCCAGCAAAGTCAGCTTCGCTCAGGGCAGGGCACACGAGAGGGCAGGGCAGGGGTCTTTGTCTTGATAAAATAACGAGAGACTAAAGATAGATATTAGGAAAAAACTGCTGCAACGAGGCCCTGGAAAGAGTAACGGCTCCTTTAGAGACCTTTGGGGAGTCCTGACAGTTGGTGTGGGGCCCAGGTGAGGCGCAGCTGCGGGGGGGATACCGTCAGTGTCCTCGAAGCTGAGAACATCAGAATCGAAGTGTGCCCGGCATGGGAGGAGTCTGGGAGGTCCCTGCATCTTCCCATCGGGAAGGCTTGCTCCGGGGAATTCTGGTTGCAACCCAGAACTTTTCCCAGCATGCACTGCCTCGTGGCAGTCCCAAAAGCCATCTGGCCTATACTCTGGGCAAAAGTCGAAGATGGCTAGGGATGCTTCACCCATTGATCACTTCCCCAGCTGCAGAGGAATCTCTTCTCTTCCTGGTCTCCAAAGGCCTATCTGGGCTCGTGTGTCGGAGGGTTCACTGGAGAGTGTGCTGCTCCGTCCCTGGGGCCACACCTAATCTGGGCATGAAGAAAGTTGCCAGAGAGACTCCTGGAGTACGTAAGAAGGAATAGGGGACATTTTCCTAGAGGACTTTGAGAGTTCCATGGAAACAGGTGCCTGGTAGTCAAAGGCCACCCCGTGGACTTGTATATACAGCCATTAGCTTTGGGAAGGCAGGGCAGTAAAGGGAAAGTGGAGAGGAACGCAGCGGTCAGATAGCTTTGCCCAGAAGCGCAGGTGGCGTCGGGACCTATGGCACTCAGTGCTCTCAGACAGGGTTTGTCCTGTCTTGGCCCCAAGACTCCAAGTTGCCCAAGCAAGGCCCGCCCTGTTCCCGGCTCGGCCAGCGCCAGGGCCTCATCAGACCACTGACTCGACTCAGATTTCGTTCAAATGGAGCCAGCCCCACTGGCCTGTTGTTTATACTTCTTGTAACGGTAGTTCTCGATTGACTCTGGTAGCAAGCAGTTCTTAATAAAGATGGTTTCTTGAGCTGTGGAGCAGCTGGCACCAGCTGTGGGTGTTTTCGTGGTTGGTGGTAGCCTGCCTCCTTGTCCTGTCCCATCCCCAGATGCTCTGATCATCCTCTAGCCAACGCTAAGAAGTGACAACACTGATCCATGCTGCTTCATTCAGTCCTGGAAGGGGAAAAACTAGGCCCAGAGAGCCCGAGGCAGGCTAAGCAGAGCACAGCGGGTGCCATGCTGGTCGGCTGGCTTTGCACCTGACAGTGGGCAACTGGCGCCAGGGGCCCTGATTCCCAAGGCATCTGAGGTGTTGCTTCTATGATCCAGAAGGGATGTCCTCTCCTGAGATACTCGAGACCCCCGCATCTGGGATAAGGCGGTGGCTACCTCTCCTCTCAGCCCACGGCAGCCTAGTGTCAGAATTACTAGTCAGCTTCCAGCCACGTGCTCCCTCACACACTCACATCTGCCAAACCTCCCTGCAGACGAGATGTGCAGCAACACGCCTCTGCAGTGGTGTGAAGTGGGTAGGGCTGATGGGGCCCCTAACCTTCTGTGGGGTAGAGGGAGATGAAGGGGAGAGGGGACCCCCACTACTCCGTGCCGAGCTGTCTGCCAGGACCCATTGAGCATGGCGTCCCCAGGCTGACAGTGCCCCAGACTTGGCACTGAAAGGGGATGCTGAGAGCACCAGCCTCTCTAGAACCCAAGGTTTAGTCCAGTCAGTATCCCCATGACCCTCAGCAGGCAGATTCCTTGCACAGATTCCAATAGACTGAACTAGGTTTTTGTCTTTCGTAACACACCTGGGATTTTAAAAAAAATTATCAGCCCATTTTTAAAATATATTCATTTATTTATTCATTCATTTATTTTAATTTGACTAGAGATAGAGAGAGAGGGAAAGTGAGAAAACAAGCCACCAGGTCAAGGACTCGAACTGTGTTTGGCCATGTAGGAGCATCCAGTGCCTTAACCACCATGCCACCTGCTGGTCCCCATACCTGGGGAGTTTTTGTTCTCTTCCCTGCTCAATCTGTTCATACCTCAGCCGAAATCAAAGAGCCCAACGCACAGAGGGTGACCGCTGGAGCTGTGCTTGTCCATCCTTCGCTTGACTGCTGGCTGGCAACAGAGTACAGAAGTTATCCGCTACAGCTCTTCTTGGGCCTGCCTCTCCATCTGTACAATGGGAAACTACTCCCCTCGGCCTTCCTCCCCGCTCAGAAAAGCAAGAAATCACCCAAGGCAGATGGCCAAGCCACAATCCCTTCTCCTCCATTCTCCTCTCGGGATCTTGGGCATGCACGCACATGCACCCGCATGAGTTTAAACCACCAGGTCCAGAATTTGAACTGCGGTCGACTACATGGGAGTCCAGGGTCATAGCCATTACGCCATCTGCTGGTCCCGTTTCATGGTCTTTAAAGTCCAGCAAGTTATCTGACGACTTCAGTAAATTGTCCAGTACTGATCTAAAATGCATCATTAATGACATTCCCAAATCTATGTCCAGGACTTCAGTTGACAGAGCAGTTTAGCTCATAGGCTCCCATGGGAACCTTACAGTCAGCTGTTTCAAAGAGGCCTATGAAGGGTCAGTAGCTTGTCCCGTTAAGAGGAGACAGCAGAACGAGACAAGAGCCCGGTCTTCTGAAATCCATCCCCTCGGAGGTAGACCGAGTAGGTGTAATGGTGTATGAAATTTAAAATGTTGTGGCAATAGGAGCAAGAGAAGACGACTCCCTATGCATGGGTCTACGCCAGTGGATCACAACTATGGTTAGGCAGCAGAACCACCCACAGAAGATACTTTGAACTTACAATAGTTTATGTATTTGTCTATCTCTAGGACTCCCTGGGAACAATGAGCACATGGACCTGGGTTTCTAAATAGTGCTCTCCACACTAAAAGAAATCAGGGTTCTTTAGAGAAAAAGCAGATTCAGGTTTGGGGCCATAGAAGTCTAAATGAACCTGATGTAAAATATTCACAGTTGGGGCCAGCAGGTGGTGTGAAGGTTAGGACGGCTGGATCCCACATGGCTGAGTGGTTCAATCCTCCATCTGGTAGCTTGAGAATCACTCTGGGCATGTGTGAGTGTGTACCACAAATCCCAGGAGAATGGGGAAGGGACTGCGGTGTGGCCATCCCCCCTGGGATGGGGGATGCTTTCTCACTTTCTGTCTCTCCCTTTCTCTCTCCCGAGATTGCATGAGCCCTGTAGCAACTTAAATAATAATAACTAATCAAATAAATACAAATCTTTTTAAAAAGTTCATATTCAAATGGGACCACAGCAAAAGGATGAAAGAGCTGGTATTAAGTGACACCCACTGGCCAAGTAGGGAGAAAAGAGTTTGAACATGAAAATGAAACCATAATGGATTATCACTAAAAAAAGGATATCCATTGAGACCTCAAAAATAAGAAAGTAAAACAAGCTTTTCTTTTTTTTTAGATTTTTGCCATAGAGTGTGTGTACTCGCTAGAGAGAGAGAGAGACAAGACAAAGAGAGAGAAAGTAAGAAATCCCTCCCCAGGGGGGCTGGCCACACTGCAATCCCTTCTCCTCCAGTCTCCTCTTGGATTTTGGGCACAAACACACACATGCCATCATGATTTTTAAACTGTTGGGTCTGGGACTTGAACCATTGTTGACCATGTAGGAGTCTAGTGCCCTAACCATCATACACTACCTGATGGACCCCCCCCCCCCACACACACACACACCAAAAGCTCTTCTTTATAGAAAAAATATAGGCTAATAATATAGAAATGATGGGGACCAGAAGATGGTGTAATGGTTGGGTCACTGGTCTCCCATATAGTGGACTGTGGTTTGAGTCCTGGACCCAGTGCCTTAAACTCACACCAGTACGTGTACGTGGCAAGCCCAAAACCCTGAGAGGGGGGCCATCCCCCCGGGTGGTGATTTCTCACTGTCTCTCTGGTAAGTACATGTGTCCTATGGCAAAAATCTGTCTTAAAATATGTGTATGTGTATACATATGATGACTAAAACAATAATCATTTTGTAATTCCCAGCATGTAGTACTAAATAAGGCAAGGACTGCCAAGGGATTTCAAAACATTTACGAGAAGTTTTTGGAAAACCAGATAATCACAAAATATCACCCCCACAGATTATTAATTGCACAGGAGGTGTGTGTGTGTGTGTGTGTGTGTGTGTGTATACTAGATACCTACACAAACATCCATACGCACAGACATGCACACCCACTTTTGGAGAGGTCTGGCAGTCACCTTAGCTTATTACCATCAACAATGGCCGAACCTAACATAGGAGGGTCCTGATGTGAGGCACTATTCCTAGCCATGCAGGGCTTTTGTCAAAAATGCATGATGATGTTGTGGTTAGGGCACTGGACTCCCTCATGGCCAGCTGTGGTTCGAGTCCTGGATCTGGCAGCTTGCTTTCTCACTTTCCCTCTCTGTCTCTCTAGTGAGCACATGTGCTCTGTGGCAAATTTTAAAAATAACAAAATTAGTAAGTAATTCTTCTTTTAAAGAATGCGTATGATTCATTCCTCATGAATCTAATCATGAGGAAATGACAAATCCAGATTGTGGGACACTATTCCAAGACAACTAGACTAGCCAGACTCTTCAATAAAATCAATGTCACAGAACACAAACGAAAGGCAGGCAATCTGCTGTGAAATCAGACTTTAAGCAACCAAATGTAATACATGAATCTTTATTCAGTCCTGGATCAGATATTAAAGAGCTGTAAGATTCTAGAAACGGGAAAACCGAGTATCAGCTATATGTCACATTAGTGAACTGTTAATTTTCTTAGTGTGATAAAGGTATTAAAATTACACAGAAATGTCTTTATTAGATCACACATGATTGAAGAACAAAAGTTCATAATGCCTGTGATTAGCTTTCAAATGACTCAGCAAAATGGATACATATTTAAAAGATAATTATGAATACCAGCAGATGGTGTAATGGCTATGTCACTGGACTTCCATGTAGTTGACCATGGTTTGAGTCCTGGACCCGGTGGCTTGAAACTCACGCCGGGCACGTGTGCGTGCGTGCCCAAGATCCCAAGAGGAGAATGGAGAAGGGACTGTGGCGTGGCCATCCCCCCTGGGGGGTGATTTTTCACTTTCTGTCTCTCTGTCTTTCTGGCAAGCGCATGTGCCCTATAGCAAAAAAGAAAAAAGAAAAAATCTGAGTCACGGGTCTCTGGGCAAATACCAAACCTTTCTCTCAACTTAATGGGTTTGAAATTTTTTTTAAGTGAAAGGTTAAGAAAGTAACAGATTCTTTGACTATAAGATTTACACTGTATTAGTGCCTTCAGGAATCTTTATTTCTCAAAAGGTCTCGGGTGATTCTGACCCAGGGCTGAAGGGAACCCTCGCTGGTCTTGGGCTTCTGCGGCACCTCCTGCAGCTAGAGGAGGGCGAGAGGAAGAAAGGCTCTCATGCTCTCGGTGGACTTAGCTTAGCTGGTAGCCGAGAGCCCCGAGAGCCTTTCTCCCGGTGGTTTCATAAGCCCGTTATCTCAGACACAGTCAGGGCCCCTGGAGGTCTAAGATGTCCTAGGGAGACCCCGATGAAGGTACGAGTCCTCCCTCGGGGTGGCTTCTGTAAGAAACCAACACTCCTGACCTTTCCAGGAACACAAGCTCCAAGGCACTGAAAGAGCTGAAACGGAAGGAGCAGGCCGCTGGAATGATCGGGGGAGACCGACCAGGCAGAGGATCCAGAATTTCGCCAGGAAACCCTATTTACCCCTGAACACAGAGGGTGTGCCTAGGGAATACGGGGAGTGCAGATAATTCACAAACACTTGGCAGCTGTGTAGTTCGCACCTGAGCCAGGTGTCGTTACTGACCCCCTCTGCCACACACGACACACGTCCCCTACCAAGCAGACGATCTGTTCAATGTCTATTTTAAAAAACTCGAGGGAAATGAAAAAAAAAAACAAAAAGCCTCATTGATTATGGGACAATTCAAACAAATTCAAGAAATTTTAAACTTAAAGAATGGAAAAGAAATGGTTAGGGGCCAGCGAGTGGCGTGGCAGGTAAGGCGTTGGACTTCCACAAGGTGACTGTGGTTTGAGTCCTGGACCTGGCATCTTGCTTTCTCACTTTTGTGTCCTCTCTCTCTGGTAAGTGCCTGAGTCTGTAGCGATTTTTAAATAATAAAAATAATAAATAAAATTAAATAATTCTTAAAAAAAAAAAGTTAGGTCTCCATCTAGCTACTAGAACTGAAGTATTTTTATTGAAGAGGAAAAAACATTTCAATAGAAAAACCACTAATCCATCCTTCTACATGTAAATACTGCTCAGAAGACGGGGCGGAGGTGGGGAGGCCTGGAGCTGGAAACAGTAGAACACGGGCACACTTGGAAGACAGGACTCTTTCAGGAACAGAGGTGACAGCGGCTGTTTCCTGGAATCAGGAAGAGACCCGTCTCGGCCATGAAGAAGTTAGGGATTATTGTCCATGGCGGTCACAAGGTTGCCACTTACACATTACCCACTCATTCTTTTGGTAGTGGGAGCCCTCGCTCTTAGCCAACCCGGAACACTCCTGAAAACCGAGTGTGGCCACATGGGCGGCCAGCCTTGCCTCTTGGCCAGCCAGTCCTTCAGGCTCTTCAGGCTGTCATTGCTGCAGACCCCCCTCAGCACACAGCAGAGGGGGACGCTCAGAAGCACCCCACCCACCACCCCACTGGTAACTCCTAGGACCAAGGCTGATGCCACCTTCTTTTTCCACTTTGAGAGGGGAGGCTTGACATGGCTATCCAGGTTAACTTCCAAGCCCTCATCTACTAACTTCTGATCCTCAGTAAGGGACTGATCAAAATTCAGGTTCACTAAGTGAGGAGAAAGGACCCTCAGGCCAAAATAGAGTCTCTTGACAAGTCTCAGATTTTTTAACAGCTGTACGTCACACCGATAGGTCCCGGAGTCATACTCCTGAGCAGACTGAAACCTCACGAAGTGGGAATTGACTCGGAAGGGTTTGAAGACCTCATCATCAGTGGAGATGATACCCCGAGCAAGTCTCCAGGTGAACCGGAAAGCCTCCTGCCCTACCTCCAGGATTTCTGCGCTCAGACAGCTAAGCTCGAATTCCTGCCCAACAAGCACGGTGAAATGGAGCATGCCACAGATCCAGTTGGTGAGACACTCCAGGCGCTGAGACTTACACTTCCTCCTCACTCCATCAGGGCCCACCTCACAGACGGTCTCTTCTTTATAGCCAAGCCCACAGGTGACAGTACAGGGCGTGGCACTTACAATAACTTGCCCCACAGCCTCTTGCAGCTTCTTAGGGATGGCCAGGGTGTTAGGTGAAGTTGTCACCAAAGGCAGGTAGGAGGCCAACAGCAAGCCAAAGACGAAACCAGTGGCTGAAGTCTTGGTAGGCATTTCACCACCCTTGGCCAGGATCCCGCCATGGTATCCAGAGACACCATCTATGACATCATAACTTACTTCTTTCGACATGAGACAGCCTCCTAAGTCAAAGGGTTTTGAAACCCTTTCTTTAGTTAAATCTGGCCAAATAAAAAACAATCTAAAAGAAGAGGATTAATCCGGATCATGTTCAGGTAACTAACTTGAGTTCTTTATGCTGAATGCTCTAAACCTATAAAAAGGATTAAGAACTCTGGACTAGGAGCAAGTAACTTACCCCTCCTAAATTTCTATTTCTCTCTCTTCCTTTGTAAATTAAGACCTCCTTGCCTATTTTAGGAAGGTCACTTTGAACATCAAATGATACACTGTACATGAAAACATTAGGTAAAGGGTGAAACACTCCATGTGCAAGGGATTTTAAACAAAACTGAGAAGTCATGAAGACACAAGCCAGAATGCCCTTTAGAATCCGAACCTTTACCAGCAAGAGAGTCCTCTTCCTTTGTAAAGGGCCCCCAAGGTATTTCTTGGGGAGAGGATGCACAGTGCTCCCTACCCTCAGCCTACGCCCTACACCCCACAGGACTCAGGAGCTCATGGCCGGCTTAGGTCAAAGGTCAAGGTTGCTATGTAACAGCTATGATGTCAAAGACAAGTTCTCAATGACATAAAAGATTAGTAAGTAGACACTTCACTTGGCGCTGATTAAAATCAAAGACTTACGGGCCAGCAGGTGCTATGGTATTTAAGGTGTTGGATCCCACATGGATGACTTTCAGTTTGAGTCTTGGAACTTGCAGCTTAAAAATCACATCAGGCACATGTTCAGATATGACCAAAATCCTGAGAGGAGAATGGAGAAGGGATTGTGGCATGGCCATCCCCTCTCGAGATGATTTCTCAATTTCCTTATCTCTGTCTCCCGCTGGCAAGCGCAATGGCAAAAACAAACAAATGAACAAAAAAACCTTTACTCTGAATACTCCTAAACCTTCTATAAAAATGATTAAGAGGGGCCGGCAGGTGGTGTTGTAGTTAAGGGTGCTGGACTCTCACACGGCCAACCGGCCAATGGTAATTCGAGTCCCGGACCTGACAGCTTGCTTTCTCACTTTCCTTCTTTCTGTCTCTCACTCTGCCCCCTTCTGTTCAAATTAAAATAAGTAAGTAAAGTTAAATAAAAGAATTCTTTTTAAAAAAATGTTAACTGCTTTTAAAAAAAGGAAGAAAAAAGGATTAAGATCTCTGGACTAGACAGCAAGTGACTGACTTACCCTTCCTGAATTTCTATACAAAAGGCAGGAACCTTCTGGTACGTTTTGTAACCTCCTGCGTGCCAAGCACTGTGGACTGCACAGTGCGGTAACACACACTTGATACCAGGTTCAAGAATTGGAAGAGAAATCATTCCTAAATGATCTTTTTGATTAACACCAATTTTTTGCTCAAGTCATGTGTTTATAATCTTATTCAGAGGTAGAAAGCCAGACTCCGTGACCAAGTTCCCCCATCCAGCCCTGTATCTCTACACGGAAAGACCTAACGCACTGGAGTAAGCCACAGTTTCGGCTGTACAAAGTGGCTGGTGAGTTCCAGAAGCGATCAGTGTCCACAAACTAATGTCTACACCTGTTCTTTAATAAACATCCGATTTTATTTACAAAGCATTAAAGCTTCAGCAAGAAGTACCCAAGGCTAAGTCTCATCTTGTACAAAACTACAGAACATTTTAAAAAACCAAATGGTGGGGAGAGGGGGACAACAAACGGAGGAAGAGAATATACATATACTGTACAATGCGGGAAATTCAAACTGAAACGAATAGAAGGTTTACAGGAGCTGAAAACACATTCCCAAAGCATAAATAATTACTAGGAGCTGCTGCCAAAGACAACCTGACAGGGCTGACGCTGACCTCCCCAGGAGCCTGTGTGGGAGGTGGACGCAGCCTACGCATCCGATGTCCAGGCAGAGGAAGCCAGGCTACTCTGCGCGTGGAACTAAGGCAGAAACTCTCGCACCGCAGTGGGTACACCACTGCAGGGCACGGTGCAAACGACTGGAGTGGGCAGAACGTCGCAAAACAAAAACGTGTCCAGGGAGCCACCTACCAGTCTAACCACTGGTCAGGAAATACACAAAGTGAGCATTTAGAGAAAACGCAGTAGCATCTAAAAATATAGCCATTTTGCAACGGACTTGGGGAGCTCTTTCTCAGCTAATGAATATACGGGGTCTAGAGATGGACTGGGAGAGAGGCTCTGCCTGATGTGTTCTACTGTGATTTTGATCCTAAAATCTAAAAGGAAATCAATGAGTTCGGCTAATGACTGGAGCATCCGCCAGCTGAGACAGATTTCACGATAAGCACAGTAACTCGTCTTGCCTTGAAAACACTGGGGAAATGATAATCCAGTTTAAGCACTTTCGGTCAGCCAAAAGCTCTACTGAGAGAGGCTACCGAGCCCTTTGGACACCTGGCTTTTGACTCTAGGTTTCCAGAGAATCTCAAACACCTAATGTACACATCCATCTGATCTGCTACTTTTCATTATAAAGAACAGCAAAATGGGGGGGAGGGGGCAACCTTTCACAGAAAGGAAGTGCCTGGAAACACAGTAAGAAAAAGGAGCACGGGTGCGGGAAGGGAAAAATGCAACGACTGACGGGACAGGTTTCCACAGACATCGATAACATCCATTTACCTGATCTTTGACTGTGTTGCTACTGCTTTGATTTGGGACAGGTTTACTTTAGTCCTTGCATAGATTCCCCACACCCACGATAAAAAAGAAGCTCGTTGGGAGACACACCTTGGTTTGTTTCTATCTCCAGAAGCCAGCACAGGTAAAGCAATATAAAGTATTGATAATTCTTTGTTAGAGACGGATAAAAGTAGCTATCTTCAAAAACCATGATTAATGGGAATGAACTGACACTGGAGGGAAGCATGCAGTGAGAGGAGAACAAGGACAAACTCTGCATCTCTTCCAACCCGGATTGCTGGACAGAATGTGGGATGGTGCAAAGCGGGGCTGCCTTATCTATGTTCTCTTTCCGAAAATGCGACATCGGTCAAGCCCTTTGTTTTCTGCCCATCCTTTTACACAATTTACAATGTAGGAGGTCTCTGGAGAGACAGTAAATTCAAAAATGAAAGAAAGAATATGCAACGGAAGTGTTCCTAGGATACGGGTAGCCAAACTTCAGATACGAAGTCCCTCCAGGACATGCATTGAGGATGAAAGGCAGACAGGAGATAAGAAATGACCTATCGGAATGATGTTGTGTCTAATGAAGTTAGAGGAGCAAAAACATGAATATCTTCTCTCCAGCAATGCAACTAAGCATTAAAGTTTAAATGAGTCAAAACTGCTATTTGATGTCTTCACAAATCCTCATTCCTGAGAGCCTATTTGGACTTATGCTTAAAAAAGAAGGTAAGGGACTCTTCGTAATTCACGTCTTCATTCAAACCTAATATTCACCCCTTCCACCTCCTGGGTGGGAGACAGAGGCCTTTGCTTTAAATTAGAGTCAATCTGAAATGACTGACGACAGTGTCCAGAGGCCACATGATGGCAAAGTGGGAAAGAACGAAGAACTTCAGGGTCTTCATAATAGTTCCGAGATTGCTCCTCCTGCTAAAGAAGGAGACACAGAAAGATGTCTTTTAGCATCAACTTAGACCACTGACTTACAATAATGAAAATACTGAGGGGTGCTGGATGGTGCATTACAAGCATACATGGGCCCAAATTCCTCCCCTTTAAGAAAAGTTGTAACCAACTCCAACTCCAGATTACTCTTCATGAAGCAACCTATTACCTAAATCCTACCTCCCCACCCCAATACTTTTTTCAGTACTGCCCCAAATTGGGGGTGGGGGGAGCAAAATAAGAGCTCTAAGTATTTTCTAAGTGCTAATCATTCTCCAAAGCATCATTAACAAATAATGCTTAATAATACAAAGAATGTAGTAAGTAGAGGGAAGGACATTCTAGGGTACTAATTTCAACCTCGCACATAATTAGACTAAATAAATAGTCACAAAATTATTAACAGTGGGCAAGAAACCCTTTTCCGAGCACCACTGTTCCTTAAAGTGACATTCTTATCACCTTAGAATCCCCAAATATGGCGAAATGTTAATGAGAGCTACTGCCGACATTTTTTCACACCAACAACTAATCAGTGAAAAAGTTCCTAAATAGTAAAATCAAACGAACACTTCCCTGATTACTCCATAGAAGCTGCTCACCCTCTGAGGGGCCTCCTTAAATGGGCTGCTGTGAAATATTGACTAGGAAGTGTGAAAAGAGAACAAGGTGAAGAAAGCTCTCCCACGTGTCGTTTGTGATGGAGAAAGACATGCCGCTTGAAATGAAATGGTTAAAAAAGAATTGTTCAAGATACAAAAGTACCCACTGATAAAACTTTGCTTTTGACTTGATTTTTTTTAACGTAAAATTCCAACGCAAACCAAATATTCACATTTGCCTGAAAACAGACTACAATTATGATGAGACATAAACTCTACTGAATGGGCGACACCGTTAAAAATTGCATTTGAGCTTTTCATAGGTCAGTAAGATGAAAAGTTTAGGGAACCAGCAGTTAGCGTAATGGCTATGTCGCTGGACTCCCACGTAGTCCACCGCGGTTCGCGTCCCGGACCCGGTGGCTTAAAACTCACGCCGGGCGCGTGTGCGTACGTGCCCAAGATCCCGAGAGGAGAATGGAGAAGGGATTGCGGCGTGACCATCCCCCCTGGGGGGTGATTTCTCGCTTTCTGTCTCTATGTCTCTCTCTGTCTGTCTGGCGAGTGCATGCGCCCTATAGCGAAAAAACCTCTCCAAAAAAAAAAAAAAAAGTTTAGTTAGCATCCATTTTTCAGATCTTGTCCAACATAAAACATACCAGTGAACTTCTTGTGTTGATTTTAAAAAAAAGAAAAATCTCGAGCTAAAGACTCTGTCCCACAAGGTTCGTATAGCATGGCTTTACCACTTTAAGGCTAGTGGCACTGGTTATTCCCACCAGCAAGCTTGCCGACTTAGGTGTGGCCATTTATAGATGAACACCCCACTGTCATTTTAAGCCAAAATCATGATGGGAGAAGGTGGTCGAATCACTAATCAATAGCATTTCTAATACCCTCAGGATTATGTGAGGGCAGTTCAAGTTTCTATGCCGTCCTTGTTCTTACAAAGAGACAAAATAACTAAATAAATAAAAGGAAAAAGGAAGGGAAAAAAACACCCACAAAGGCTCACTGAGGCATCAGGCAACGAATCAAAACCAGAGCAAGCAACACTACGCACAAGGTAAGATACAGAGAGACAGCGACACCGAAGACCTTCAGGCAAGCCAGAGGTCAGAAGCAGCAGCCGCCCCAGAGAAACATGTTATTTAGCTGCAGCATAAAGGAACTCTCCAGGAAGGTAATACGAAGGGCGAGTGGGCTCATGAGGAACAGCCATTGTTGATACCACCCAATGGCAGCCCAAGAGGCTGGCCTAAGAGGACGCTGGATCATGATTTCCAAATCCCACTTTCACCAACTGGTAAGCCAACTATTAGGTCGTCAGAAAAGTTACAATGCAGTTTTGCAGAGAAAAACAGAAAATATGTCATGACTTTTCCAATGACCCAATAATTCTAATTGCATAGGATGAGAAAGAATACCCAACTAGCTACTAGTCTTAGCAGGAATTCATAAGTCTTCAAAAGACTGTTCACTAAGAAAAAGAATGTAAACGGGCTGGTCAGTGTACAGTGGTTACAGCGATGCTCTAATGGTTAACCAAGTTTTATAGAATGGCTTCTCCAGTAAGGGTCAACTACAGATATTAATAAACTCATCTCACTCGGGTAATGACCCAGCCTATACCTACAGTCCTGTCTTTCAACAATTTGGCTCTAATGCAAGAGTCTGTTTGAAGAGGGTCCACAAAACCTTGAGGTTGACTCACACTTCTGAAGGCCTCCATAAACACGCCAGGCACACGCATGCCCGTGGTCCAGACTGGCTGGAGCTAGGGGTGGATTGCGCCATCAAAACCCTTTTGACGGTGTGTGTGGCAACAGGTGGCATGGAGGTTAAGATGGCAGATTCCATATGGCTGACTCCATGGTTTGAGTCCCGGACCTGGTACTTTGAAAACATACTGGGTGCGTGTGTGCATGCATGTGCAAAATCCCAAGAGAAGACTGGAGGAGAAACTGTGGCACAGCCATCACCCTGGGAGGTGATTTCTCACTTTCCCTCTCTCTCTTTCTCATGCAGCATACACCCTACAGCAAAAACTAAAAACAAATAAAATAAAAAACCCCTATTGTCTGTTTCTCCTCTCTGCCTCTGGAACAGAAGGAAACAAAAACCAAAAACACCTCAGTCACTACCAAGAATGTGAAACAATCACAGACTCAGTGTGTGATCTGGATGTGGTTCAGAGCCCTGGAGTGGAAGTCTACCAACAGAGGGCAGGGAACTCTGCCCAGTACCTGTCTCCTCTCAGAAGTGATGGATCTGCTCACCTGGTCTGCCACCCTCGCAGACCAGGTGCACACCAACCCCTCCATGCCCACCATCTCATGAGGCCTTTAGACCACGTACGTGACACACCACACCTTTCGCATTTTGCTACTGGTGATGTTTACTGCCAAGGAGCCCTAGTTGTTGCCTTCGGCCTATACCTTTTGTATTGACTCTAATATGAAAGTCCATTTTAAGAGGACCCACAAAACCTTGAATCTACAAATATAACCCTCTGACTGGATGTATTTCTTACGTGTTTTTCTTTTTTATTCATGATAAAGTATATGCACCATATGATAGAGAGGAGAACCCTCCACAGGGTTAGCTTTGCTGCAGGGTGTGTGCTTGTGAGCAAGAGACAGAGAAAGTGAGAAAGCACCCCCAAGGAGGGACAGCTAAGTCTCAATCCCTTCTCCATTCTCCTCCCAGGATTTTGGGCACACGTACACTCATGCCTGGTGTATTTTTTCAAGTCACTTCCGGGACACCAACCATTCAGTCGGCCATGTGGGAACCAGCGCCTTACCTACCACATCACCAACTGGAACTAGACTGATTTTGGAAGATGGTACAGCTTCAAGCATTTTGAGATCAGGTTTTATTTCTCCTTGACTGATGGACAATCAATAATGATGTCATGCTGCCTTTTATTGAAAATCTGAGGTTTCGGAAACCATGGCATCCATGTGCCAATTTCCCTCAGTGGCCTTGGGGGTCCTGTGCCTGTGAGCAGCAGACGCCAGTCAGCCTCTGCCTGCTCAGGCCCTCCAGGACCACCATGCTGTTGTGTGAAGCTCTCCCCTCACTGAGGGTGTGGTCTGTGCTACCCAGTTATGCTGCCCGCCCCCAGATCTGCAGCCATCACAAAGAGCCAAACGCGCTGCAGCTAGTCAACAAAGCTGGACACAGGTTTCTGAAAAAGCTCTTCTCATTCCCGTCTTTGGAGGTTTTAAAAATGATTCTGTCAGCACTCTGGGGTTTGATCTGGCCACTCCAGCTCTGGAGATTTCCTCCAGGAAAAGGCCAAGGAGTCAAGGCTGGGAAATAAAGGAGACAATGACAAGAACATATAGATCACACAGGGAAATATACCATATATGTGATTGCGAGAAGTTAGGGACGCGATTGCCGTCATCCCTGTAGTTGCTTTCTGTGTGCTGTCACAACTGCACCAGCACTGGGGACCAGCAGGTGGCGTGGTGGTTAAGGCACTGGACACTCCCACACATGGCCAACCACAGTTTAAGTCCCGGAACTGGTGGCTTGCTTTCTCACTTTCCCTCCTTCCCTCTCTTTCTCTGTGTATCTCTCTCTGATCAAATTAAAATAAATTAATGAATAAATAAAATTAAATAAATAATTCTTTTTTTTTTTTTGGAGAGATTTTTCACTGTAGGGCGCATGCGCTCGCCAGACAGACAGAGAGAGACATAGAGACAGAAAGCGAGAAATC
>NW_006160147.1:3478136-3478475 GCF_000334495.1 Tupaia belangeri chinensis
GGATCTTGGGCACGCACGCACACGCGCCCGGCGTGAGTTTTAAGCCACCGGGTCCAGGACACAAACCGCGGTCGACTACGTGGGAGTCCAGCGACATAGCCATTACGCTAACTGCTGGTTCCCATAAATAATTCTTAAAAACAAAACAAAACAAAAACAACTGTACCAGCATCCTGGCATATGAACGTCTCCATTGTCCTTATAAGGATGAAACTGTTAAAACTGTCGTGCACCTCTGTTTAAGGCTGACCAACTTAAGTGCCTAACAAAGAATCTCAAAATAAAAATAGTTTGTCCCACAAGTGTCTTACCTCTCCATTTCCCCCCCCAATTCCCTAC
>NW_006160147.1:3478508-3487275 GCF_000334495.1 Tupaia belangeri chinensis
TCTAGTGTCCATTACAATTTTTAATACTTTCATGTTCTCTAGTCTTTTAGTCTCTACCATAGAGTGCGGACAGTCAGTACATGTTAAGTGGAGATGTGCAATGTCTATCTTTCAGAGAGACTTGTGAGACACAGATAAGGTTTATTATCTGCTGTTAATGATGTGTGTGGTGGTCTCAGCTGGGCTGGACTGACGGGTATATCATGCTGGGTAAAGTCTCTTCACAATCTAAATGATGTATAGTGATTTGATGTATGAATAATAATAAAAAATAAATAAAAATTTAAAAAATACAGTTTGTGGGGCCAGCAGTTGGCAGGGTGGTTAAGGATGCTGGACTCCCACATGGTTGACCGCAATTTGAGTGCTAGACCTGGCGGCTTGATTTCTCACTTTCTCTCTCTCTGGTCAAATTAAAAATAAATAAAGTTAAATAAAACAATTCTTAAAAAAAAAAAAAAATACAGCTTGAAGAATCCAGCTATTCCAAGATAAAACTTCTAGCCTATAGTGAGGTCAGTAACTCATTTAACCTTGTCAGCAAAATGAGTGGAAATAATCTGCCAGGCCAGACAATGGTGTCTACTCATACTACAAGGAACTTAAAAACGGTGACTTGTACAAATACTAAAACACATATCCACATATTTCAAGAATTCTTAGAAATAAAATGGTCCCTCACTTCAGGGCATGAGTTTTAAGTCACCGGGTCCAGGACTTGTACTGTGGTCGACTGAGTGGGAGTCCAGAGATGTAACTACCATGCCATCTGCTGGTCCCACATTTTGAACCTCTCTAAAACATTTCAGCTGTTTGGCCCAGGGAAGTCAATTTTAGGTTTAAGCTGTTTCTTCTATAGCATCAGCATTTCCGACAAGTGGGTTATGGAAGGACTGTTTTGATTTATGTCTATCGATTACCGATCTGCCATCTTTGTTGGCAATGCCCATGTGATTAGCCTGGGTCATTGTACAATATACTCAGACACAGCCTTAGGTAAACTGAATGTGTAACTGTTTATCAGTGAAACATCATAAATATCGCTGGGAAAAAAATACTGGTGCTCAGTGGTAGGGTGCCGGACTGTGGAAAACTAAACTCTAAATCTAGCAAGCTTGAGTTGCAATATTCAAAAAATGGCAAATAACAGAACCTGTGTCAGCTTCACTGTAGAAAGTATTCATGTCAACGGGCAATGAGTCACTGACATAAGGTATAAATTAAGCAAGAAATCCTGTTTTGTATTCTATGCTTATCAACACATTTACATTAAAACATTTAGATTAAAATTTTATAGCGGGGGGCCAGCAGGCAGCGTAGAGACTCCCACATGGCTGACTGCGGTTCAAGTCCTGGACCTGGTGGCTTGCTTTCCCTTTCTCTCTCTGTCTCTCTCTGGTATATTTAAAAGTAATAACAAATAAACTTAAATACATAAAATAATTCTTAGGAAAAATTTTACAACAGGGGGAAAATAAACAACCCCTGATATTTTATCAATCCTGCTGATTAACTGAACTAGCCACAAAAAGATGGAGAATGTTGTATTAACTAAAGCAGTGCTTAATATATACAACAAAATAAAACCTTTTAAAATCCAACAATGTTTGAATAGAAATGGATCCTATTTTGATCAGCATTTTCCAAACAAAAGACCATTTAGCCTAAGTCCACAAATATTTGTTAAAAAATTATAACTGTTCTTGGGAACCAGCAGTTAGCGGAATGGCTATGTCACTGGACTCCCACGTAGTCGACCGCGGTTCGTGTCCCGGACCCGGTGGCTTAACTCACGTCAGGCGCGTGTGCGTGCGTGCACAAGATCCCGAGAGGAGAATGGAGGAGAAGGGATTGCGGCGTGACCATCCCCCCTGGGGGGTGATTTCTCGCTTTCTGTCTCTATGTCTCTCTCTGTCTGTCTGGTGAGCGCACGTACCCTACAATGAAAATCTCTCCAAAAAAAAAAAAAATTATAACTGTTCTTCACCCCCCAATAAAAATCCCTTAGTTACATAAAAGTGAGAAAACTCAAATATTAAGTTGCAAAAGACTTAGGTGTTAAGAAGCTACAGATCCTGGCAGTTTCTCTCTTTTTTGGTTAATCCTGCTAATTTCAGATTTGGGGGGGAATACAAAAACCTTATCTTCTTCCTTATCATGACAGTACTACTCACAGCTTCATTATCATTTCTAGACTACTGGGAGATAGAAAACCACCACCTGTGAGATTCGAACAAATTAAAGGAAAAGAGAGAGGCCACTCTAGTCAAGCCAGCAGGAGCTATTGGGTTGTTGGAAGTCATGACACATTTTTTGCACAGAAAAACAGAAAAATATGTCGTAAATTTTTCAACAACCCAATATATCAAATAAGCATATATATTTCTAGTTATTTTTCTGGCTCTTTCATTAGAGGCAAAACAACAAAACGAACGAACAAAAATCCTAGGAGCAAATACAGATGAAGAATGGGGTCCTTACCCTTTCTTGGGGTCACAGATTCCTACAGGAATCAGATGAAATCTATGGACATCTTCCCCAGAAAAATAATCACATAATAGTTGCATATAATATCAGGGAAATGCGGAACCTTTGAACCTACTTCTGGACCCAAGGTTAAGAGCTACTGACTTAAGCCAAATCTGGTTTAGCCTGCCCTTGGCAGCATCTTAAAATTCAGATTATCTGCCATTGAAAAAAAGGAGGGAAAGAAGAAGAAAAAAAAAATGCTGCAGGTAAACGGAGTCAGGGGCTGTACAAAGCAAGGCCACGAAGCAAGCCGCCAGCTCCCAGCGCGTCCTTACCTGTCAGGGGCTGGCTGAGTTCCGCCTGCACTCTACCCTTCGCGGATCCTTCCAGAGGTAAACCTCTGTCCCCTTTGTAGAGTTTCGGTTTAAATGGAGAATCTTTCTCTTTACCTTTTGATCCTTTCGGCCGGCCTGCTTGCTTCTTCTTGGATTTGCCATCCCCCTTCACACCCAGTAGTGGATGGACTTCTGCAGAAGGAAAGAGAGGCATGGAAAGGAATCCACACACCACCAGTCCGATTATCCCAACTAGAACATAGTGAGCCAAGAATGCTGCTTTGTGTCCCAGATCCACTAACACAAGGAGAAATGTCTGCCTTGTTTATTGTTTATAAAACTATAGAAAAAAGCCTGTTATATGAAAAACAGTTGCTAGGCCAATGGCAGACACAACCTACATGGTGCATACCAAGTCTCAGCAACTCTAAGCTGAAAAAGTAGCTAAAACACACACTATCATATCAAACCAAGCCAGACCAGGCACGTGTACATGTGCGGGCACACACACATGCACACTAACACACACACAGAGGCAAATAGAAGCAGAGAGGGAAAGGACTTTGAAATCAGACCAGGGCAAGATCCTGGCTCTATCGCTTCCTGTAAGACCTTGGGCAAATTACTTAACCTCAGCCTAAATTGTCTCCTCTGTAAAGCAGGGACAGTACAATGACTCGCAGGGTTGATGTAAGTCAGCCGTGGTACATGAACCACACAAGAAGTGCGTCATCTTAGGCAAGGTATGAAAGGGCAGCCGTTTTCCCAATTGGAAAGTGTCACCAGTCGACGGTGTAGTGGTTAAGGAGGTTGGATCCCACATGGCAGACTATTTTGTTTGGGTCCTAGATCCAACAAACAGCCTGAGAAACACACTGAGCACACCTGCATGCATGCGTGGGTGCCAACAGGTGGGAAAGATGCAGGAGAAAGGACTGCAACGTGACCATCCCCCACGGATGCTGCTTTCTTACTTTCTCTCCCTCTCTGGCAAATGTACCAACCCTTAGGCAAGTTACCAAAAAAAAAAATAAAGAAGTGAACTAAGATGCAGTCATTACAAAGTTGTAAAGCACAATAAAAAAGACACCTGGGAAAATTCCTTTAAGGTAACAAAGAAAAAAGTCATTCAAACAGGACATTACCAGACTGTGCTAGAGAGCACAGGGCATCCGTCAGGCAACAGGAAGAAGACGCGGCTCTTACCGTCATTTGGTACTCCTTGAAGTTCGATATTGGTGGTTTTGGGTTTCTTCTTAGGTGGCTGGGACCCATCTGCTGAAGACTGCCTCTTCTTCTCTGAACTAGCCCCTTCGTCCATCAAGGAGGTTTGGACTGCATCAGGTGGGGGGCCATAGGGATTTTCTTCCGGGTCTTCTACCTCAGGGGCAATGGGTAAATACAACAGAGCCTTTGAATCTTCCAGTTCTTCATCACTATTTGGAACAGGATCAGACAAGAGATTGGAAAAAAGAGATAGTTGCTTAAACCATGAGCCCTTCTCTATGACCTATATTAAGCATAAAGCAACAGGTATGGACCCAGAACATTAAAAACACCAAGACAGATCTAAAAAAAATAAAAAAACCAAACAGACACCATGATTAATAAAGTCCGCAGGAAAAACAGCTGAGACAAACCGCACTCGCAGTGGAGGCGGGAGCTGAGTTGGAGCCCTGGCCAGCACGATGGCAGCAGCTGGACTGACCACTGCTGCTGCAGGATTCGCACGCTATGATGTTTTACAAGCCACGAAGCACAGCGAGCCTCAAGTGAAACAAGTTTTTCCAAGTCTACTGAAATCTGCCTTCAGTGGTGGTGCTTACAGAGGTGGATTTGAACCCAAAATGACAAAACGAGAAGCAACATTAATACTAGGTATAAGCCTACTGCAAATAAAGGAAAAATAAGAGACACTCATTAATGAATTTTGCTTTTAAATCATCCAGACAAAAGAAGATCTCTTATCTATTAATAGCAGCCAAAATAACAAACTAAAGATTTAGTAGAAAGTCAAGCTGAAAAATGAAGTAAATGAATGATTTTAAGTTTGTATTTGTTTGCATATATAAGCACCAACTTTTTGTAACAAGATGCTTCAGAGCTGCAATCTTTAAAAATGATTTAGCACAGGCTAAGTCAGTCTTGGTTTAAGTTTGATTAAGTTTGAGGGTTTTAAATCAGACTACAGATAGTTTAGAATACTTAGCAATTCTCGATAATTACAGACAAATGTGTTATCATTTGAATAGAAATGCTGCTCTTTAGGCAAATAATCTGGAACCTGTGTGCACTCTTTAAAGGCAGAATGATGGCAGCCCTTGCTCTTGAGGAGCTTGTAGGGCTAGTGGAAGACTAACAGACTATCAGTAGTAATTAAATTGTGATAAATGTTATGATGGATTAGCATAGGGACTTACTGGGAGGAAAAGCTGTTCAAGGCATAGACAACTGGCCCAGCTACTTGGAACCTTGTATTTAATGGTGAATTTAGCCACAATTTTGACTTTAAAATACTGACCTAGATATATATGTAATGTCACTGACATTAAAAACTAACTGTATGATGAAAAAACCACCAATATGAAAAATAAACAGGGTATGTGAGTTATTCTGGTTCCTTAAGAGACCAGCAGATGGCACAATGGTTATGTTGCTGGACTCCCACATAGTCAACCGTGGTTCGAATCCTGGACCAAATGGCTTAAAATTCATGGTGGGTACACACGCATGCATGAATGCCCAAAATCCTGAGAGGAGAAGGGACTGTGACATAGCCATCCCCTTGGGTAGTGATTTCTTGCTTTCTATCTCTCTTTCAAGCCCTACAGTAAAAATCTCTCTCTCTCTCTTTTTTTGAGAGGTTTTTGCTATAGGGTGTGTGCGCTCGCCAGACAGAGAGAGACATAGAGACAGAAAGCGAGAAATCACCCCCCGGGGGGATGGTCACACTGCAATCCCTTCTCCTCCATTCTCCTCTCGGGATCTTGGACACGCACGCACACACGCCAGGTGTGAGTTTTAAGCCACCGGGTCTGGGACACGAACTGCAGTCGACTACGTGGGAGTCCAGCAACATAGCCATTACGCTAACTGCTGGTTTCCTAAATATCTCTCTTAAAAAAGAAAAAAAAAATTTCTCTCTCAGGGAGAGGGGATGAGAAAGTAGAAATAGAAGAGACGAAATTGTATTTCTGTACACCTTATTTTAGCTAATAAGCAAAAGGAACTCAAGGGACAGCCAGGAGAACTGAACAGTACCGTCCACCAGAGATGGAGAAAGAGCGTCCTGGCAGCCTAGGCTTGTGCTGGCTCACCTGCTACAGAAGGCAGCAATGGGGTCCACGCTGGTGACATCCACTTCCTCATCTTCTGCAGCATCCGCCCCTACAGGGCAGAAACACAAGAGAGCTATGAGGAGTGGAAACTGCTTTTGCTTGCAGCTCTCTTCATAAGCTGAAATTTAGGAGAAAAAAGGAAAACCAGCAGTTCACTTTTCACATATCATTTAACAGATCTGTGTGAAATTCCTACCCTATTCTAAGCACTAGGAACAGGGCATGACCAGGAAAGTTGGGAAGAGTCTTCAGGAAAAGCTTTCCAGTCTAATTAAGGACAGATACAAACAGATCATTTTAACGTAGTCCCATAAGTGCTAAGAAGAGGGGTGTGCAGTGTGCTCAGACAGGAAGGAGGAGCGATCGATGTGCAAGTCTGGGAAGGCTTGACAGCACACACTCCAGCAATGCCAGGAGCCCCCCCCCCCCCGCCCCAGCCCCAAGACTCCTGCATCACTCGGGCCTTGCTAAAACTCCCGAGGCACCAAAATCGTCCACTATCACGGAAGTGAGGATCAGGGGCCAGACGGGTACGGCGGTAATGTGACACCTTATGAGGCAAACCCACATGGGAATATTCCAGGTTCCAGTCTGAAGACTTCCCTGAGTATTCTGGCCACACATGCCCAAGACTCAGGGCTAGTGAAACTGAGGGATTACAGGGTGAAGACCTTCCTAGGGAACACCCATCCTTTTTGTCTCTCTGACTATCATGGAAAAAAATTTAAAAATTCAAAAATATTTTTACAAGTGAGGACGAGCACTTTCAAGCTGGAGAGGACTAACCTCAGTGCTGACTCCCTGATTCCTGACACCATCAAACAGCCAGGAATCAAAGATTTATGGGCATTCATAATTCACTGGCAGAGCAACGGGGCACACCAAGTATTCACACATGAACCTGACTGTGCAAAACCCCGTGAGAGACGCCACAGGTGTAAAAAGTCAAATCTGGCGCCAGTGAGGTGGTGCGGGGGTTAAGGGGGTTGGATCCCACAAGGCCAAGTGTGCGATTTGAGTCGCAGACATAGTAGCTTGAAAAATAACACTGGGCAGGGACTAGCAGTTAGCATAATGGCTATGTCCCTGGACTCCTATGTAGTCGACTGTGGTTCGAGTCCCGGACCCAGTGGCTTAAACTCACTCCGGACACGTGTGCGTGCATGCCCAAGATCCTGAGAGGAGAGTGGAGGAGAAGGGATTGCGGCGTGGCCAACCCTCTGGAGGGCAATTTCTCGCTTTCTGTCTCTGTCTTTCTGGCAAGTGCACACACCCTATAACAAAAACCTCTCCAAAAAAAAGAAAAAGAAAAGTAACACTGGGCATGTGTGTGTAGCTAAAACCCTGACACAAAAATGGAGAAAAGACTGCTCCATGGCCACTCCCACCCGAGGGGATGATTTCTCACTTTCCCTCTTTCTCTCTTTCTCTGGTGAACACATGCGCCCTAAAGTAAAAACTTAAAGAAAAGGTCAAATCCTGCTTCTCAAGGAGTTGCTATCTAGAAGGTTAGGAGGTAAAAATAACAACAATCACAGTCATAATCACAGCAGGACGTTCCTTCTGCGAGCTGAGTATGGGCTAGGTGTGGACTAAGGCTTTATATGCCCTATGGGGGCATCGGAAAAGTGACGACACATGCTTGGATAGAAAAAACACTTTTCTATGCAAGTCGTGACTTTTCCAATGACCCTATATTCCATTGTTTCCCCACAACCCTAAAAGTCAGGTAGGCAGATAATATTATCAGCTCCATTTTTTTTTTAATACACCACAGATTAGTTTATTTTTAACACACCTATCATGCCATGAATTCATAGAGACTAGGTTCCAGTAGCTCAGGCTCCTTTCCACGAGTTCTCAGAGTGTGCTGCTCTGGGTGGAGCAGGCTGGCGCTTCAGTTGAACCCAGTCCCTTTCTCTTTGGCTTCCTTCTTTTTCTGGTCATTTCCCTGCGCAGGTTTCAGGAAGCTATCTCTGCTCTTAGAATGCTTAAATATGCTCAATACGCACATTGATTCTCTTGGCAAGAATCTTGCCCTTAATGTGTTTGTTTACAACAATGCCAACAACATGCTGGGTAACATTATAGCCTCCCCCAGTTTTGCCATGGTAACATTTGTGGGGAATTCCTTTATTTTTTTTTTCTGTTTCTTTTTGCTATAGGGCGCGTGCGCTCGCCAGAAATAGAGAGACAGAGAGACAGAAAGCGAGAAATCACTCCCCGGGGCGGGTGGACACGCCGCAATCCCTTCTCCTCCATTCTCCTCTCAGGATCTTGGGCATGCACACACATGCACCCGGCGTGAGTTTATGCCGTTGGGTCCAGAACTCGAACTGTGGTCGACTACATGGGAGTCCAGAGACATAGCCATTACACTAACTGCTGGTCCTGGGAATTCCTTTTTGAACAGTACCTATTTCCTTGATGTCTACAGTTATCACCTTTCTTGTAGATTCACATATATGTTGCCAAAGGAACCACTCCAGGTTTTCTTTTTTTTTTTAAAGAATTATTTTATTTAATTACATTCATCTTCATTATTATTATTATTATTATTTTATTTGACCAGAGAGTAACAGAGAGAGAGAGAGAAAGAGAAGAAAGGAGAGAAAGCGAGCCACC
>NW_006160147.1:3487418-3495004 GCF_000334495.1 Tupaia belangeri chinensis
CCTTGTGTTTGTCATTTTGGAATTACTGGAAGATGGCAGTTCTGGCCAAAAGGCTACCAGCTCTACTTTAGGAGAGGACCCAGATCTCAGTTTTAAGAAATTTTATCTTGGGACCAGCAGTTAGCGTAATGGCTATGTCGCTGGACTCCCACGTAGTCGACCGCAGTTCGCGTCCCAGACCTGGTGGCTTAAAACTCACGCCGGGCATGTGTGCGTGCATGCCCAAGATCCCGAGAGGAGAATGGAGGAGGAGGGACTGCGGCATGGCCATCCCCCCTGGGGGGTGATTTCTTGCTTTCTGTCTCTCTGTCTCTCTCTGTCTGTCTGGCGAGCGCACGCACCCTATAGCGAAAAACCTCTCCAAAAACAAAAAAGAAAAGGTATCTTGGGACCAGCAGTTAGCGTAATGGCTATGTAGCTGGACTCCCATGTAGTTAACCACAGTTCGTGTCCTGGACCCAGTGACTTAAAACTCACGCCGGGCATGTGTGCGTGCATGCCCAAGATCCCGAGAGGAGAATGGAGGAGGAGGGACTGCGGCATGGCCATCCCCCCTGGGGGGTGATTTCTTGCTTTCTGTCTCTCTGTCTCTCTCTGTCTGTCTGGTGAGCACACATGCCCTATAGCAAAAACCTCTCCAAAAAAAAAAAGAAAAAGAAAAGGTATCTTGGGGGCCAGCAGGTGGCGTGGTGGTTAAGGGCACTAGACATGACTGACAGTGGTTCGAGTACTGTACCTGGTGGCTTGCTTTCTCATTTTCTCTCCCTCTCACTTCCTCCCTTTCTCTCTGGTCAAATTAAAATAAGTTAATAAATAAATAAAGCTAAATAAATAATTCTTTAAAAAAAAAAAAAAGGAGCAAGTATCTTATCCAGGCAGTCTGACCCCAGAGCCATGCTGTCTATCCTGCTCTACTGACAAGAGGTACATGACATGAGCAGAGCCCTCCACACGTGTGGGTGGCATGCTAGGTGCTGCATGTACACCCTTGCCTAATCATCTGTAATTAATCAGGAAATGCAACATGAAATGTCAAGAAAGCTGCTTGAGCCCTGGTAATTCCCTATAAGCCCACAGTTAATCCCTTACAAATTAAGACTCTCCAAACATTGCGAAAATTGTGTGAGCTTAAAGAAGAGACATTTTAGACTAAATGCTGAAATAGATTTGCAACACAAATTAAGTAAAGCAATCATTTTCCTTAGGAAATACTATCTATACTTGAGACTCAGTACCTGTCTGCTCAGGCTCACTCTTGTCTTCATCTTCAATATCAAATTCCGATTCTCTCTCCTCATATTCCACATTTTCATCCAACTCCTTGAAATCCGGTGCAAATGCACTCCAATTTTCCTATGCCGTGAACAAAGTACACCATTTAGCCATGTGTAAAAGCAATAACCTGTAATCTAGATGTTAATGATATAAATGAAAGATCTGAACATAAAAAAGACTCAGAATTCTGAGATTAAATATGGAAGACCAAAATAAAAATTAGGGGGGACCAGCAGAGGATATAATGGTTACATCACTGGATTCACACCCAGTCTACTGTAGTTCAAGTCCCAGACCAGTGGCTTAAAACTCTTGTTGGGTGCCTGTGTGTGCATGCCCAAAATCCCAAGAGGAGCAAAAGGGGTTGTGGCATGGCCATACCCCCAGGTAGTGATTTCTCATTTTCTGTCTCTCTGTTTATCTCTGTCTCTCCAGAGAGCACACCTGCCCTATAGCAAAAATCTCTTAAAAATAATAAATGAATAAATTAAATATTAGGAATCTAGAGGCTGGCAGGTGGCATGGTGGTTAAGGGCACTGGACTCCCACGTGGCCAACCACAGTTCAAGTCCTGGACCTGGTGGCTTGCTTTTTCACTTTCCATCCTCTCTCTCACTTTCCAACTCTCTCTCTCACTCTGTCCCTCTCTGGTCAATTAAAATAAACAAAATAAGCTAAATAAAATAATTCTTTAAAAAATTAGGAATCTATACGTTTTATTATCTTAATGCATTTCTTATTGTAAACAAACATTGCAAGTTACTACCTGTAACTCTTCCATAAATGCCATCTTTAATCTCTTTAAAATTAATTGTAGTGTAAAATGAAACCGAGATGTAAGATAGAAACTATCTCACTTGAAAAATAAGAAAATCAAAAGAAAAGTATAGCTCAAGAAAGCAACAAAGTACATTAGACTTCTTCCCTGAAAAGAGCTAGTAAGATAGCTTAGGATCAACACCTTCCCAGCAAAATAAACTGAAACTAGATACACTTAACGTATTTTATTGGGCTACAAGAATGATATGCAAGAAGTCAGCAGGTGCTGCGGTGGTTAAGGCACTGGATCCCACGTGGCCACCCATGATCTGATTCCCAGGTAAGGTGGCTTGAAAAATCACACCAGGTGTGTGTGCAGGTGTGCCCAAACCCTGAGAGGAGAATGAGTAGAAGGCACTGTGGTGTGGCCATCCCCCCGGGAGTGATTTCTTACTTTCTCTCTGTGTCTCTCTCTGGCAAGAGTACACACACTATGGCAAAAGCCTAAACAAAGAATTGTATGAAAGTCAAGTTTCAATGTCAATAAAGTGTTTTTTAAAAGAATGATATGCAAAACCAAATGAATAAGGTAATGTTTAAGTTATTATGTGTAAGATTCTTTGATAAAAAGGAGGTACACCCTGTTTCAAAGCAAGTGAATCAGAAAAATACTTACTACTTGGTTTTGGGCCCAGATAGATACCACTCCACTAGAAATGGATGCTATGATGGGTCGAACAGGATGCCACTGCATTTTCATGAAGGAAAGGAAACAGGAGTAAGAACAGGTCCAAGATTTTCTGGATTACCGGAGTATAAGGACAGCATCCCACTCTACTCACTGCCACGTCCAGGAGGAGCTCTCCTCTCGTCCCGTGGAGGATCTTCACCAGGTTGCCAATACTCTTCTCCCAGATGTACAGGGCGTGCTGCCGGGCGGAACCCGCCACTATGTATTCTCCATCTCCAGAGAAACAGCATTTCTTCCATGGGGTCCTACAGGACAGACAAAGTACCCCAGGAGAACTGGCACCTGAGCCTAGGTCACAGATTATCACATATTCTTCTCGGCTGTGACACCCACCTGTTCACCAAATCCTGCAATTTCTGCATAGGTTCAGGCTCTCCATCTCTCCCACAGGTTAAGATTTCTCTGCCATCGTAAACTCTGATTATTCGATCTGCTGTGTTAATCAAAAAGCAACTACCAGAAAGATAAAAAAATATCAACAAAAAGGTCAGAAATAAAATTCTGTTCCCATTAACAGTTTTGTTTGTTTGTTTGTTTGTTTTTTAAAGCAAGGTCTATGGGGCCAGTAGGTGGCATAGTGGTTAAGGGCACTGGATTCCCGCATGGCTGGCTGTAGTTCAGGTCCCGGTCCTGGTGGCTTACTTTCTCACTTTCTCTCTCTCTCTCTCTCTATCCCTCTCTGGTCAAATTGAAATAAATAAATAAATGGATAAAGTTAAATAAAATAATTCTAAAACAAACAAATAAACAAAGTCTTATTATGATGCAATCCCTCTGCCTCCGTCTCCCAAGCAGCTGGGACCACAGACACGCACCACCATACCCAGTTCTGTCAGACAGTCTGTCACTATGCTGTCCACACTGGCTTCAGCCTCCCAAATAAACAGGACTACAGGTGCGTGACACATTGTCCAGCTTTTAGGACGGGCTGGAAATTGAACCCAGACTCCCATGTAGCCTCAGTCTGCCAGCATCAGCAGCAACCAGCACATACTGCCACAGCTGGCCCATTAACCAGTTAACTTCACACAGTATCACAGTTAATTTAAAACAGCATTGCAAAGCAACTAACAAACTGGAAAGAAAGTGAGTAAAAAGGTAGAACACTTAGGGACCAGCAGTTAGCATAATGGCTATGTTGCTGGACTCTCATGTAGTCAACTGCGGTTCGCGTCCCAGACCCGGTGGCTTAAAACTCACACCAGGCGCGTGTGTGTGCGTGCCCAAGATCCCAAGAGGAGAATGGAGGAGAAGGGATTGTGGCGTGGTCATCCCCCCCTGGGGAGTGATTTCTCGCTTATTGTCTCTCTGTCTCTCTTTGTCTGTCTGGCGAGCGCACGCGTCCTATAGCAAAAAAACCTCTCCAAAAAAAAAGAAAAAGGTAGAGCACTTAACAGATCTATTTATTGCCTTCTAAAATCAAAATATAATTTAGGTGAGAATATATTTTCTACTTCCTGTGTATCCCTGAACCCAACATGTACATATATATTTTGTTTTTAAGAATTATTTTATTTAACTTTATTTATTTATTTATTTTCATTTGACCAGAGAAGGACAGAGTAAGAGAGACAGAGATAGAGAAAGAGAAAGGGAAAGTGAGAAAGCAAGCTGCTAGGTCCAGGACTCAAACCACAGTCAGCCATTTGGGAGTCCAGTGCTCTTAACTACCATGCCACCTGCCGGCCCCCATTCTGTTAGTATTTAACTGAGTTCAAGACTTCCCAACTGAAATGATGTTGCTAAGTTCACAGTCTTAGAGTTAAATATATATCACTTCCCTTCTAGACTGTTTCAGACTTCACTGACTGAAACCATTTTTGAATTCTTGAGATTTTTTGGGGGTGGTGAGAGGTTTTTGCTTTAGGGCGTGTGCGCTCACCAGACAGACAGAAAGAGACAGAGAGACAGAAAGCAAGAAATCATTCCCCTAGGGGGGATGGCCACGCCGCAATTCCTTGGGATCTTGGGCATGCACGCACATGTGCCCGACGTGAGTTTAAGCCACTAGGTCTGGGACACGAACCACAGTTGACTACATGGGAGTCGAGCAACACAGCCATTACACTAACTGCTGGTCCCAATTCTTGAGAATTTTGAACATGAATGTTTTCCAAATATGTATGGGTGTCTCTACACAAAATACTATATTACCTCTTACTATAATCTAAGTCCCTTTGTTTCTGTTAATATATGTACTTCTGGGGACAGCAGGTGGTGTGGTGGTTGGGATGTTGGGCTCCCACATGAGCGACTGCAGTTCAGGTCCTGGTAGTTTGCTTTCTCACTTTCTCCCTCTCTCTGGTCAAATTTTGAAAAATAATAAATAAAAATTAAATAAATAATTTCTTTAAAAAAGAAAATTAAAAATATATGTACTTCTAGTTCAGTAACTGAACATATCAGAATAACATCTGAAATTAAAAATTACATAATTTTGGGGCCAGCAGGTAGCGTGGTGGTTACAGTGCTAGACATGCACACATGGTTGACCATGGTTCGAGTCCCAGACCTGGTGGCTTGCTTTCTCCTTTTCCCTCTGGTCAAATTAAAATAAATGAATGAATAAATAAAATAAATAATTCTTTTTAAAAAAAAAAAAACACACACACATCATTTTTTTACTAAATGCCTGCTCAGGTACAATGTGAATTCTTTTTTAAAATTCATCAGAGGGTGCATGAACTTGTCACGCCCACAACCTCTTCTCCATTTCTCCCTTCCTTCTGGATTTTGGGCATGTACACACTCCTATCATGTTTTTTAAGCCAGGACTCAAACCACACAGTCAGCTATGTGAGATCCAGCCACTTTAACCACCACTGGCCCATAATGTAAATTTTTAAATTTACACATAATTGCAATATTTATAGATTACAATGTGGTATCTCAATGTACGTATGCAATGTGCAATGCGTACAGGGTATCCAGGGTAACCAGCAGACCCATCACTTCTGACACGTCATTTCTTTGCACTGAGAATATTCAAAATCTCTTCTAGCTATTTTGAAATATATTGTTAACTGTTGTCACCCTGCTATGCTGCAGACACAAGACTTTAGTCTCATCCTACTGTATTTTTCTAAAATGTGAATTTTATGACATCAGTTTTGATCCTAATATTGTACCTGATCTTTTTATTTAAGTGTGTTTCTTCCATAAGTGAGAAAGGCAAAGACAGAACCACCCTGACAGGGTCCCAATGCCATAATCCACCCCCTAGCCTCAGCCTGCCTGGACTGCAGGCATGTGTGCACCTGGGACACTCAAGGAGGTCTCCAGATGGGAACTGAGAACGTCCAGGTCAGCCATGCAGAGCATTTCACTTTACAACTAGATCACCATCTGGCCCCTACAGTGGCTCATCTTTACCCAGTGCTGACTATGTGCTAAGCACTGACTGCTTGGGTATCTTTCTGTAAAGGAACTGCCTGATCACCTCCAGATAAAGATGAGACTACTGGTTCAATGCAGGAAATGTTATGCATTCAAGAACCAGGTACAGTTCTAACAACTTTAATTTTTAAAAAAGTTTATTATACGTAAAAACTGCAAATCTCAATGTATTTTTGTATTCTATTAATTTTTAAAACTGTCCGTAAAGGGGCCAGCAGGTAGCTGAATCTTGCATGGTTGACCATGCACTTTGAGTCTCTGATCAGTGGCTTAAAAATCACACTCAGGTATGTGTGTGCATGCCCCAAAGCTCAAGAGGAGAATAGGGGAGAACAGATGGCATGTGACCATCCCCGAGGGTGATCTCTTACTTTCTCTGTCTCCCTTGGGCAAGTGTACATGCCCTATAGCAAACAACTAAAACACAAAACAGAATAAAAACTGTCCCTAAAGAAGCTGGCAGGCACTGGAATGGTGGTTAGGGACGCTGGACTCCCACATGGCCAACCATGATTCAATTCCCAGACCTGGTGGCTTGCTCCCCACCCCAGGCTCTGTCCCTCTCTGGCTGGTCAAACTAAAAGAAAGAAAGAAAAAGAGAAAAACAGATAGATAGATTCAAAAACAAAAAAACTGTCCCTAAAAAGACAAGGCCTTACCTCCCCTTCCGGGCAAATTCAATTGATTTAATGGCTGTGGTATTGCTTGTTCCAGTAGTTACTCTGAAGGAAGCAACAAGATCCTGAGAATCTGTTTTGAGGACCAAAATCTAAAGTTGAGGGGAGAGAAAAAAAAGAAGTATTCTGATAGCTACAGTAATTAGAATTGGCTTCTGCTTATACAACTGATCAGAGATTAAGTAAAAATACAAATGTCTATTCCCATGTTCTCAATCTAATTAACTATATACCTCTTCAAATAAAGGATTTTAATAATCTAGTCTTAAAATATGACCTTTAAAATTATTCACAACAGCCAAAAAGTATCCATCGACAGATGAATGGATAAACAAAACATGGTCTACACACGTAAGAGTGTTCAAGAAGTTTGTGGAGAGGGTCTCAGGAAGATATTCTGCACGGATTTCAAACATTTTTTGCACCAAAATAAACTGGTACCACTTCTCCACAAACTTTGTAAAGTACCCTTGTAGAATGGATTGTTGAGCCTTTTAGGAAATTCTGACAGGCTACAACACAGATGAACCTTGAAGACACTATACGAAGTGACACTAAGTCACCAAGAAGATAACTACATGGTCTCTGGAGGAGTCTAAATCCTAGAGAAAGTGGAATGGGGCTACCAGAGGCTGGGAGCGGGAAGGAACGGAAGGTACTATTTAATTGGTACAGGATGTCCATTCTGCGAGATGAAGAGAGCTCTGGAGATAAATGGTGTAACAGAC
>NW_006160147.1:3495024-3517901 GCF_000334495.1 Tupaia belangeri chinensis
AAATGCATTTACTACCCCCACCTGTACACTCATGGCTAATGGGGCAAATATTAATATACTTTACCACAATTCTTTTAAAAATACTGCCACTTTGTAAGGTAGCCATGACATTACCCTAGTCCATATGCTCCAGTCGAAACAACAAAACAAGGGGCTGGCAGATGGCGTGGTGGTTAAGGGCACTGGACTATCACACGGCCAACCATGGTTCAAGTCCCGGACCTGGAGGCTTGCTTTCTCACTTTCTCTCTCCCTGTCTCTCTTGCACGTGTGCATTCTGTCCCTCTCTGGTCAAAATAAAATTAAATAAACAAACAAAGTTAAATAAAGTAATTCTAAAACACACACACACACACAAGTGGCTAATGGAACTATAAACTTTAAGTATGAAAGAACCTTAAGGCTCACCTAAAGACCAAAATTTACAGAAGAAACACCTATGATGCACCGCAGACAGAAGAGCCTGTACCTCCAAATATTTAAAAGGCAAGGTCAGACATTTAACAGGAGGGAAAACAGAAATAAAGTCTCTGTATTACAGGTTCAGGCAGCCTTAATTATATCATATTTTATGAAAGTAGATATTAAGATACTTTTTTAAAAAATTATTTTAAACTTTATTTATTCATTTATTTATTTTAATTTGACCAGAGAGGGACAGAGCCAGAGAGAGAGAGAAAGTGAGAAGGCAAACCACCAGGTCTGGGACTCAAACCACAGTCAGCCATATGGGAGTCCAGCACTCTTAACCACCACACCACCTGCCGGCCCCAGATATTAAGATACTTTCATAAGTAGTGTCCCAGTTGATAATAAGATTTAAATTTCACCATTTAGGGGGCTGGCAGGTGGTGTGGTGGTTGAGACACTGGTCTCCCACATGGCCAACCGCAGTTCAAGTCCCTGACTTAGTGGCTTGCTTTCTCACTTTTCCCCCATGTCTCTCTGATCAAATTAAAATAATGACAACAATAACAAATTTAATAAAATATATCATTCTTTAAAAGATTTTTACAATCTTTTAATGAATGGCCTTTCATTACCAACATCCAGTAATGGCCCTTTCAGTCTTTTCTAGGTCAAACGATCTCTGCCCACTCTAAATCCAGAGAACAAAAATTATTTTAAGGCATTAGAGGAAAAAGTCTCTATTTGCTTCAAGCAGAGGCTGTGCTTAGTCCATGGGTAAAAGAACCTTCAAAAGAAGTAGAACAAGTAAAGATGAAATGAACCAATGCACACAGGCTGCCTGATACTTATTTTACCAACTTCCAGACTCCACACTTACCTTGCCTTTTGCATTTCCTGTATAGATATATTCTCCTCGCCTATCAAAAGATGCCACCACATTCAAATCGGAGTCATCGTCTACCGGCAGAACAACATGTTTGGAATCTGAAAGGGTCAACATGACAGGAGCAGATTTCATGGGACACACGAGAACCTTGTTCCTGTTTAAAAATATGAACAGTACATTGGCTATTGCTTTGTGCAGCAGGCTGCCTCCCTACCCTGCTCCCTGTCCACTACCCTCACCAACGCTCCCAAACTTGAAATGGTGGAAAAAACCCAGAAAATCAGCAACTCTAGTACCAGGGAAAAGAAGGAAGTAAAATGACAGGATCCTAACTTAAACAAAATTAAATGTAATTATGAGAAATAAATACGAAGATGTAGCAAACTGATAACATATGAAATAAAGGAAGAAAGCAAAATGTTGAGAATGATGATGTAAAAAATGCATACTTAGGTACATCTACCATGAACGGAGCTATGAGGCACTCTAGCTTTGAACTTAAAAAGAACTTGGCTAAAGAGAACCCAAAGAAATGAAACAGTTATGTCCACGCAATGGAATGGTGGGCAACTCGCTTTCTTAAATTTAGTTTTAATATTGAACTGCTTTCCCCTACTAGACAAATTCAATAAGCAAAGGAGGAAAAGCCCTTAGGTCATGACCAAATTATTATTAATACACTTACTCCCACCTTTGCCCATTTTGAAAGTTTTAATATAGGCCAGTTTTTAGTTACATAATACAGTAATAGTCTCCCTAAAATGCATTCATTAGAACCAAACTTGACAAAAAGATTAGGGAAGAAGATTTGAAGAAATATTCGCTTGCTACCTAAAACCTCACATGGAAATTGTCATGAGCCCAGCACTAATCCATACAGAATTAGACCCACCCAAGGAAAGAACGGCTTAGATTAAACATACTGATCACGTGGATGATACTGGACTTTTAAGATGGGTGAAGGGAATCGAAACCTCTGGTCACAGTCGCCTGAAAGAACGTCCCACTGTGACACTATGTTGTCAGTGGAAGCACTCACGAGCTTATGACCATCTCGACTCCAGCTAGGAAGAAAAAAGGGGTTATTTGGCACATATTCTAAGTATATCAGAACTCACATATTTAACGGGAGAGTAGCACACATTGCCCTCACTGCGCATGTCAATACATTTTTAAATGTATACTTAAATCCATAATTTTCCCAATTAAGCAGTTAAGAATTTGTTCTTGTTGCTGTTTTTAATGTTTCTGCCATAGGGCATGTGTACCTGCCAGAAAGAGACAGTGAGAGGGAAAGTGAGAAATCACTCCCCAGCAGGGATGGCCCTGTGGCAATTCCTTCTTCTCCGTTCTCCTCCTGGGATTTTGGACATGCACGCACATGCACCTGACATGATTTTCAAACTGCTTGAACTGCGGCCAGCCATGTGGGATTCCAACACCTTAGCTACCATGTCACCTGCTGACCCCAGTAAGAATACTTTTATGACATTTTTCCTATCTAGTATTGGGAACTCATAACATTTCGAGATGACACTACAAATGTCTTAGTAAAATAACAGGAACTCAAACATCTTAGAAGAGTCTAAAATCAACTGGTCCTTGAGGATTAATACAACAAAAACTATGGTAAGGAGAGAGGTGGAAGTAAAGGAGTAACTGAACTTCCTGAAGTTGTCCTGAAAATAGCACCATCATAGTACAGAGAAAACAGAAAGATGTTATTTAAGTAATTAAGAAAGGAGCCATGCCTCCTACTAAATCCCTGACATGGTATACACAGACACTAAACGACTCTGACAGGTAAAGAAGACAGAAATGGCAGAACCTGAGACATAACACAATGGTGGGCTCCTGGCTTTCTTTTTGCCTCACTATCCCACGGGTGAAGAAAAGCCAATAACTCAGTGATGACAATGGGCACACACCAAGCCCCAAGAAGAGCCTGTGTTCCTTAGCTGAAGGATCGGAAAAGGAGAGCCCAGCAAGAAAGGAAAGGAAATTTTAATACGATAATCCTTCTACTTCAGCTGAACTGTACCCCCGCCCCAGTCATCAGGGTCCAGCCTCGCCCAGCTGTACCAAGCCCCTTTACCCACTGAACAGGACCTTGCCAGAAGTCTCAGAGGGGAGCCAGACTTTCACAACCACCAGCAGTAATGAGGTCCCACTACCAAAGCGCCAGTGAAGGCCAAGCAGGAAGAAAGAACAAGGCATTCCTATCCTCCCCAGACATTGCTATCAGTGAGCCCCAGTGGAGTCACTCAACTTCTAATCCCACATGGTCCCAGAGAAAAACCTGGGCTTCCAGCCCCATCTGGCAATACCAGGATGGCACCCTTCCTTCCCCTGTACATTTTAAGATCTAGTCATAAAACCACCCCAAATGCTCAGGTTTTGACTGAAAATCACTTGTCAACTCAAGAACAATGGAAATTTCAATTTGAATAAAAAATGTAATCAACAGACACTAACACAGAGGTGACACAAATGTAAGAACTATGTGATGAGAATTTCTAGGCGGACATAAAAATGCTTCAACAATTACAAGTATGACTGGGGGAACTGGATTCCACATGGCCAGCTGTGGCTCAGGTCCTAGTCCCAGTGGTCTGAAGGACACACCAGCTGCACGTGCATGAGTACCCAGAACTCTGAGATGAAGAAATGGAGAAGAAATTGCACATCCCACTGTGAGGGGCTTTGCTTTCTCCCTCTTCCTCTAGCAAGTGCATGCTTCCCATAGCAATTACAAAATACATATTATCCATGTCATCAGAGTCCTGGAGGGAGATTAGAAAAAAAGTGGGGCTTGGGGCCAGTAGGTGGCATGGTGGTTAAGGCACAGGACTCCCACATCACTGACCGTGGTGTGAGTTCTGGACCCAGCAGCTGGAAAATCACACTTGGCACCAGCGTATATGTGCCCCAAACCTCAGAGGAAGGAATGTGTTGTGGTGTGGCCATTCCCAGGTGATTTTTCACTTTCCCTTTCTCTCTCTCTGTGCCCAGCAAGTGCACATACCTTACACCTTTTTTTCTTTTTTCTTAAAAAAGAAAAAAAAGAAAAAGAAGAGGAAATAGAAAAAGAAATATTGGAAGAAAAAAATGGCCCGGCATGTGTATGCTTATGTCCCAAATCCCAAGAGGAGAATGGAGAAGGGACTGCAAAGTGGCCACATGCCCTGGGGGGAGGGTTGAGTTTTCACTTCCCTTCTCTGTCTCTCTCTCAAGCAAGCACACACTGCCTACGGGAGGAGAGGGGAGAACTTTCTTTAAAAAGATTTATTTAATTTTATTCATTATTATTATTATTATTATTTTTAAATTTGACCAGAGAGAGACAGAGAGGTAGAGAGACAGAGAAAGTAAGAAAGCAAGCCTCCAGGTCTAGGTCACAAACTATAGTCAGCTGGCTATGTGGGAGTTCAGTGCCCCAACCACCCTGCCACCGGCCAGCCCCCAAATAAAAGTTAAAAAGAAAAAAAAAAAAAAAAAAAAAAAGAGGGGGCCGGGGGGCAGATGGTGTGGTGGTTAAAGGTGCTGGACTCCCACATGGCAGACTGTGGTTCATGTCCTGGACCTGGTGGCTTTCTTTCTTTCTCTTTCTCCTCTCACTCTCTCTCACTGTCTGGTCAAATTAAAATAAATAAATAATTTAAAAAATTATTTAAAAAACAAGAGGTTTTTTTTTAAAGAGAGAGTTACATATTAAAAAAATAATAAAATAAAAATAAATGTCGACTCAGGTACAGGCACAAAAGGATGAAGACATGCCCTAAAAGAACCACTGAAGAAAGTCCCCTAAGGGACCAGCAGGTGACATAGTGGTTAAGGTGCTAGATACCCACAGTCGACCTCAGTTCGAGTCCCAGACCTGGCAGCTTGAAACTCATACTGGGCACAAGTGCGTGCATAGCCCAAACCCCAAGAGGAGAATAGAGAAGGGATTGCAGCATGGCCATCCCCTTTGGGGGGTGGTTTCTCACTTTCTCTCTGGTGAGCACACACGCTCTAGAGTAAAAATCTCTCTTAAAAAAAAAAAAAAAGGAAAAGAAAAAACAAAGTCCTCTAACTAAAAATGAAAAGATAAAAGAAATCTCAAAACATCAGAAAGAAAGAACAACAGGGTCAGCCTATAGCTGGGTGGTTAAGGGAGCTGGATCCCACAGGACCAACTGTGCATTTTAAGCCCCAGATCCAAAGGCTTGAAAAACATGTCAGGCAAGGGGCCAGCAGGTCGCGTGGTGGTTAGGGGCACTGGACTCCCAGCAGTTCTGACCGCAGTTTGAGTTGCGGACCTGGTGGTTTACTTTCTCACTTTCCCTCTCTCACTCTCACTCTGTCCCTCTCTAGTTAAATTTAAAATAAATTTAAAAAGTTAAATAAAATAAATCTTAAAAAAAAGTCAGGCAAATGTGTGCATGCCCAAAATCTGAATAGGAAGGAGAAATGAAGGAGAAGGGACTGTGGTGTGACCATTCCTCAAGGAGGGTGTTTTCCTCCCTCTCCCTTTCCTGTGAGTACATATGCCCTCTGGCAAAATTAAAAACAAAAGAAAGAAAAATGCAGAGTACCAGGGTCAGACGATGGCCCTGCAGTAAGACGATGCTCTGCGAGGCAGCCTCACAGTGGAGGGCTGCTGGTTGGCAGCTGGAGGCTCCCTGAGAACACCAGGCACGCATGTGCCCAGGATCCAGACATGCTCTCTCTCTTTCTCACTTACAGAATGAATACACTTTAATAATAATAATAAAGAATAAAAATATGGAGGTAGGGACCAGCAGTTAGCGTAATGGCTATGTCGCTGGACTCCCACGTAGTCGACCGCGGTTCGTGTCCTGGACTCGGTGGCTTAAGACCCACGCTGGGGCATGCGCGTGCGTGCGTGCCCAAGATCCCGAGAGGAGAACGGAGAAGGGATTGCAGCGTGACCATCCCCCCTGGGAAGTGATTTCTCGCTTTCTGTCTCTCTGTCTCTCTGTTGAGCGAATGCGCCCTATAGCAAAAACCTCTCCAAAACAAAAAAGATATGGAGGCACAAAACAGACTTTTTCCCCTTAAGTTTTGATATTTGAAGCAAAAATTATAATGCTTTCTTATGTGGGTCTCAATGTACGTAGGAGAAATACTTAAGACAATCATACACCAGAGAGGGAGAGGTATGACAGGAAGGTCAGGTTTCTACACTTCACTTGTGCTGATATTTTGTCAACAGTAGGGTTAGTGCAAAGACGGCCAAGAGATAGTCCTACGGTGGAACAAAGCTTGACAGCAGGGTAAAACGAAGTACCAAGCAGGGAACAATGAAAGCAAAAGTACGGTCCTGAGAGGTAGGAGCGGGCTGGCTCTGAGGGTGGGTACCAACATTCTGCCTGGTATGCTTTAATATCTCAGCTCCTCCCCTTTCAGCTGGGCCTTGGTCCTAATAATCTCCCAGTGAGTCAATACAGATACAGAAATGAGCTACAAGTAACTAGAGGGCAACCAAGCTCAGCACGGGTCACGTGGGCCCCTTCAAGTTAAGCAAACTCCCTCCCTTCAATACAGACCTTACTCCAGGTTACAAAAGCTGCTCTGTGCTGCCCCCTATCTTGAGCAGCAGGGTATTTCCAACTGCAAAACAGCCTTTAAAAGGGAGGTTTGGGGCACTTCCCATGGGCAGTGCCATGCACAGCGCCAACAGACTCTTAGACTCTCCCCTCTCCACTCAGGTCAGACTACCTACCTACCCTAACACCAGGCGGCTTAGTAAGTCATATACATCTTAAGTATTATCTAGTAACCATTAAAAAGCTTTACAAAGAAGTATACTCAAAAATACTATGGATAAATCCAAATGGGATTCTAAAATTTTGCAAAATGGAAGCAGGAAACAGAGAAACAAAAAGCAGAAGGGTTAAACATAAACACAAAACCTGTATTTACAGACATTGAGGAACTTAGCAGGTCGTAGAAGTTCTGTGGTTATGGGACCAGTAGATGGTACGTATAATGGTTACATTGCTGGACTCTCACACAGTCAATCGTGGCTTGAGTCCCAGTGGCTTGAAACTCATGCCAGGTACCTGTGCATGCGTGTCCAAAATCCCAAGAGGAGAGTGGAGGGGAAGGGACTGCAGTGTGGCCATCTCCCTTGGAGGGGGATCTCTCACTTTCTGACTCTCTGTCTCTCTGGTGAGTGCACATGCCCTATAGCAAAAATCTCTCTTAAAAAAAAAGGTTTGGGGGTTAAGAACATGGGCTCTAGAGTGGAAAGATACAAAAAACTAACAACTACAGTAAGATATCATTAAGGGCTCTAGAGTCAGACTTCTGTTCAAGCCTAGACATTATTACAGCTTGCTGGCTGTGTGATCTTAGGCAAGTTACAAAATCTCCCTAACCTTCAATTTCCCCATCTATAACAGGGGAATCATAACAGTTATCTACTTACAGAGGACTGCTGAAAGAAGTTAACAGATATGAAACTTTTAGCTCAATGTCTGGCATTTAATGTGAGCTCAAAAAACATTAATAATTATTTGTGGACCAGCAAGTGGTATAGTGGCTAAGGGCACTGGACTCCCACATAGCTGGCTGAGGTTGGAGTTCTGGACCTGGTGGCTTGCTTTCTCACTTTTTCTCTCTGGTCAAATTAAAATAATTAATTAATTAATTAATTAAAGTTAAATAAAAATAATTCCTTGAAAAATAATTATTTGTTGTATCAGAGGCAAGACAAATGTACTCAGGCTTGGGATTCCAGGAACAGAGGAAGGCACGAGCAATCTGAAGAAATCAAAATGGAAGGATTAAGTTTGAGGCTGCACAGAAAGGACTCTCCTGTCTCTCTTTATTAGCTCCCTAACACCTGGAGTCAGGCTTACATGGCAGAAAAACTATTAGAAGATACTTTTAGAGACTGTAAATCCCAAAGAGGCCTAAAGATGCCAAAATATGAGAGTCCATAACAAAAAAGCCAGTAGCCCACCTAATATCAGTGGATGAGGGGAAGGTGAGAGTAACAGGAAGCCCAGGAACAGTTGATGAAATTGACAAAGAAAAAGCAATAGACCTAATACTTGGAAATACAAAGTTAGGGGCTGGAAAGCGGCACCATAAAACCCGAGGGTCTGCAACACGGACCCTCAGTTTGAATCTGGATGCCTTCTTGAGAATACAGCACAGGGACCAGCAGTTAGTGTAATGGCTATGTCTCTGGACTCCCATGTAGTCGACCGCAGTTCAAGTCTGGACCCGGCGGCTTAAACTCATGCCGGGCGCATGTGCGTGCGTGCCCAAGATCCCGAGAGGAGAATGGAGGAGAAGGGATTGCGCGTGGCCATCGCCCCTGGGGGGTGATTTCTCGCTTTCTATCTTTCTGTGTCTCTGTCTTTCTGGAGAGTACACGCGCCCTATAGCAAAAATCTCTTTAAAAAAAAAAGAGAATACAAGCACACATGTATGTCCATGACCTGGATCTGGCAGACTGGCATGAAGACCCTACGGGGGGGAGGGGAGGGGACCAGCAGGTGGCTTGGTGGTTGGGGCGCTGGACACACCCACATGGCTGACCAGGGTTCAAGTCCTGAATCTGGTGGCTTGCTTTCTCACTTCCTCTCTCTCTCACTCTCTCTCTCTATCTCTCTCTGGTCAAATTAAAAAATAAATGAAAATAAATAAATAAATAAATAACTTAAGGTCACACTGGGCATGTGTGCGTGGGTGCCCAAGATCCTGAGAGGAGGATAGAGGAGAAGGGATTACAGCGTGGCCATTCCCCCTGGAGGGTGATTTCTTGCTTTCTGTCTCTCTGTCTCTGTCTCTCTGGCAAGCGCACACACTCTGTAGCAAAAACCTTTCAAAAAAAGAAAAGAAAAGAAAAAAAGGCCCTATGGGGGATGCCATCTGCATCATTCACTTATACAGTGAAAAAAGTAATAGTAATAACTTAGGAAACCAGCAGCTAGCGTAATGGCTATGTTGCCTAACTCACTCCCAACGTAGTCGACCACGGTTTGCGTCCTGGACCCGGTAGTTTAAAACTCACGCCGGGCGCGTGTGCATGCATGCCCAAGATCCTGAGAGGAGAATAGAGGAGAAGGGATTGTGGCGTGACCATGCCCGCTGGGTAGTGATTTCTCGCTTTCTGTCTCTATGTTTTTCTCTGTCTGTCTGGCGAGTGCACACGCCCTATAGTGAAAATCTGTCCAAAAAAAAAAAAGTAATAATAATAACTTAGAAAAAGAAAAAGAAAAACATCAGATCAAACCTCCCCGCAGATGAAAGTACACTGGGCGTGGCACAAGACCGACAGTGGGGAGTAACAAGGGCTAGCTTTCACTGCTGTTTGGAAGCCTTTTAGCACAGTCTGAGTATAGAACAGAATGACGCTGTGGGATGAATTGCAGCATGAAGACTCCAGCAGGGTACTGAATCTGTGTGTGTGTCCGTGTGTCTGTGTATTTGCCTCACTCAAGGAATAATAAGCAAACTTAAAATAATAATACTCTCTAATTCCAACTTCCGTAAACTCAAGAATTAGGATTTCTGGGCCAGCAGGTGGTATGAGGATTAATGCGCTGGATCCCTCATGAACAACTGTGCCGTTTGAGTCTCAGACCCAGCAGCGCATGAGGCAGGTGTGCATGAATGCCCAAGATCCTGAGAGAACAGAGAAGAAGGGATTACAGCATGGCCATATCCCCTGGGGGGGTTGTGATGTGACCAGGCCCCATTGGGGGATGTGTTCTCACACTCCCTACCCTTCTCTCTGGCAAGTGCATGCATCCTCTGGCAATTACTGATTTAAAAAAGGGGGGGGGACAAAAGGTAACAAATGCTGGTGACGATGCAGAGGATGGGAGCCCTTATACACTATGGGAAGGTAACTAGTACAGCCATTATGGAAAACAGTGTGTGTGCCAGCTCCATGGCAGTGCAGAAGCGCTCTTCCAGGAAAGCCAGACCCCATGAGGCAGGTGTCATTCCCTAGCCTGCCTCAGCCGGAAACACACCAAGCACATGCATCAGTGCCCAGAATATGACAGGCTTAAGAACCGAAGGAACAGGATCACAGTGTGACCAGACTCTGTGGAGGACGCTCCTCTCTCCACCTCCCTCGTTCCCTCGCTCTCTTATGTGGATGTGTACACATGCAATCACCATGAATAAACACGAAAATGAAGAAAAAGAAGACATGATAGGGAGTTCCATCAAAAAGCTGAAAATAGGGACAGATGTGGCATAGTGGTTAAGGTGGCTGGAATCCATATAGCCAACTGCACAGTTCAAGTCCTAGATCCAGCGGATTGAAAATTAAGCCTCAAAATAAAATGTTTTGAAGCAATGGTTTCAAAGAGTTAAAAGTGAAATCAGTGGGAATTTATATAACAGCAGATTTCAACTCATTATATCTGTTAGAGAGCCTTAATAATTACACTCTAGTGAAGGGATAGGAATACTTGTGATCTAACTATAATGGATGAGATGCCAGAACTTGGAAAAGGCTGGACTAGATGCTTCCTTTTTTTTTTTTTTAAAGAGAGATTTTTGCTATAGGGAGTATGCACTTGCCAGAGACAGAGAAAGACAGAGAAACAGAAAGCGAGAAATCATCCCCCAGGGGGATGGCCACACCACAATCCCTTTTCCTCCATTCCCCTCTCAGGGTTTTGGGCATGCACACACACACACACACAAACACACATCCCACATGAGTTTTAAGCCACTGGGGGCTGGGACTCGAACCTTGGTCAACTACGTGGGAGTCCAGCAACATAACCATTATGCCATCTGCTGGTCCCTGGACTAGTTGATTTCTAAGCTTCCCTCCTAATCGAGGTTTCTTATTCTAAATGAAAGGTCAACTTCATAATTACACTACAACTACAATCTGTAAATATCTCATTTCAGTACTGAAATATTCCCAAAGCCTGATATGGATCCATACTACAATAAATTTCTCCCTACAAAGGTGCTTCAAGGATAGCGCAAGCTCAGGGTCTACATAAACTATGAGATATGCTATTACGAACGCTGAGTATTTAAGACCCTAAATATTACGATATCTATACTGGGACTGGCAAATACATGGTCACCATTCATTCCTCTAACTTAACTCATACTTAACACATTAAAGGTCCCTTACCATAAAGAGCAGACTGGATGGATGTGTGCGCTGATTATTTTAGCAATGCCTCTTGTCAAGAAATCCCAGATGACAATTCGGCCATCATTACAGCCAACTGCAAGCAGAGTGCCCCACCTGTTAAAGGTGCAGGTCAGGGCCATGCTGATACAGTCCAAAGTCCCATCGGCTTCCTGAAAATCAAGACAGACATAACACGGGTATCCAAATATCTTCTCATCCATTTCTCTGGAACTTAAATCACAATGTATACCAAAATAATCTCTGTCTTCTTATACTTATTAAATAGACAAAAAGAAACATTTACAAAAGCTAACCAAAGATTTTGGGGAATAAATGTGATCGATCTGTTATATCACTATACTTTGCACAGACTTTCTGAAGGGAAAATGGGCAAAATATTGATATCACAAAAATCAGTTATAAAGAAAGTAGTTTTACATATAGGGCATCCAAGTAAGATGAAATTAAAAAGGAAGTCTTACTGCTTTAAAAAAAAGTTTGAAAATTATTTCACTCCATTGCATCTTTCATAAAAATCAGTAGAAAACCAGAAATGAAAATATTAAAACACATCAAAAGAGGAGACTGAGGGACCAGCAGTTAGCATAACGGCTATGTCGCTGGACTCCCATGTAGTCAACCGCGGTTCGCATCCTGGACCCAGTGGCTTAAAACTCACACCAGGCATGTGTGCGTGTGTGCCCAAGATCCCAAGAAGAGAATGGAGGAGAAGGGATTGTGGCGTGGCCATCCCCCCTGGGGGGTGATTTCTCACTTTCTGTCTGTCTCTGTCTTTCTGGCGAGCGCATGCACCCGATAGCAAAAACCTCTCCAAAAAAAAAAAAGAGGAGACTGGCAGGTAGCATGGTGGTTAAGGTGCTGGACTCCCACGTGGCCTGGTAATCATAGTTTCTGCAACTTATTCAAGAAAAATAATTTAAAACAAAAAAACTCAAAGATAGCCTCTATCTGTAACATTAGAAAAGTCAAATTATATCACCATCAAGCCATTTTAAGTAACCATAATGACTACTAAAGCTCACTTAAAACATATTATTACTACGTAAAAATATGGATCAAGACCTTCAAAGACTTTGTTTTTAATTTAAATGAAAATGATCTATATGAGCACAAAACATTATGGTGAGATTTCCAGTCAATACTACTTATCTATTTCACCTCTGCTCAAAATTAAAACATTTAGTTTCTTATCATGGGAACAACAACAACAAAAAAAGGGCCAGCAGATGCCATGGCAATTATGTCTCTCGACTCTCACATAGCCGACCATGGTTTGAGTCCTGACCCAGTGACTTGAAGATCACACTGGCTACGTGTGCATGCCCAAGAACCTGGGAGGAAAATGGAGAAGGGACTGCAGCACGGCCATCCCCTCTCAGGGGTGATTTCTCACTTTCCCTCTCACTGTCTCTTGTCTCTCTCCACTCCCCATCTCCTAATCACACACTCTAAGGCAAAAACACCTTAAAAAAACATGAGGATCAGGACCAGCAGTTGGCATAATGGCTATGTCACCGGACTCCCATGTGGTCGATCACGGTTTGAGTCCTGGACTTGGTGGCTTAAACTCACTCTGGGTGCGTGCACATGCGTGCCCAAGATCCCGAGAGGAGAATGGAGGAGAAGGGGTTGCAGCGTGGCCATCTCCCCTGAGGGATGATTTCTCGCTTTCTGTCTGTCTCTGTCTTTCTGGTGAGCACACACACCCTATAGCAAAAACCTCTCAAACAAACAAACAAACAAACAAAAATGAGGATCAAAAGATATTTTCCATTCAACATGAAAACTAGGTAGTTAGGGCCAGCATGTGGTGTGGTGGTTGGGGCACTGGACTCCCACATGGCTAACCCTGATTTGAGTTCCAGACCTGGCAGCTTGCTTTCTCTCTTTCTGGTGAGCACATGTCCCTATAGCAAATTTTAAAAAAAATAATAAAAATTTTTAATTAAATAATAAAAATTAAATAATTCTTTAATAAAACAAAAAACACTAGGTAGGTATTAAATCAAGGCAAACTATGTATTCTTACCTCTGGATAGTTCTGTCCAAAGGACTCTGCAACAAAGCAAAGAAAGGGAGGTGATGGAACACGTGTCACATACAGGCTCATGCCGCTCAGGAACCCTGTACAGCAGGGTTTGCTAAGTGCAGAGGGAAACTGATGCCCTTTCAGGGCTTCCGTGAGTCACGCCCATTTCGCTATCCTCTTAAGATGGTATCTGCCCTTTTCACTCTCAGTATCTCCTAAGTATACTGATGAGGCTACATGACCTGGGATTTTGCAAGAGAGAGTGCAAGAGAGTGTAAGAATCTACCCAACTTCCATTTAGGGGAATGTTAAAGAGATTTGCAAAAATGTGAAATAACAGCCATTCATTTCACTAGATGTTGTTCTCCAAGACAAAGTAACTATATAAACACATAATGGATACATTATTTAAAAAAAAAAATCTCACTTTTAACTTTTAAATTAGCAAAAAAACAGTAGACATAATTCCATAAAAAAAAACAAACACAAATATTCTTTGAAAATCAACCTCTTAAAAAGTATAAAGAGATCCAGAACTTAAAAAGTATGAGAACTGTTGACATATTCAATATATCCAGGCCTATCAATAGTCTTTCTCCCATCATCCTCTCTGGGCATTTCACAATTATTTCCTTATTTACTAAAATGAAGGGCAAGGAAAGTTAATAGTCAGATCATTCAAATTGTGTCCCAGGTACTCTCTGAAACCTTTATTAACAGCAGCCAACCAGCAACGATCATTCCATTTTTGACTATGATCATTCCATTTTTGACTAGTATTCAGGTTCTAACAAAATCTGGTAGTTGATTAAACATGCAATTCTTTATAGTCATTTCTTAAACAAACCACACTTCAGAACTGACATCCTTCAATGCCCTTCCTATATTAAATTCAGCACCTGTACATTTGCAATAACTATTTTAAGCCATAGTACTATGTATGGAGATACTCCTTACCTGTCAAAAGTTTGATTTCAGCAGCAACACCACCTTCGTCAGAACTTATTTATGTAATTACCTGAGTATTTTACTACAGTATTTTCTTAAAATACACTCTGAGAACTACAGGTCCAAGGAAGTAGTTTTAAATATAGGGTATCCAAGTAAGATTAAATTAAAACGGAAGTCTACTGCTTTTAAAAAGTTTGACAATTATTTTCACTCCATTGCATCCATCATAAAAATTAGTTAAAAACATTAAAACTAATCAAAAGAGAGGGCCAGGAGATGGCATGGTGGTTAAGGTGCTGGACTCCCACATGGTCAACCACAGTTTGAGCCCCAGGCCTGGTGGCTGGCTTGCTTTCTCTCCCTCTCTCTGATGAGTGAATGTCCCCTATAGCAAATTAAAATAATAATAAAAACAAAATAATTCTCAAAAAACTAATCAAAAGAAATACAGGCCCTACAGTTAAGAAAAATGAAAGAAAGATGAAAATAAAGGTAAATAACTGCCAAACAATTTGATTTGTCTACTTAAGGTCGCTGACAACATTCAGTTATAACGGAAGAATGAACTGTTGAAACCATATCAAGATAGGCCTTTTGGAAAGAACATTTTAAAGTTACTAAAGTAACACATAACTCTATAGTGATAGTGGGAGAACTGGTGCTATGGTGAAGAAGGTGGCTGGATCCCACAAGGATGACTTCAAGGTCAAGTCCTCGACCCAGTGGCTTGAGAAACATGGTGGCTGCATGTGTGTGCATGCCCCAAATCTCAAGTGGAGACTGGAGGTGACTGCAGTGTGGCTACAGTCAGCAAGGAGTTATCACTCACTCCAGGCCACCTCTGTTACTTGCAAATACATGTGCCCTCTAGCATTTTTTTTTTTTTTAAAAAGCAAAAGTAAAGCTCTCAAAAATGTATGTACAAGGTCAACAGATGGCATAGTGGTTACTGGACATGGTCGACCAAGTCAGAGTCCCGGACCTGGCGGCTTGAAAATCGTGCTGGGTATGTGTGCCCAAGATCCCAGGAGGAGAATGGAGGAGAAGGGATTGTGGCTTTGCTATCTCCCCTGGGGGGTGATTTCTCACTTTCCTTCTCACTGTCTCTCTCTTGCTCTCTCTTTATCTCTGTCTCTGTCAAGCACACATGCCCTAGGGCAAAATCCTTTAAAAAAAAAAAAAGTGTGCGTAAATATGTTTATATCACCAAAGAAAAATATGTTTATATCACCAAAGAAAAAGGTATGAGACACACTGGGAGATAAGGGGAAATCATCTTTTCTGTATGTATATTTGTATTGTTCCCACAATGTTAACAAATGCAAGGTGGTCTTCAAAAAGTTCAGCAAAAATGCATATTATGAAAAAGCTATGTGTGGATTTAAAAGAATTTCTACACTCAAATAAACTAGTATATTTCCACTTTTCCATGAACTGTTGAAGTCTCTTTTGGATGTACTACATTTGTTAATTTGAAAAGCACTGAATGACATAACAGGTCCGAGGTCCATGGACATTTTCAGACATAAACTCATGCTGGCTCACCATTTCTTTGACATTCTCCATTCATTACTAGTAGCTTACCTACTAAATACCAGATCTTATATTAGACTTTCTGCACATTATCTCATTTAGTCCTCTCGACTCACTCTTAAGCGGGTGCTCTCATATCCAATTTCATAGAAGAAAATTAGGCTTACGAGTTTGTCATTTCCCAAGTTCATACTGTTAAAAACTGGCGATATTGGGAACTGACCCAGAAAACACTTTTTTTTTTTAAAATATTTTTTGCCATAGGGTATAAGTACTCCCTGGAGACAGACAGACAAAGCCACTGGGTCCAGGACTCAAATCCCAGAGCCGGCCAGGTGATCCAGTGCCTTAACCACCATGCCACCTGCTGGCCCAGAAAGATATATTTTTTTGTCATAGAGCACATGCACTTGCAGACAGAGAGAAGCAATGAGAGGGAAAGTGAGAAATCCCTCCAAAAGGGATGGCCACACCGCAATCCCTTCTCCTCCATTCTCCTCCTGGGATTCTGGGCATGCACGCACACATGCACCCTCCATCATTTTCAAGCCGCTGGGTCTGGGACTCAAACTGCAGTCAACTATGTGGGAATCAGCACCTTACTACTACGCCACATGCTGGCCCTGCAGAAAACATATTCTTAATAACACTAAAAAGCCTCTAGAATTATACCTGAATTTGACCTCAAGGTTACTGGTCTATACTTTGCAAAACACACCACCCTTTACTCAAAATCAAATTTGCCCATCTATTCCTATGTCTTCCTCTCTCCTCAAATGATCACCAAGGGTAACTTTCTGTACAAGCTCCTTCAGGGCCATGGAATATCATCCAGCCAAGCAATGTGAGCTTAGTGACCTACCTAAATCTCTACCTAACCAGGGTTTTTCTTTTCTTTTCTTTCTTTTATTTGTCAGAGGGCTGAGTGCTTGCCAGAAGTGAAAGAGAGAGAGAAATTAGGGAGGAGAAAGCATACCTCATGGGAAATGGCCACAGTTCTTTCTCCATTTCTCCCTCCTTTGGGGACCTGCATGTTTTCAAGCTGCCAGGTCCAGTACTCAAACCACATGGTTGGCCATTTGGAATCTAGTCACCTTAACCATCATGCCACAAGCTGGCCCCTTAACACTAATCTTAAAAGCCTGTGCCACCCTCATCTGTCACCTCAGATGTGCCCCTCTTTAGTACATGCCTTTTTTGAACCCGAGTTTAGCCAGCTTTTAGAACAATGCTACAGCTTCTTCAGAGATCTCCTCTATTTTCTTGTTAAGGATCTTTATTCTGAGTCAGCAGATGGCATAGCGGTGATGTTGCTGGACTCTCACATATCCCACCACAGTTCGAGTCATGGAACCGGAGACTAGAAACTCATGCCAGGTGCATATGCAAGTGCCTAAGATCCCAGTAAGAGAATGGAGGAGAAGGGATTGTGGCCTGGCCATTCCTCCAGGGGGGTGATTTCTCACTTTCCCTCTCACTGTCTCTCTTTTTGGCAAGCGCCCTAAGGCAAAAACCTTTAAGAGAGAAAACAAAGAAAAGGATCTTTCTCCAAACAGCCTTTTAGCTTTCTAGACTTCTAAGTCTTCTTCCTTCCAGTTTTAAAGCATGAAATAATTTCTATTCTCTGAATTCCTTAACGTCCACCTCCTTAAAGACTTTGATTGCCATCAACTCTAAAATTTCAATGACCATTTCTCCTATGAGTCCTCTCTTCTTCTACTGGCCAACAACTCCTCCTTGTGGTAATAGCTGAGGTCCACAGTTGTGCTCTCCAGCTGCCTCCTCTGACAGGTGACAACACTGTCAATGTTTCTTTTAGAGAAATGCAGCTCGCAGGTGTCTAGATTACTGACCTAGCCCATCCCTACCACGATTACTGCATTGCCTTGCCTCCAGCCTTGCCTCCTTCAATCAAGCTTTCAGAAAGCTTCAAGAGCCAACTTCCGAAGACCCAAATCTCACCACATCATTGGAATGCTTAAAAACCTTTCTTGCTAAACAACACATGAAACTGCTAAGTATAATTTTAGAAAGCTATTTTGATCTGGCCCCAATCAGTATTTTCCATTTTATCTTGGGCTAATTACCCCTCAGCACCCAATACAAAACCTAATGTCAACCACCCCAACCACTAGCTGCAGCATCCTGATCATTCCTGAAGGTACCACGTACCAACCACCTCAGAATGTCTGCCCCTGTTCTTTCCATTGGGAATGATCTTCTCCAGCATGTTTACATTGGTCTCTCTTCTAGTTCTATGTATTTATCCAGGGCAAAGTGGTATCTTATTTGGTATTTTTCAAAAGGAAGGACTCAATTCCCCATAAATGGATAAAATAATTTAGTGACTTGTAACAATTTTTTAATAAATTAGAACAAAAAATATCAAAGGAAGCTATGCATAATGAGGTTAAGTATAATTTTGAGAAATTTAGTTTTTTAATATATATACATATATAATGGACTGTGATAGAAAATATATTTCTTTTTTTTTTTTTTTGGAGAGGTTTTTATTTTCTTATAGGGCGCGTGCGCTCACCAGACAGACAGAGAGACAGAGAGACAGAAAGCGAGAAATCACCCCCCAGGGGGGATGGCCATGCCGCAATCTCTTCTCCTCCATTCTCCTCTCGGGATCCCAGGCACGCATGCACACCGCCCGGCGAGTGTCTAAGTCACCGGGTCTGGGACTCGAACCAGGTCGACTACGTGGGAATCCAGCGATATAGCCATTACGCTAACTGCTGGTCCCAGATAGAAAATATATTTCTGTAAATTGTGGTGAAAGTAAGTTTGAAAAATGTCTTATTTAGCTATGTAGCTTCAGGGCAACAACTTGGGTAAGAGATAGGGAGGAAATTACTGAGAGGGTGACAAAAAGCAAACTGTCTCTGTTCATTCATCAGTGTTTTACACAAGTCCCAGGCAGTCAAAGACCTTATAATGTAAGTCGGGATAACTAGATTCCGGTGCCAACGATGCTATTTACTTGTTTTGTGCATAGTCACGACCATCTGAGCCTTTTTTCATCTATTCAATGAGAAACTCCTACTAGAACACCTCCAAGTCCCCACCTTAGACATTCCATGCTTCTACAAAAATATTTAACCTGTTCAGGTATCCAATCCCTTGACAAGTCTTCAAAGATTCACCCCAAGCCTCACTTTCTCAGATTCCATCTGCATCAACTCTTGTTCTGCTTGCTCTGCGCTACTTAGGCACCTGCGATCTCTGAAAGCACAGCTAAGTCACGAACTGTACCTGTCGCTCCACAACTGATCTGAAAGTGGCCTCGGGAAAAGCAAAGCATTCTCCTCGGACCGAGTAGAATGGGATTCCTCCTCCTCCAGCTACAGCGGCTGCTGCTCCACATCAAGAGCACCCAAAGATCTATCATAGAACAGTGTTCTAAGACTGCAGCCTGAGTCCCAACCCGCCCGGGTTCATGCCTGTCCAGTACCAAGGGTTTCTCAAAGACGCAGCCATAACCCTCCTCACCCAACAACTCGAGGTTCATCCCTGCGGACTCCGGCCGCCCGGTCGCAGCTTCTGCAACAACGCCTTTCCACCGCCCACTCCTAAGACCTGCTTCTAAGTGCGGGTCGCCGCGAATAGTCTGGCGCAAGCTCGGGAGACTTTCTGACTTAGAAGACCCCGCGGCTTCCGCTTTCTTCCCCCGCCTTCCATATTTGTTTCAAGGGAGCTGTCCATAAATATGCCTAACCAAAAGGGACCATAAACAGTGCCTGAATAAATTAGTTATAACATTTTTAAAGGAATATAACCGTGACAGTCTGTAGGGAATTTTAAGAGTGCAATAATTTGAGGCAATTTTCTCCGAGAATATGTAGGTGAGCTACAAATTTCAGGCATATACTTAGCCTACTAGTCCTTGCTCTGTTGTGTGTTCAGCGGAGTCGCCCGGACGGGTTGCCTCAGTCCCTACAGGAAAGGTTCCGGGTAAGTCCTCCTGAAGTAGGGAAGCGGGGAAGGTCGGCCCCAGGTGCTGGGGTGTACCAGCTCTCAGACGTCAGAGCGCGCTTTCAGTCTGCATGTGAGATAGGTACCGTGTGTCTGTCTGTCTCTGAAAATCACTTCACTGTTGTAAAGGTATGCCTTTGATCTTGCAGAAATCTACGACACATTTGTTAAGTTTTTTTTCCCCCCTAAGATTTTTACCGAATACCCAGCGTTGACCAGGATACTTGTGTCAAAGATTTGGAACAGGTGGTGGATGAAGTTCCCCAGAGCGCAATCGGAGCTGGGATGATTTAAACAAAGCAGTTTATGGTACCCAGCCGAGGGACAACTTTTATATAAACAAATTCCGGCTATAGATACTGTCAACTGTCAAAAAAGAAAGAAAGAAAGAAAGAAAGAAAGAAAGAGAGAAAGAGAGAAAGAGAGAAAGAGAGAAAGAGAGAAAGAGAGAAAGAGAGAAAGAGAGAAAGAAAGAGAAAGAGAGAGAAAGAAAGAAAGAAAGAAAGAAAGAAAGAGAGAGAGAGAGAGAGAGAGAGAAAGAAAGAAAGAAAGAGAGAAAGAAAGAGAGAAAGAGAGAAAGAGAGAAAGAGAGAAAGGAAAGAAAGAAAGAGAGAAAGAAAGAAAGAAAGAGAGAGAGAGAGAGAGAGAGAGAGAAAGAAAGAAAGAAAGAGAGAAAGAAAGAGAGAAAGAAAGAAAGAGAGAAAGAAAGAGAGGAAAGAAAGAAAGAGAGAAAGAAAGAAAGGGAGAAAGAAAGAGGGAGGGAGGGAAGGAGGGAAGGAAGGGAGGAAGGGAGGAAGGGAGGAAGGGAGAAAGGGAGAAAGGAAGAAAGGAAGAAAGGAAGAAAAAGGAAAGAAAGGAAAAAGATTGATTCACTGGGAAATGGCTTCAGGCTATTTCCTCCGTAGGAGCTCCCTCCATAGAGCCAGCCAGGTAAGAGATTCACACACACACTTACAGTGAGATGGAGCCAGCTTACAAGATGGAGTCACTCTGGTCAAGCTTTCAATAGAAATCATTCACTGCTCTCACTAGAAATGAATTATTAGCTCTCACAGAGAGACCTGCTTACAGCCTGCTTGAGATAATGACAGCTAAAACTAACATTGTTTATATCGCTGCTACATTCCAAACAAAGAGTGTAGTGTCTCTTGGTCTGTAGAGTCAGAGAGCAAAGGACTTTGAGCAGTAACTCACCACACCTACCCTTGGAGAAATGGGAACATGACATGCAGGTTTGCCCCTATAAGATTAGAGGGTCTAAATGAGATTACATTTTAGAAGCATAAGGGAAAAATACATTTAAAAAAACTTCATCTTGGACTTATGGGAGACATAATAAAAACTAAAAACTTCCTTAAACCCTGCTCATTGAATAGGTGGAAAAAAATGTCATTACATCTGTTTCTTTTTTTTTTTTTTTTTGAGAGGTTTTCGCTATAGGACGTGTGCACTCGCCAGACAGACAGAGAGAGACATAGAGACAGAAAGCGAGAAATCACCCCCCGGGGGGATGGTCACACCGCAGTCCTTTCTCCTCCATTCTCCTCTCGGGATCTTGGGCACGCACACACACGCGCCCGGTGTGAGATTTAAGCCACCGGGTCCAAGATGCGAACCACGGTCGACTACGTGGGAGTCCAGCGACATAGCCATTATGCTAACTGCTGGTTCCCTACATCTGTTTCTTAAGAAGAATAAAAATTTTCAAATGTGAATGTATGTGCCTTTCTCTCCTGCGAGGCAGCTATTCATGTACTTTGCCTTTTGTGGGGTTTTTTTGGATTTTTTTTAATCTTGTAGGTTTATAAAGCAAAAAATAGTATGATCAGATTGATGTTTAAGAAATAAAACTTAAGGACAGTTTGGAGTAGGAATCAATTAGAGGAGTGGAAAGTCACTAAGAGTTTAATGCAGCAACTGGCATTAAAGTGAGAAGACCTGAATCAAAGCTGCACAGAGGGGCAAAAAGACCATATATTCAAAACAGATGTAGGAGAGGGACCAGCAGGTGACATAATGGTTACATCACTGGACTCACACATAGTCATCTGTGGTTTGAGTTCCAGACCTGGTGGCTTAAAACTCACAATGGCCACATGTGCATGTGTGCCCAAGATCCCAAGAGAAGAATGGAGGAGAAGAAACTGCAGTGTGGCCATCCACCCTGGAGGGTGATTTCTTGCTTTCTGTCTCTGTCTCTCCAGCAAGCATAGGCTCCCTATAGCTAAAATCTCTCTTTAAAAAACAAAAACAGATACAGGAGGCAGAATTAGGATGGGAAAGACTTTTCCTATGTAGAAAAAAAAAAGGGAAGAGTTTGACGTAAGTCTTGTGTTTCTAGGGCAGAGAATGCAGGAAAATGGTTTGGCAGGGTAGATGGAGCGCTACGTTTTAGGCGACTGGGAGAAATCCAAGTGACCATACAGCCTTGGAAATGAAAGAGCTAGGCTAAACGTATTCCATCAATTCTGATATGCACATTGTCCCACATTTTAAAATCTCTAAAATGGGGACACATCTTAAAAGTATATTTCATAATTAATTAGCAGTTTTGTTGTTAGTATCTGTAAGGTCTCTGTGTGTCAGCCAAGTCACAGTGGGCTTATAGTGAGGATTGTGTGAATAAATACGTGTAAAGCATTTCGAATAGTGCCCAGCACATGGCAAATACTTCATGTGAATGTTATTTTCTATGTGCTTTATGATTTTTGAAAAGCATTTAGATCTTTAGTACACATGGACTTTTTTTTCTATGTGGTAATTTGAGTCTGTTTTTTCCCCCTCATGTGGTGCTATGGCTCGATTGCATGTGTCTTTTTAAAATGCATATGTTAGGGCTGGCAGGTGGCATGGTGATTAAGGCACTGAACTCCCACATGGTCCACCACAGTTTGAGTCCTGGACCTGGTGACTTGCTTTCTCATTTTCTC
>NW_006160147.1:3517932-3533143 GCF_000334495.1 Tupaia belangeri chinensis
TTCCCTCTCTCTGGTCAATTATTTAAAAATAATAATAAATTGGGACCAGCAGATGACATAATGGTTACATTGCTGGACTCCTACATAGTTGACTACAGTTTGAGTCCTGGACCTGGAGGCTTAAAACTCACGCCAAGTGCATGTGTGTGCGTTCCCCAAATCCCGGGAGAATGGAGAAGGGATGCAGTGTGGCCATCATCCTGGAGGGTGATTTCTTGCTTTTTCTCTCTGTCTCTCTGGCACACAAGTGAGCCCTATAGCAAAAATTTCTCTAAAATATTAATAATAATAAATTCTTTTTAAAAGAATTATTTTTTTCATTTTTAAACTTTTTATTTTTTTGAGCGTTTTTTTGCTATAGGGCACGTGCACTTGCCAGACAGAGAGAGACAGAAAGCGAGATATCATCCCCCCAGGGGGGATGGTCACGCCGCAATCCCTTCTCCTCCATTCTCCTCTCGGGATCTTGGGCACGCACGCACACGCACCCGGCGAGAGTTTTAAGCCACCGGGTCCGGGACGCGAACTGCGGTCGACTACGTGGGAGTTCAGCGACATAGCCATTATGCTAACTGCTGTTTCCCAATTTTATTATTTTCTAATTTGACCTGCAAGAGACAGAGAGGGAGTCCAGTGCCTTAATCACCACACCACCTGTTGGCCCCAATAAATAGTTCTGTAAAAAAAATGCATATGGTGACCAGCAGGTGGTGTAGTGGTTACTTTGCTGGACTCCTACATGGCTGACTGCAGTTTGCATCCCAGACCCAGTGGCTTGAAACTCATGTTGTGCACATGTATGTGTGTGCGCAAAATCCCAAGAGTAGAATGGAGGAGAAGGGATTGCAGGGTTGCCATCGCACCTGGGGGATGATTTCTCAATTTCCTTCTCTCGCTCTCTCCAGTGAGTGCACATACCCTAAGGCAAAAAACCTCTACCAAAACTAAAATAAACTAAAATAAAAATGCTCATGTTGGGAGTTAAAGCTCAAGGTGATGATATTAAGAGGTAGGGCTTTGAGGACTCACCCTCATAAATAAGGGATTAATATCCTTTAGAGAAGAGGCTTCAGAGAGCTGCCTAGCCTTTGCATCTCTTCTGCCATGTGGGGACACAGTATTAGTCAGTCTCCTCCAGGGGATGCAGTGATGAGGCATCATCTCGGGCACAGAGTAGCCCTTACCAGACAGTGAATCTGCTGGCGCCTTGATCTTTGACTTCCCAGCCTCCAAAGCTGTGAGGGAAAAAATATCTATTATTTATAAATTACTCAGTCTGAAGTTTCTGTTATAGCAGCAGGAACTAAGACAAGTGGATAGCCACTTTTATTCTATTTTACTTATTTTAATTTGCTATGGCACGTGTACTCTGTGGAGAGAAGCAAGAAAAAGGGGATGGCCACACTGCAATCCCCTCCTCTGTTCTCTTCTCGGGATTTTGGGCTTGCACGTGCACATACCCCTGGCATGTCCTCTAGACCACCAGGTCCAGAACTAGAACCATGCAGTCAGCCATGAGGGATCCAGGTCCCCCCACCACCATGCCAGGAGCTAGCCCTGGGTAACCAGCCTTATCAAATAGTCTACCTTCCCACTGACTTGAAACGCTGCTGTTAGAATATACTGAGGGACAGGCCCTAGAGGCCACGATCAACACCTAGTCACCCATGACAACTGCACTTCATCAGACCGCTTCAAAAGAACGCTCAGTTAACACTTCATGGACTCCTTGGGCTTCTGCTAAAGGTGGGAATTTTGAAGTTGGATTTAATAATGTTCAGAAACTGGGCGTCTCTCTGTTGAGACCCATCCAAACACAGGATCAAAAAGGCCACCTAAATTGTCCTATTCAAGGGACAAATCTGCTGAAGGACGTGTACTTTAAAAAGCTGCCTGAGGGACCAGTAGGTGGCAGTGGCTGAGGTGCTGGACTCCCATGTGTCAACTGTAGTTAGAGTCTGGATCTGGCAGTTTGAAATTCACACCAGGCGCGTGTGCATCCATGCCCAAAATCCTGAGGGGAGAATGGAAGAGAGGGGACTACGGCGTGGCCATTCCCCCTGGAGTATGATTTCTTGCTTTCTGTTTCTCTGTCTCTCCAGCGAGTGCATGCACCCTATAGCAAAACTCTCAAAAAAAAAAAAAAAAAGTTGCCTGATCTAAAAATATGTATGCCTGATCTAAAATACGTATACACAACAAGTTATTTTTTCCCAAGCAGTAACCGTAAAGGAGGAGATTAAAAGAACTGTCACACTGAACTTTGTACTAGGAGAATATACAGTATATGCATTTAAGATGGGATGTACTTAACTGTGAAGGCTGGCTGAGATTAGTGGGGAGTTTCACAAACCTCAGGGGTGGATCTCTTTAAACAACCACTGTGCAGGGGGCAGGCTGAGAACCTCAGATAAATCTTCAGCTTTTCCCTTAAGCACCAACGCATTGTTTAAGATGTGCTGCCATCTACTGGCCAACTTTGTGTTGCAGTCAAATCACAGCAATTATAGCAAGTGACTAAGCCACAGGAGCCAGCCGGAAATAGTGACCAAAGCCCCACCTGCCACCCCTGCCCTGTAAAGGAGGCACGCTGTGTGCAGACTGCCCCTGGTAGACTACAGACAGTGCTGCCCTCCTGGTGGTGGCACCCCCTACGTTGGTGCCTGCCAGACACTGCTTACCAAGCTAATCTGAATATGGGGTGAACCTAAATACAACATTCAAAATATTCTAAATGCAGATGGGCCGGTACATAGACTACAGCCCCAAACTCCCCCAATGTATAGAGTAGTAGGCTTGAGTATGATCTCAGAATGCAACAAGTCCGTGCTGAAAGGAAACTGGAGAAAAGTGTCACCCCGGGATAGGCTCTGAAACACAAAGCGCTATCCCCCCACTTTGTCCTCATCTCCACTATCCTGTCTCCCATTCCATGTCCCTTCCCCTCTCCCCATTGCATCCCCACAGCAGTGGTAATGTAAAGAACCTAGAGACCAGGGCCAGCAGGTGGCATGGTGGCTGAGGAGCTGGCTCCCACATGGCCAACTGTGATGGGTCCTGGACCTAGCAGCTTGCTTTCTCACTTTCCCTCTCTCTCTCGGGTGAGTGCATATGCCCAATAGCAAATTAAAAATAATAATAATAACATTAATTTTTTAAAACATTAAACAATAAAAAGAAGAAAACCCAGAGGCCAAGCCTGAGCCCAGGTTCCCAGTGGGGGAGTCACATACTTCTTCAGTCTCTCCCACAGCAAACTGAGGGACACTGGACGGCAGGTCGCAGTGGGACCGGAATGGCACAAGGCGCACCCTGACAGCATGGGCAGTAAGTAAACGAAAACTGAAGACAGAGGCAGCCGGAAACGTTAACATGATCTTTATTACACAGCACGTGTGGTGTTTGTGCATCCCCCAAGTAAATAGAATACTCTATAAAAACCAAACCCAACCATTCAAAATGACACTGAATGAGGACTTAACCCAGAGTCACATCTCTTAAAAACACACACAATTAACACGGTTCTGCTGTAACAATATTATGGAAAGAGCCAGGTAGCATAAGAAAAGAGGGATATAAAGACCGAAGTTTGTGCCAAAGTAATTTTCTTTTGTTATTGCACTTTTATTCTACACACTTAGTATGTTACACTTTTAACACTGTAATAAAAGGCCACCTAAATTGTCCTATTCAAGGGACAAATCTGCTGAAGGACGTGTACTTTAAAAAGCTGCCTGAGGGACCAGTAGGTGGCAGTGGCTGAGGTGCTGGACTCCCATGTGTCAACTGTAGTTAGAGTCTGGATCTGGCAGTTTGAAATTCACACCAGGCGCGTGTGCATCCATGCCCAAAATCCTGAGGGGAGAATGGAAGAGAGGGGACTACGGCGTGGCCATTCCCCCTGGAGTATGATTTCTTGCTTTCTGTTTCTCTGTCTCTCCAGCGAGTGCATGCACCCTATAGCAAAACTCTCAAAAAAAAAAAAAAAAAGTTGCCTGATCTAAAAATATGTATGCCTGATCTAAAATACGTATACACAACAAGTTATTTTTTCCCAAGCAGTAACCGTAAAGGAGGAGATTAAAAGAACTGTCACACTGAACTTTGTACTAGGAGAATATACAGTATATGCATTTAAGATGGGATGTACTTAACTGTGAAGGCTGGCTGAGATTAGTGGGGAGTTTCACAAACCTCAGGGGTGGATCTCTTTAAACAACCACTGTGCAGGGGGCAGGCTGAGAACCTCAGATAAATCTTCAGCTTTTCCCTTAAGCACCAACGCATTGTTTAAGATGTGCTGCCATCTACTGGCCAACTTTGTGTTGCAGTCAAATCACAGCAATTATAGCAAGTGACTAAGCCACAGGAGCCAGCCGGAAATAGTGACCAAAGCCCCACCTGCCACCCCTGCCCTGTAAAGGAGGCACGCTGTGTGCAGACTGCCCCTGGTAGACTACAGACAGTGCTGCCCTCCTGGTGGTGGCACCCCCTACGTTGGTGCCTGCCAGACACTGCTTACCAAGCTAATCTGAATATGGGGTGAACCTAAATACAACATTCAAAATATTCTAAATGCAGATGGGCCGGTACATAGACTACAGCCCCAAACTCCCCCAATGTATAGAGTAGTAGGCTTGAGTATGATCTCAGAATGCAACAAGTCCGTGCTGAAAGGAAACTGGAGAAAAGTGTCACCCCGGGATAGGCTCTGAAACACAAAGCGCTATCCCCCCACTTTGTCCTCATCTCCACTATCCTGTCTCCCATTCCATGTCCCTTCCCCTCTCCCCATTGCATCCCCACAGCAGTGGTAATGTAAAGAACCTAGAGACCAGGGCCAGCAGGTGGCATGGTGGCTGAGGAGCTGGCTCCCACATGGCCAACTGTGATGGGTCCTGGACCTAGCAGCTTGCTTTCTCACTTTCCCTCTCTCTCTCGGGTGAGTGCATATGCCCAATAGCAAATTAAAAATAATAATAATAACATTAATTTTTTAAAACATTAAACAATAAAAAGAAGAAAACCCAGAGGCCAAGCCTGAGCCCAGGTTCCCAGTGGGGGAGTCACATACTTCTTCAGTCTCTCCCACAGCAAACTGAGGGACACTGGACGGCAGGTCGCAGTGGGACCGGAATGGCACAAGGCGCACCCTGACAGCATGGGCAGTGAGTAAACGAAAACTGAAGACAGAGGCAGCCGGAAACGTTAACATGATCTTTATTACACAGCACGTGTGGTGTTTGTGCATCCCCCAAGTAAATAGAATACTCTATAAAAACCAAACCCAACCATTCAAAATGACACTGAATGAGGACTTAACCCAGAGTCACATCTCTTAAAAACACACACAATTAACACGGTTCTGCTGTAACAATATTATGGAAAGAGCCAGGTAGCATAAGAAAAGAGGGATATAAAGACCGAAGTTTGTGCCAAAGTAATTTTCTTTTGTTATTGCACTTTTATTCTACACACTTAGTATGTTACACTTTTAACACTGTAATAAACATTAGTCCTTTAAAACAAACAAAAACATTACATAAAGACAACAACCTGTCCAGACCAATTTTCTTTTCAACCTGCTGGGCAAGGCAGCCTCCTCCATGCCAGGTGTTCTCCATCTCTGTGATCACTTCAGTTGGACTGGATGTTAACAAAGCATATAAAAGTTCAAATTAAAACCCTTGGGCCAACAGGTGGCATGGTGGTTAAGGTGCTGGATCCCACATGGCCAACTTCATAGTTTGAGTCCCAGACCCAGTGGCTTGAAAAACACACTGGGTGCCTGTGCATACAGGCCTAAGATCCATGGCTCTACCCCTTGGGGGTGATTTCTCACACTGTCTCTATCTATCTCTCTGGGAGCGCATGCACCCTATGGCAAAAATCTAAAATGGCAAAAATTAAAATTAAATGCTTTCGAGAATAGTAGTGCTACTTGAAACCTCCAGGGAAGTTTGTAATGCAAGTGTCTCTAGGCCACGCCTCCTTACCTACTTGAACACTGCATTAGCCTTAACCCATCCACCCTCACATTATCCCATCCCATGGCCCTTTTCAAAGGACAAGCCCTGTTTTTCTTTTTTTCTTTTTCTTTTTTTTTTTAAAGTAGGTTATTTGTTCCAGCATTGTTCCAAAAAGCAAAGTTTGAAAACTCAAAGAAATCAACACTTTTTTGGTAATGGTCTCCAGGGCCCTTAACCCCACTCTAATGCATTATGGACTTAGCTTTCCTGATTAGCCCAACGGAATACCACGCATGCCTTCTCTCCAAAGCAAGGCCAGAGGGTGCCTCACGTTTCCCTAAGTGCTACTGTAATCACCAATCCCCCTGGGCTTCTCAGTGCTAAATAATAAGCCAAAAAGTAAAGTGTCATTCAGTGCAGTTGTCACCTCACAGCCCTGCCACCCTGAGCTATTTCTCCCCTAGGGAAACACATTATTCAGCCCTTCTTTGGCAGCTCAAGCAAAAAATACAAAAGCTTGTTTGAGAGTCGACAAAAACTAGTCTACAGGTTTCTCATTCCTGTTTCTATTTGTGGTAGCGAAATAGAAACTGTTTCCTGGAACTGTAGTGTTAAAAATTGGGTGACCCGGTGGTTAAGGCGCTGGATCCCACAAGACCAACCACAGTTCAAGTCCCAGACCTGGAGGCTTGAAAATCACGCGGGGAACATAAACATGTGTGCCCAAAACCCCAGGAGGAGAATGGGGAAGAAGAGACTGTGGCTTCACCATCTTCCCTGGGGACGATCTCCTACTTTCCCTCTCTCTCTGTCTCTCTCCGTTAAGCGCACACACCCTATGGCAAAAATCCTTTAAAAAAAAAAAAAAAATAGGAGAAGCTGCTGCCTAGACTCTGTCCCCTTGAGGCTGATGAAGTCAAAAGTGACTCTCTTTGGCCTAGGGACATCCAACAGTCCTCCTTCCCAGAGAAGCACAAAGCTTGCAGAGGCTCAGGGACCAAGGACACGCCTGTGAGAACCTCACCCATGCTGTGCCAGCATGGCCTTGCTGTTGATTCTCTAGGCACCAGGCCAGGCGTGCCAGGGCCCAGGCTCCACTAATAGTTCTTGTGACTCTGCAGGGGTCCTCTCATTCAGGTATGAGGCGAAATGAGTAACCAGACTTCAAGCTCATTACAAATAGCCAGGTCATCGTTTCTGTGCCCTAATTAAGCTGATTAGAAGGACAGAACACAGTACAGGCAATTCTTTCATGCCGTCCTTCCTCCCCGAGCAGTCTCATCTTACAACTTGGGAGCATGTCTGACCAAAGCCAGGAGGGGGGATCTCAGGACTTCGGCCCCGTGTAGCGCTCTGGAGCCCGAGGACCGCCAGACTTTTTTGAAAACCTAGTGTCTTCCCAAGTAATTTATAATACAGTACATTTCATGGCATTCCATCACTTAATAATAATGGGTGCCGAGGAACAAAGAACCCCAAGTTAGCCAACAATGATATAGAATAAAAAGCAAAGTATACACACGTTGTACACACATGTTCCTGCACTCAGCCTGCTGAGTATTTAAATAACATCCCAAAATATCCATATGCGGACTTTGGGCTGGCCTGGAGACTTTCAGGAATATTTTACATCTTTTCTCAGAATATTTTGTTTTAAAAGAAACTAACACAGCTAGCTACTACTCTCCTTCCTTCTTTTATGGGGGGTGGGGGTGGTGGAGATGTGGTGAATCTGCGGGTAGCTGAGAGCAGAGTGAGCCACTGGGGGGACTCAGTGAGGAAAAACAGAACCTCCTATGTGTGTGTGTGTGTGTGGGGGGGGGGTTACCGCTAGGACTTCCCAAGAATGTTAGGAATGTGGCCTCCACAATGGAAGCACAGACGCCTGATTACAGCTAGAGCTAAGACAGTCCCAGAGGAAGCTATGCTGGGAGTCTTCAGAAAGTTTGTAGAAGATACTTATGCAAAAACTGTATTTGAATGTTGGAATTTTCATGCACCAAGTAAAACTCACATTGTCATCTCATTTCTCCAGGAACTTTTTCAAAGTCACCTTGCGTACAACTTGAGATTTCATACAGGACTGACTTAGGGTGGTTTTTTTTTTTTGGCAAGTAGAGACTACTCACCTCTCCTTTCTGAACTCTTCGCTTGACACCGAGCTTCCTGGAAGCCCCCTACAGACCCCTCATCAGAAGGATGATGAGTTCTGAGAAAACTCAAAGTGAGCTAAGGAGGCGTTAAAAGTCCTGAGCTTCACCTGTGATGCCAGTGATTTGGGTGGCTGGGGCAGGAGGATCCCAACACATGAGACTCTGTCTTTAAAAAAAAAAATTCTAAGAAATATACGACACATTCTGCTAAAACAAGGCTGGAGTGTGGAGAACCCAAAGGCTTGGCTCAGTTATTTTCTCATTTGCAAATAAAAAGGTTATAAGCACTACATGAAGTTTCTGAAAGGCTGGAGTGCTCAAGGGGTTACCGCATTCAAAGATAACTATAACCAGAGCCCAGGAGAGCCAAAGATTAAAACTGAACTTTCAAAGTTGCATGACAAATGTATTACAGACTCCAATTACACTGTCAATATTCAAAAGATGGGCATTCTGCTAGAAAAATCCCAGCAGCAAATGCATCACGACTCTCATACTACCCGAGGACCTGTTTCATATGTTTTGGGGCCAGTACAAGGGCCAGACCACAGTTTTTGAGGATTAGGCAGGCAGATGGAGGTTACTCAGCCAGCCTGTCTATTCCTTCATCTGTCTGTTTTTCTGAGTCTAATGGAACAATTTGGTTGGAGAAGGCTTAAAGTCAGGATTCATAAATTGTTCCCCTTCCTCTGACTAGAATCAGATTTCTGTCCTCACATAAACTACATGAGAAAGTACAAAAGACCACCATCCCAGCTCCCAGCTTCAGGGCAGGGGAGCCCCCCATGTAGACACACAGTGGAGAGGGGCGCATCACAGAGCCACCAGAGAAGTGTCCTCTTTTGTCGGGTTCTTTTCTCCTTCTACCAAAATATATTTGTAATATGGTAAATGGAAGGGACAAATGGCAGGGAAAAAGCCTTGGTTAAAAAGCTCATCAAATTTTAACACAGCAGTGTGCTAAATTCAAAACAAAAGTTTCTGATTTTTCAAAGTTGTAAAACGAGCTGGTAACCTTTCAGTAGGTTACGGCCTCCAGATCCTGTCCCACCTCTCAAGTCTCACCCAAATACTTCACGTTGTTATTCTCGCTCAGACACTCACTCCAAAGCATCATGTTGTCTGGAGCTTTCCCACCTTGAGACCAAAAAAAGGAAAAAAAGGGGTGGGGTGGGGGAAGACCAAAGGGTAGAAAAATAGATCTGTCTGGGGTTAGCAGTAACTCAGCATCCAACAGTGTACACACATACACTTTTTTTTTTTTGGCCTATTGGTGATGTAACAGTGAAATGCTGTCCTCCCCCAGGAGTCAGCAATGTGTGCTCCTCTAAATGTAAACACACTGGAACTCTTAGGAACAGGCAGCTTTGTTTCTAGCTTTCTCACTGGGGCTCCTGACCACTGCAACCTGAGATTCCCCTACTACAGACAGCAGGAACCAGGCATCCACAACTGACCTTCTGTCCCCATGTTCTAACAATCTTAGAAATAAGCTCAAATTTTCTAAGTGTCTTGACCATTGATAAAATCAACTTATTCCTAGCTAGAGCCAAAATAATGAAAATGAAGAGTTGTTAATGCTATTGCCACTGCAGTGTCTAATCGTTGTCTTAGAAACATACACAGTGAATAGACAGTGGTAACATTCGCCTCCTTTTCAGTTGTCACATTTTTCAGCTTTGCATCTTTTGCCACAGGACTATCTTGGGGTATCGGTGAACTGCCGAACGTGCTCAGCTCTCCCAGTCTTCACTGTCCAGGAGATGCCTCTGCTTGGCAAGGTCTCAAGTTGCCCAGCAAGCACCAGTTCCCTCAAGATCTTCCTATAATGAGTTACATGCTGAATTCTCCCCATGGCCAAAAGGTGAGGGGAAGGAAAAAAGTAGAGCGTGAAAGAGAAAGGCCTCTGCTTTCAAGTGGAATCATCCAGCCCTCTGTTTGGCTGCTCAGAATTTGACTTGCATAGCCGGTCCATGATGCCCTGGAGCATGGGCTGGACAATGCCCAGGAGAGGCCTCTGTGAGGGGTCACCATCCCAGCAGGCTTCCATCAGCTGCCAGCACTCCTCATCAAACACAGGAAGACGCTCCGGGCGGGCCCCTAGGGAGGGGAGCATGGAAATGAGACCAGAGCCAGTGAGAAGAGGCATGACTAGAAAGGCGGTTTGCCTGGCTGGGGCCGTATCTAACGAATGCAGTGAGTTTTGCCTGCATTTGCAAACCTACAACCCAGTGATAATAGTGATAGAAAACTGGAACATACTGGTATGGGAAGTTGAAGAGTTAAAACTTTTAAACAAAAAAGCCGTTTAAGGTAGTTCAGAAGACTGTTGCCTAGAAGCAAAGTTTGACTTAAATGGCTCTTCTGGATTCCATGATGGTTTTAATTTTTAAAAACTTTATGATAGTGGGGCCAGCAGGTGGCATAGGCTCCCTTATGGGTGGCCATGGTTGGAGCTCTAGACATGTCAGCTTGAAAATCATGCTGGGCATGTGTGCATGCATATCCAAAATCCCAAGAGGAGAATGGAGGAGAAGGGACTATGGCATGGCCATCTCCCCTGGGGGGTGATTTCTTACTTCCCCTCTCTCTGTCTCTGGAAAGTGCATGTGCCCTATGACAAAAATTTAAAAGATAACAAAACAACAACAAAAATTCACAATATGCATGCATATGAGAGGGAGGGAGAGAGAGTGAAAGACACTTCCAACAGGGACAGATAACACTGAGGTACCCTTCCCCAGGCCTTTCGGCCCATCAGGATCTTGGACAGGTGTGTACGCCTGGTATGTCTCATGCCAGCTGGGACAGGAATCTGAACCTAGTCTGCCACATGGAACTGAGTGCACCACAGAGCTGGGCCTCCAAGAGATGGTTTAGGCATGCACACGGTCTTGCTGTGTGGAGTGGCTGCAGAGGATGACGGGGGGCCCCGGCGGCAGTGCCTGGGCTCAGTCTACTCTCACCAGGGCAGCAGGACAGAAGAGTGCTTGTGGCTCTTACCTCTCCGCACATTATTCCAGAGATGGTCTTTGCCAGCCCGCCTCTCAAACGCCTCAGGAAGCTTAACAGAGCCTGAGCAGATATACCAGAAGAGAATTCCAAAAGCATAGACATCCACGGAATTACCTCAAGATCTTCCTATAATGAGTTACATGCTGAATTCTCCCCATGGCCAAAAGGTGAGGGGAAGGAAAAAAGTAGAGCGTGAAAGAGAAAGGCCTCTGCTTTCAAGTGGAATCATCCAGCCCTCTGTTTGGCTGCTCAGAATTTGACTTGCATAGCCGGTCCATGATGCCCTGGAGCATGGGCTGGACAATGCCCAGGAGAGGCCTCTGTGAGGGGTCACCATCCCAGCAGGCTTCCATCAGCTGCCAGCACTCCTCATCAAACACAGGAAGACGCTCCGGGCGGGCCCCTAGGGAGGGGAGCATGGAAATGAGACCAGAGCCAGTGAGAAGAGGCATGACTAGAAAGGCGGTTTGCCTGGCTGGGGCCGTATCTAACGAATGCAGTGAGTTTTGCCTGCATTTGCAAACCTACAACCCAGTGATAATAGTGATAGAAAACTGGAACATACTGGTATGGGAAGTTGAAGAGTTAAAACTTTTAAACAAAAAAGCCGTTTAAGGTAGTTCAGAAGACTGTTGCCTAGAAGCAAAGTTTGACTTAAATGGCTCTTCTGGATTCCATGATGGTTTTAATTTTTAAAAACTTTATGATAGTGGGGCCAGCAGGTGGCATAGGCTCCCTTATGGGTGGCCATGGTTGGAGCTCTAGACATGTCAGCTTGAAAATCATGCTGGGCATGTGTGCATGCATATCCAAAATCCCAAGAGGAGAATGGAGGAGAAGGGACTATGGCATGGCCATCTCCCCTGGGGGGTGATTTCTTACTTCCCCTCTCTCTGTCTCTGGAAAGTGCATGTGCCCTATGACAAAAATTTAAAAGATAACAAAACAACAACAAAAATTCACAATATGCATGCATATGAGAGGGAGGGAGAGAGAGTGAAAGACACTTCCAACAGGGACAGATAACACTGAGGTACCCTTCCCCAGGCCTTTCGGCCCATCAGGATCTTGGACAGGTGTGTACGCCTGGTATGTCTCATGCCAGCTGGGACAGGAATCTGAACCTAGTCTGCCACATGGAACTGAGTGCACCACAGAGCTGGGCCTCCAAGAGATGGTTTAGGCATGCACACGGTCTTGCTGTGTGGAGTGGCTGCAGAGGATGACGGGGGGCCCCGGCGGCAGTGCCTGGGCTCAGTCTACTCTCACCAGGGCAGCAGGACAGAAGAGTGCTTGTGGCTCTTACCTCTCCGCACATTATTCCAGAGATGGTCTTTGCTAGCACACCTCTCAAACGCCTCAGGAAGCTTAACAGAGCCTGAGCAGATATACCAGAAGAGAATTCCAAAAGCATAGACATCCACGGAATTATCGTATTTTCCTAGAGTAAGAAAGGATGAAAAAGTCATGAGCCAGAGAGATGGAGGAAGCAACACCTGCAGAGGTCTTCACGTGTCTTTTCTTTTCCTTTTCTTTTTTTATTTTTTTAAAAATTTATTTATTCATTTACTTATTTTATTTTGACCAGAGAGAGACAAAGAGAGAGAGAAAGTGAGAAAGCAAGCCACCAGATCCAGGACTTGAACCACGGTCAGCCATGTGGGATGTCTAGCACCTTAACCACCACACCACCTGCTGGTCCCACACATGTCTTTTCTTAAGGCTTTTAACATCCACTGTCTTTCATACCAACTGTGTCAGGTTAGGCAGGGCACATTTACTTGTGTATGAAAAAGAATTATTCAATTTTATTTATTGTTATTATGACCAGAAAGAGACAGAGAGAGACAGAGGAAGTAAGAAAGCAAGCTGCCAGGTGTCGTAGTCAGCCATGTGGGATCCAGTGCCTTAACCACCACACCATTTGCCAAACCCAGCAGGGCACATTAATAATGTCCATTCATAAAACAAAAAGTTATGGCATTGGAAAGTCACAGCTAGATAATATGAGAGCCAAGAAGATAACTTGACAAAGGAGAAGGGAAATAAGGCCTTTCACTTTAATGGGACAGTCAAGCAGAATAGTGAAAGGTCATTTTAGAGAAACAAAGTTGTGAAATACAGGTGAGTGGGTACATTGGAACCGAAGTATAAACATTTATAAAGTCAGAAAGGTCTAGATCTAGTGGGCAGCAGGATGTCATTAATGTTTTAGAGCAGGAGGTGACATGGAGAATATAATGTTTTAGAAAGTTCATTTAGACTGTAGGATAGACTGCAATAGAAACAATCAAAGGTTCAGTATGAATTACCCAAAACAGCATATTAGCAGTGAGTATAAAAATTCTAAAAATACGAAGTATCTAGGGAGAGGAAAATGGAGTCTGTCTCTTGGTTCAGATGTGAGCTGGACTCCAACGGTCTAGCCAACTCCTAACCCTTAATGTGCTCCACTCAATGAAGAACTACATACAGAATGAAAGAAATCAAAGAATATTGCTAGTTTTCGCTATAACTCAGCAATGATTAACCTCTTTCCTTTCATCTCCCCTGGCACTAGAACAGTCACTCCCTGTCAATCCAGGCTGAAATACTCAGAATCATCTTCTAGCCATTTGTTCCTGTTTATTGTCCATATCAACTTAACCACAAAATCCTGTCTGTTCTTCCTCTAAATTGATCTCAAATCTGTCCCCATGTTTTTTGTGTCGTTACTATACCAGCCTAATCCTAGAGACAACCACTACCTAACTGATCTCCTTATCTTGGTTCTTCACAATCAAATCTTCTCTACCTTCGGAGGCTAAGCTAATCCTCCATAAACATTTTCTTTTCATTTCCCCCCTGCTCAAAGTTCAGTAGCTTCTGGGGTCCAGACGATGGTGCAATGGTAAAACACAATGCTGCGTGACGCTGAGCCACATGGGAAGGTTCTGGATTACATCTGGAGACCTCCGTGAGTATACGGGGCACACTGGATCTGGCTGAGGCTGAGGATGGATTGTGGCACTGAGACCCAACTGGGGGTACTGTCTCTCTCATGCTCTCTCACTCATGAAAGAAAGAAATTTAAAAAAGCAAAAAGCTCAGTAGTCCTTATATAACAAACTTTAACTCTTCCGCATCAACTTTATACTCAATGTATTGAGTCATTAGAAAAGTCATGACGTATTTTTGCATAGAAATAGACAGAAAAATACATTATGACTTTTTTGATGATCCAATGACTTATCTCTCTAACTTTGTCTGCCACTCTTCTTCAAATGAATTTCTTTCCTTTCTTGCTTATTTCTAGTCTGCAATATTCTTCATGCTATCCCCTTCTCTAGCCTCCAGAATTTTCTCTACTTCATGACACATGGCTGGACCCTGGAGACAGAAAGACCTAGCTAGATTAAAATGCCACTTCCATTGCCTTCTTCTCTGTGTTTTAGGGATGGGTTTCTTCCTCAATCTGGTCTCAATTTTATCCATGAAATGGACATAAAAAGATATAAGCATCATTACATAACTGTTGTGAGGATTAAATGAAACAAAATGTATGAAAAACATATCCATGTGACCTACCTCTAAGTATATACTCAGTAAATGAGTTTCCTTCCCACCCTGTTTTTCCAGATCTGACTCAAGTTCCGCACAAAACCTTACCTATACTATAAAAGCATAAACATTTCAACCTCCATTTATCCCTAAGATTTAAAGCACTTCATTTAGCACTTAATCACATGCTATCTTATACTGCTTCCGAACTATTTCACCTCTCTTCATATCTCTGTCAATTGAAAGTTCTTTGGAGATAGAAGACAACTCCTGTTATACAGGAGTTATTCAATCAATATTTTAGGATTAGGAGCCACATGGTAGTTTGGCAATGTGGTACAACCCTCTTCAAGGCAATCTGCATGGGAAGGTACCTGGTTCACAGCTCGAGACCGCCCTGAATATGCATGGCAGACATGCGCCCAAGATCTGGAGGGCGCCAAAGGCTGGGATGGGTCACAGAGATAAGACCCTGTTAGGAGTGCGTCTCTCTCTTTCTTTCTTTTTTTTTTTTTTTTTTTTTTGAGTGGGTTT
>NW_006160147.1:3533315-3540981 GCF_000334495.1 Tupaia belangeri chinensis
CGTGGTTGACTACATGGGAGTCCAGCGACATAGCCATTACGCTAACTGCTGGTTCTCTCTCTCTCTTTCTCATGGAAAAAATAAATAAATAAATATTTAAAAATACTTTATGATTAAATATTTGGCTGCTTATGGCCATTCTAACATTAATAACCCAGACAGAAACACAGAATAGCTAGTGACTTCCATTTGCACTTTTCTTTATACCCCTTTACCTTGGGCTTCCCTGCTCTGGTTTCTCCCAGGCCTGTACCAGACCCGCTGCAGTCTTTGTAGATACTACTTAGCCCAAGGGATAGCACTCAAAGTACTAAGCTTAAGGCAGTCTAACTCCCTGCCCTCCAGCCTTACCTGTGAAAAGTTCAGGGGCCATATGGATCGGTGTCCCCACAATGCTGCCTGACATCATGGCTTCTGGCTTGCAGAATCCTAAGTCAGTGATCTTGGCCCGGTTCTGCTTGTCTAGCTGCCAACAAAGTGGGGCAAGATAAATTACCCTGTCTCAGATCCGGTACACCACACTCAGCTGCATACCCAAGCTCAAAGGCAGGTGCCTCAAAGCAGCTCAAAGTCGTACTTTTAATAACCTTGCCTCCCACCTCCCTGTCTCTGGACTCACTCGTATTACTGTCTTTCTCCCCATCGGTGAGCAGCCTGATGGCAGGTATTTTCCTTTGTATCTCTGTATCCCTAGCACTTAGCATAGTAACTAGCACATATCAAGATCTTTCTCCTTTTTTTAAGACATTTTTGCCTTAGGACGGAACTGTTATACTATCTGCTGGCCCCAAGATCTTAATAAATATTGGGAGAATGAATAAACAAAGGTCTATGGAAGGACACTGAGAACAGCATTTCAGCTTCTGATTGTCCTCCTGACTCAAGGGCAGAAAGCTGATTAAGAAAGTCGAGGTCCTGTGATCAGCTGAGGAGAGTTTTCTAAATTCCCTATAATTCCATTCCCAAAGGTACAAGAAAATAAATCTGCCCCATTTGGCTACTGATCAGCCTTTTAGATTATAGCCTACAACTTTTCTTCCCCTCAACTTCTATCATCTTTATACATCTTCGAGCGTTGCCAGAAATACCTCAGTGATACTCCAACATATTTTAAAGAGGAGGGTATCAAGAGATTCTTCACAAGACTCCTCAAAAGTCTGATAAAAGTAGTGAGGCTGTGGTGAAAAGGGAATCCTCTTACACTGTTGGTGGGAATGTAAATTAATACAACTTCAGTGGAAAAATAATATGGACAGTCCTCAAAAACCTACAGTTAGCATTACCATATGACCCAATAAAACCACTCCTTGGTATTTACCCAAAGGATAGGAAAACACTTACTTGGGCATTCATGTTTATTGCAACATTATTCACAATTATTAGGATGTGGAATCAACCTGTGTCCAAAAACTGATGACTGGGTCAAGAAACTATGGCACATATATACTACAGAATACTACTTAGCCATAAAAAATACAATGAGCGGGACCAGCAGATGGCATAGTGGCTATGTCGCTGCACTCCCACATGGCTGACTGCAGTCTGAGTCTTGGACCTGGTAGCTTGAAAATCACGCTGAGCACATGTGCATGCACGCCCAAAATCCCTGAGAAGAGGATGGAGGAGAAGGGGTTGCGGTGTGGCCATCCCCCCAGGGGGTGATTTCTTGCTTTCTGTCCTTCTGTCTCTCCTATGAATGCATAAGCCCTGTAGCAAAAATCTCTCTCTAAAAAGAAAAAAGCCCTATCATCTGATTCAAAGTGGACATAGAGGACTTAAGGTTGAGTGAAGAGAGCCAGACTTTGAAAGGGACACTTATATATTTCCATTTAATATGTACCAACTGTCTGCATTTTATGTCAGAAATTAAAGGATCTGAAGATAGACAGTAGAGAGGATAAGTACAGAGACCAGAAACTGTATGGGAAGGGAGTGGGTGGTACAGAGTGGGTGGAAGGGGCAAAGGAAAGAAACAGTTTTTAAAAATAATTGTTTAATTCCATTTGTTATTATTATTATTTTAAAATTTGACCAGCAACAGAGAGAGAAAGGAAAAGCGAGAAAGCAAGCCACCAGGTTTGAGACTTGAACCGTGGTCAGCCATGTGGGAGTCCAGCACCTTAACCACCATGCCACCTGCTGGCTCCAGGAAAGAAATATTTAACAGACAAAATAATGTAAAGTTCTCTGCTGGGAAGAAAAACACACACATTTTATAATTCTTGCTTTATAAAAAAAACATAATTTTTTAAAATAATTATTTTAGTTTACTTATTTTTTATTAATTTGATCAAAGGGACACAGAGAGAGGGAGAGAAAGAGAAGGAAAGTGATAAAGCAAGCTGCCAGGTCCAGGGCTTGATTTGAGGTCAGTTATGTGGGAGTTCAGTGCCTTAACCACCATGCCACTTGCTGGCCCCCATAAATATTTTTAAAACTGTGATAAAAGCGGGACCAGAGAATGGCATAATAGTTATGTTGCTGGAATCCCAAGTAGTCAACTGCAGTTCGAGTCCCGGACCCTGCAGCTTAAAAACTCATGCCGGGTGCATGTGTATGTGTGCCCAAAAGATTCCGAGAGGAGACTAGAGGAGAAGGGATTGTGGCGTGATCATTCCCCCTGGAGGGTGATTTCTTGCTTTCTGTCTCTGTGTCTCTGTGTCTCTGGCAAGCACATGCATCCTTATCGCAAAAGATTCTCTCTCAAAAAAAATGACATAAATTGTGATAAAAGAAAAAAAAAGGCAGAGATTATTCTAAATTAAAAGTGACTAAAGAAACATAACAATACGATGCACTGTATTATTCCTGGATGGGATTCTAGGTAAAATAAATAGACCATTTAGGGGATATCTGGATAGATTTGGGATAACTGAAAAATATTAATATTGATAATATATTAAATATTATAGCCATGTTAATTTTCTTGAGTGTAATAGTTATTTTTTAGTTGTTTGCCACTAGGTGCATGTACTTGCCAGAGAGAGACAGAGAGAAATGAGAAATCAACTCCCCCAGGGGGCATGGCCATGCCTCAGTTCCTTCTCCTCTAGTCTCCTCTTGGGATTTTAGGTACACATGCACATGTGCCCAGGCACTGCATCTGAGACTCAAACCAGAGTTGGTCATGTGGGAATACAGAGCCTTAACCACCATCCCACCTGCTGGTCCAGTAATAACTTTTTTTTAAGAATTATTTTATATTAATTCATTAATTAAATGAATTTGAGCAGAGAGAGACAGAGTGAAAGAGAGAGAAAGTGAGAAAGCAAGCCACCAGGTCTGGGCCTCGAATCGTGGTCAGCCATGTGGGAATCCAGCATCCTTAACCACCACACCATCTGCCAGCCCCATGACTTTTTTTTAAAGGATTATTTTATTTATTTACTTTAATTTGACCAGAGGGAGACAGAGAGAGAGAAAAAGTGAGAAAGCGAGCTGCTGGGTCCACGACTCAAACCGTGGTCGGCCATGTGGGAGTCTAGCACCCGTAACCACCACGCCACCTGCCAGCCCCCCCATGACATTTTAATGATGTACAAAAATGTCCTTTTCCTTGGGAGATACATGCTTAAGTATTTAGAAATGAAGTGTTGTCTGCAAATTACTTTCATATATTGTGATTCAGTAAAACAATGCGTCTGTGTGTGAACTATGTACAGGGAGAAAGAGAAGAAGGCAAGAGTGTGAATGGACACGCTGGGAGAAATGCAGAATATGAATCTAGGTGAAGAATATAAGGGTCTTCACTGTATCACTCTTAACTTTTCTGTAAGTTAAGTTTTTTAAAACATTGTAGGGAGAGGGGTTGGCAAGTGGTATGGTGGTTGAGGTGCTGGACTCCCACATGGCTGACCATGGTTCAAGTCCTGGACCGGGCAGCTTTCTTTCTCTCTCTCTCTGGTCAAATGGAAGAATAATAATAAATAAATAAAATAATTCTTTAAAAAAACTGTAGGGAGAAAAATATTTTGTTTTAAAAGATATTTTTAAGAATTATCTTTTTTTTGGGGGGGGAACCAGCAGTTAGCGTAATGGCCATGTCGCTGGACTCCCACGTAGTCGACCGCGGTTTGCGTCCCGGACCCGGTGGCTTAAAACCTACACTGGGCGTGTGTGCGAGCGTGCCCAAGATCCTGAGAGGAGAATGGAGGAGAAGGGATTGTGGGGTGGCCATCCCCTCTGGGGGGTGATTTCTCGCTTTCTGCCTCTCTGACTCGGTCTGGCGAGCGCACGCACCCTATAGTGAAAAACCTCTCAGAAAAAAAAAAAGAATTACCTTTTTAAACTTTATTTATTTATTATTATTGTTTTTTAATTTGACGAGGAGATAGAGAGAAGGAAAGTGAGAAAGCGATCTGCCAGGTCTGGGACTCGAACCATGGTTGGCCATGTGAGAGTCCAATTCCTTTAACCACCATGCCACCTGCTGGCCCTGTAGGGAGAAAAATCTTAAGGAGTATGTTTGGTCTATGATGACTCTGTTCCCTAAGTTTTAAGTCCAAGATACCTTCCATCCCCTATTCACTCTACTACTCTTCCTCTCAACTTTTCCTAGCATCAAACTTACATTGTCATGTACCTTTCAAAAGCCGCTTAACCCACAGAGGCAGGGCACCATCTTGGGGAGACAGCTCTTACTTACCAGCACATTTTTCAGTTTGATATCACGATGAACAAGCCCCTGGCTGTGAAGGAAGCGGACGCCCTCCACCACATCAAGTGCTATCTGCAAACGTGTCTCCAGGGTCAGTCCAGCCTTGGGGAGATAAAAGATCTTACTTGTCACAAATAGGACAAGTCCTCAATCCAACTTGCTTAAGCCAACTGGGACTTGCTTCTGTGGGGAACTAAAGGACTGACTGCACCCCAATACACAAAGACAGAAAAGTGAATGGGGAAAAAAGGGAAGAGGAAAACAGAGAGAGAAGAGCAAATGAGGAAGAGCAAGCTGTAAAGAAGACAAAGTCAGACAAAGTCCCCTGTAGGCCACAGTCAAGTCAGCTGGACAACCCAGCTGTGCCGAGGAGAGGTGACAGAAGGTATGAGCTCATTTCTAACCTCTGAGCAAACTGCAACTGCCCTTGAGGCTCAAAGTAAGAATTTCTGGGTGCTTCAGGCAGATTTACTCCTTACTCCCATGGCTTTGCAGACCTGGTTGGCCCAGGATTGGTTTTATGGATTCAAATGCCAAAATCACTCACATTACTTCAACTTAGAGTCTCCTGAATTCTGGGAAATGTCTATAGTTTACTCATCCAAAAGCTCAGAGAGGTTCTGGTGCCCACTGTGCAGCTGCATCAGACAGTACTGAGCTTAACTCTGAGAGGAAGGGCATTTTAGCCCCTAGCGGTGCTTAACACAGGGCTTTGTACAAAGTCTTCTCTAATAGATAACTTATTGATGAAACAACAAAAGCTGGCCTTATCCACGGACAGCAAAAAAGAGCAGAGTTTCATGAAGGTTTTCTGCTCTTCTGGAGACTGTAGTTTCACCACTACCACAGGAGGCCAAAGCAGTGAATTCAGTTTATATACAGGGCAAAAAATAGGTTCTGCAGAGTTTTCAGGGTTTTTTGGAAAGAACTGCGATAAAGGCTGATTACTAAAATGATCTCCTATGAGAGGTAGAGGCTGTGAATAAACAGGAAAAGCTGAAAAGTCAGAATGGAACCTGCGGATCTGGGTGCCAGCTGGACCGCGCTCCCACCTTGCCTCACCTCACCTTCAGCCCCGTGTAGAGGTCGCGGTGGAGACGCTCCATGATGAGGAGCACGGCGATGCTGGAGCCACCGCCGTAGTTGTAGTCAATGACTGAGCCGTGGAGATCCACCAGGCGCTCATGCTTTGGCAGAGACCTGAAGGGGAGGACAGAGGTCTGGGCTGCATTTGGGCTCTAATCCTGCATGATTTACCATAATCCAGGACAGAACGGCCACAAGGCTGTGCTTCGGGTCCAAAAGTAATAATCCACCCTCAGTACACACAGAGAGCAAAGAAAAAGTCCTCTCCAAACAGAACAAATAACAGAAACCAGATAAGCCTTAATGACTGTCTTAGTCTGCTATTGTGTTGCTAAGAGAAGCTCCTGAGACTGGATGATTTTAAAATGCAGAGGTTTATTCAAAGGTTTGGAGGTCCAAGGTCCCATGCTGTCTGTATCTGGATAGGGTTTTACAGAGTCCAATCATATCCTGAGGGAGAGAGCGGAGCAGAGTGGCTGTCCATGAGTCCCTCTGTCCTGATCTCATTCCCTCTGCTTATAAACCCACTAGAAGTCGATCCTGGGGACCCACCCTAACCTTAATCATAACCTCTTCCCAAGAGCTCCACCTTTCAACACCACAATTGAATCAAAATTTCACGGTCTTAATACCATTACAATGGTGCAACACATAAATATCTGAGGACCATATTCTAACTATAGCAATGACTAAGGAAGAAAGGCAACTGGACCACTGAGCCTGAGAAATTAGGATGGTGGGGAAATAACAAGCAAAGACATTAAGGCCTTGAAGAGAGCACATGCCAGGGCTGGCACGTGGCATAGTGATTAAGGATGCTAATCGTTTCGAGTTCTGGACTTGGCGGCTTGCTTTCTCACTTTCCCTCTCTCTCTCTCTGTCCCTCTCTAGTCAAATAAAAACAAATAAATAAATAAAGTTAAATAAAATATTTCTTTTAAAAAAATAGAGAGAACACATGTCAGGGCCAGCAGGTGGCCTGGTAGCGAAAGTGCTGGACTCCCACATGGCTAACCACCATTCAAGTCCCAGACCTGGCAGCTTGAAAATCACACCTGGTGTATGCTCAAAATCTCGAGAGAACAATGGAGGACAAGGAATTGAAGCATGGCCATTCCCCTGGGGGTGATTTCTCCCTTTCCCTCTTTCTGTCTCTCTCTGGTGAGTGTATGCACCCTATAGCAAAAAAAAAAAGTTCTGTAAGATGGAGGATGAAGGGGCATTTTCTAGGCAACTTGGACAGATTGGGAGGAGAGGTCCTTCCAGTAAGGAAGCTAAGGTCTGAGGTGGATAAGAACCCCTGACCATAGCAATGCCTATGGCCTCACTCCAATGGAAGCCTCGCTGCTGGGAATGAGGACAGCACTCAGGGAAGCTATTCCTTGCCACATGAGGCTATCGGTGGGTCACAGGCACCAGCAGTTCAGGCTGGAAGTAATCTGGAGGGAAGAAAGGGCAGAAGAACCCCCAAGGCCAAGTGCTCGGGCTGCAGAACTGAGATCACCCTAGAGCCTGCAGGAGTTAGAGGAGCAAGGCAGGGCAGAGGGCTGGTGGGAGGCCGGCACTTCACCTGGGCCTATAGGGACTGACCATGAGTGGTCAGGCGGGAGGGACACTGGCAGGGAGAAGCCAGCCCAAGCCCTGTGGTGTCTCCACGTGGCTCCTGTGTGTGTGCAGGCATCATGCCCACGCTCAGTGCTTTCTTGGTTGGGACAGCCCCGGCTGCAGCTGCTCACTCATCTCATCCCTCATCATCTCACATCCTTTCAACATTTGCCACCTCCCAGCCCAACCCAGGGGCCAGGCCAGAGTCCCTGCTCAGCCCCGTGTGCTTTCCCCTCCTGCAGGATGACATGCACAGGGTCATTGACCGGCAGCTGATGGACACACACCTGAAGGAACGGAGCCGGGCTGCTGCCGCCC